>NC_084550.2:17307500-17315000 GCF_033978685.3 Nerophis lumbriciformis | reverse complement strand
TCATGTCACAGCCTTACCTCACAGGCTGTGACTCAGTGTTGGAGCGATGGAGACTGTAAAACCAACGATCCATAAATATAACTTGTTTGTAACGTCTCGCCGAAAGCTGACATTCATTTTTAGAAACCACATTTTTTTAAGTGAAGTCATATTAATAATCCTGGGATGGTCACTAGTCTATTATTTATTATCAAACGTTGTCAGTGTTCCTAAGTAATGCACTAAAAACTGGCTTGTGATACAATTTTACTGTCTTTTTACAAACATTTTTCTATCTTTTTACAACATTTTTTATTATCATTCTGACATAATTTTACTATCATTTTAATACATTATTATCATATTTAACACATTTTTACAATTATTTTAACACAAGTTTACTATCATTTTAATACATTTTACTATCTTTTATGGCATTAGTACTATCATATTAATACATTTCTATTGTCTTTTAATACATTTTTATTGTGTTAAACTTTTACTATTATTTAAATACATTTTTACTATCTTTTTAGTACATTTTTACTATCTTTTTAACACATCTTTACTATCATTCTAATACATTTGTACTATCATTCTAATAAATTTTTATTATCTTTTTAATAAATGTTTACTATCTTTTTATGACATTAGTACTATCATAATACATTTTAACTGTCATTTTAATACATTTTTACTATCATTCTAACAATTTTAATACATTTTTACTATCATTCTAACAATTTTACTATCATTTTAACACATTTTTACTATCAATTTAACACATTTCTACTATCATTTTAACACAATTTTATTATAATTTTAACACAATTTGACTATCATTTTAACACAATTTGACTATCATTTTAATTCCATTACTACTATCAACAAATAATAAATGTTTACTATCATTTTAATACATTATACTATCTTTTTAATACATTTTTACTATCATGTTAATACATTATACTATCTTTTTAATAAATTTTTACTATAATTTTAATAAATTTCTATTATACTTTTTAATATATTTTTACTATATTACATTTTCACTATCATTTTAATAAATACCTTTCTATTATATTTTTAATATATTTTTACTATATTACATTATCACTATCATATTAATACATTTTTACTATAATTTTAATACATTTCTATTATATTTTTAATATATTTTTACTACATTACATTTTCACTATCATTTTAACACATTTTTACTATAATTTTAATAAATTTCTATTATATTTTAATATATTTTTACTATATTACATTTTCACTATCATTTTAATACATTTTTACTATCTTTTTAGATCTTTTTAGTCAATTTTTACTATCATTTTAACACATTTTTACTATCATTTTAATACATTTTATTCTCTTTTTAATACACGTTACTCTCTTTTTAATACATCTTTTTTATACTTTTTTTTATACATTTTTACTATATTTTAATACATTTTCACCATCTTTTACTATTTTAATATTTTTTTCCCATCTTTTTAATACATTTTGACCATCTTTTTAGTACATTTTGACTATCTTTTTAATACATTTTTACTATTATTTTAATAAATGTTCACCATCTTTTTAATATGTATTTACTATTATTTTTATTTAATTTTTTACCATCATTTAAAAAAAATTTTTACTATCTTATTAATACACTTCACTATTATTTGTATACACTTTTGCTGTCTTTTTAGTACAGAGGTTCCTTGTTTTATGATCACTGCATATTCTTTAGGCACTTTGTGCTTGCCTCACGCGTGTAGTGTGTATGATTGAAATTGTTTTTATTTCTTAGTGGTTGTTGGTTTGTGTGCGTACTTCTTGTGGGTTTCACTTTGTGATTTAAACTGAATCTCGTTGTGTATTAGTTACAATGACAATAAAGTAATCTATCTACCCATATAAGTAATGTCAACACCAGCGCAAATCTTATTCCAGCACGATAGATACCACCATTAAATGATGCATTCCGGGCTGGAAAGTTTTCAGTGAGGCACAAAGCTGGTGTATTAAATGTGAGAGGTATCACTTGTATTCATTTTGGAATAGGCCAAACTGTTGAAGAAAAAAGCTTGTTCATTAGACTTTATCTATGTGGGCCAAACTGCTTTGTGTTCTAAATCAGTGATTCTCAAACTGTGGCATATGTACTACTCGTGGTATGCAGGCTCCATCTAGTGGTACGCCAAAGAATTGCTTGACTAAAGTACAGTGTTTTATTGTCCTATATTCAAACACAGTGTTACTGTTAAAGTGGCCAAAATATAAAATATACTTGTTAAAACAAACCTCTGCCTTGTTCACAATGAATATGCAGGCCTACTACGCTACCGTATTTTAATGTGGGTCATTATGGCGGTGCTTAGAGAGACACATTTCTTCTGAGGTGGTACTTGGTGAAAACAAGTTTGAGAACCACGGTTCTAAATAGATAATCAAAGATGAACAATTTGGTTTTACACATTTGTGTTTTTTTCATGTCGAAACGTTTTTGCTTAAAAACAAGTTCATGTTTTGCAGTACCGTTATTTTTTGGTACCAGTTCCTAATTAGGTTGGTCCATGAGGACCATGAAGATTCTGGACTAACGATACTTCTATCAGTATTTCTTTACCCATCTGACCGACGAAATGACACACTGTCACTTTCAGTTCAGCTGCTGCTACACATTAAAATCAGCTTTGAATAATGACAAATAAGGAAGCAACACCACACAAAAGTTTGTAACAAACAACATTTCTTCCTCAAAAATTCCTCAAAGTCACGCACTCTGTGTCAGTTTGAAGTGAACGCACTTTACTAACGATGAGTCACGGCGAAGTTTTATCAACTGTCCTCCTAGCGATCCTTTAATCCACGGGCCAATGTTAATCCACTCAAAAAAGTGAAAAATTGAGGTAATATGATAATCTATAATGTTGCTTTGAAGCAAGACAGCGTCCACTGTGACTGACAGGTCTCTGGTCGTCTGGCATCACTCCACTGCGGCGTGTTTGCGTGCCTTTAAAACACATCTGGCTTAAACATGTTTCACTGAGTCTTTAAAAAAAATAAAAATACACACATACAGCTAGCTGTCAACACTCAGTATTCTGGTCCGTCACTTAAACACGTCTGTGTGCAACATACACACACATAAAAATCCCTATTGTTACAAAGTGCACGCCCACATAAAATGCTAATTGCTTGTATTGATTTATATGATATATTTGACATGATATATCATGCAAAAATGATGTTCTTTGCACATGAATGCCATATATAAATATAATTTCTAGCTGAGTGTAATTGTAATGAATAGAAACATCGATGGATCTGTGTCATCTTTACAAGAAGATGACATAACTGCATTTCACCTTGCACTGCACACATAGTTGACTGGTTTAAGACTTGATAAAATACTTTCCTGCTCTCAGATGTTATAGTACATCATGTTGGAGGTGTTCAACATCTTGTGCTAATATAAATGCTATAAATGCTATATTAAAATGCATTATTTCACATCTTTATTTCCACAAATTACATATAGTACCGATAAGATTACCGATAAATACGGATATTGATAAGGAATATTGATAAGGGTATTGTATCGATAAACTCTTAACAATATACAGTACATCCCTAGTGTGTATGTGACATACTCATGTTTAATATATGTAATATATGTGTGTTAGTGGCATATTTATGTTTAATATATGTAATATATGTGTGTATATGTGGCGTAATAATGTTTAACATATGTAGCATGTGTGTGGCATATTTATGTTTAATATATATAATTAATGTGTGCATGTGACATGTACATGTGTGTTAGTGGCATATTAATGTTTAATATATGTAATATATGTGTGTGTATATGTGGCATAATAATGTTTAACATATGTAGTATGTGTGTGTGTGGCATATTTATGTTTAATATATGTAATATATGTGTGCATGTGACATATTCGTGTTTAATAGATGTAATATGTGTGTATGTGGCTTATTCATGTTTAATATGTGTGTGTGTGTGTGTGTGTGGCATATTCATGTTTAATATGTGTGTGTATGTGGCATATCCATGTTTAATATATGTAATATGTGTGTATATGTGACATATTCATGTTTAATATATGTGTGTATGTGGCATATTCATGTTTAATATATGTACCGGTAATATATGTGTATAAGTGACATATTCATGTTTAATATATTTAATATATGTGTGTGTGTGTGTGTGTGTGTGTGTGTGTGTGTGTGTGTGTGTGTGTGTGTGTGTGTGTGTGTGTGTGTGTGTGTGTGTGTGTGTGTGTGTGTGTGTGGCATATTTATGTTTAATATATGTAATATGTGTGTGTGTGGAATATTCATGTTTAACATATGTAATGTGTGTGTGTGTGTGTGTGGAATATTCATGTTTAATATATGTAATATATGTGTGTGTGGCATATTTATGTTTAATATATGTAATATATGTATGTGTGGCATATTTATGTTTAATATATGCAATATATGTGTGTGTGGCATATTTATGTTTAATATATGTAATGATAAATGATAAATGGGTTATGCTTGTATAGCGCTTTTCTACCTTCAAGGTACTCAAAGCGCTTTGACAGTATTTCCACATTTACCCATTCACACACACATTCACACACTGATGGCGGGAGCTGCCATGCAAGGCGCTGACCAGCAGCCATCAGGAGCAAGGGGTGAAGTGTCTTGCCCAAGGACACAACGGACGTGACTAGGATGGTAGAAGGTGGGGATTGAACCCCAGTAACCAGCAACCCTCCGATTGCTGGCACGGCCACTCTACCAACTTCGCCACGCCGTCCCTAATATGTGTGTATGTGGCATATTAATGTTTAATATATGTAATATATGTGTGCATGTGACATATTCATGTTTAATAGATGTGTGTTAGTGGCATATTTATGTATAATATATGTAATATATGTGTGTAAATGTGGCATAATAATGTTTAACATATGTAGTATGTGTGTGTGTGGCATATTTATGTTTAATATATGTAATATATGTGTGCATATGACATATTCATGTTTAATATATGTAATATGTGTGTATGTGGCTTATTCATGTTTAATATATGTGTGTATGTGGCATATTCATGTTTAATATATGTGTGTATGTGGCATATTCATGTTTAATATATGTAATATGTGTGTATATGTGACATATTCATGTTTAATATATGTGTGTATGTGGCATATTCATGTTTAATATATGTAATATATGTGTATATGTGACATGTTCATGTTTAATATATGTAATATATGTGTGTGCGTGTGTGTGTGACATATTTATGTTTAATATATGTAATATATGTGTGTGTGGCATATTTATGTTTAATATATGTAATATGTGTGTATGTGGCATATTCATGTTTAACATATGTAATATGTGTGTGTGTGGCATATTTATGTTTAGTATATGTAATATATGTGTGCATTTGACATATTCATGTTTAATTGATGTAATATTTGTGTATGTGGCTTATTCATGTTTAATATATGTGTATATGTGACATATTCATGTTTAATATATGTAATATATATGTGTGTGTGGCATATTTATGTTTAAAATATGTAATATATGTGCGTGTGTAATATATGTAATATATGTGTGTGTGTGTGTGGCATATTTATGTTTAATATATGTAATATGTTTGTGTATGTGGCATATTTATGTTTAATATATGTAATATATATAGCATATTCATGTTTGATATATGTAATATGTGTGTGTGGAATATTCATGTTTAATATATGTAATATAGGTGTGTGTGTGTGTGTGTGTGTGTGTGTGTGTGGCATATTTATGTTTAATATATGTAATATATGTGTGTATGTGGCATATTTATGTTTAATATATGTAATATATGTGTGTATGGGGCATATTCATGTTTAATTTATGTAATATATATACTGTATGTGTGTGTGGCATACTCATGTTTAATATATGTAATACATGTGTGTATGTGGCATATTCATGTTTAAAATGTGTAATATATGTGTGTATGTGGCATATCTATGTTTAATATGTGTAATATATGTGTGTGTATGTGGCATATTCATGTTTAATATATATGTGGCATATTCATGTTTAATATGTGTAATATATGTGTGCATGTGACATATTTATGTTTAATATATGTAATATATGTGTGTATGTGGCATATTTATGTTTAATATGTGCAATATGTGTGTGTGTGTATGTGGCATAACAATAATATCACAGGCAACACAGAGTGTGTTTTCCTCATATTTACACTTTTGTGTGGAGTAAAAGAGTTACACGACGAATACTTACAGCAATATTTTGTGTATTATTTTATGACCGGTCTTAAAGTTTCAAACAATAACGTTTTCTTTTTGCCTCAGCAGTGACGTGCAGCAAAGTAATAATGTGCTGAGTGCTCGCTCGTTGTCAGGCGGCCATCAAACAAATCAAGACCTTGTGTGTCTTTCATTTGAGCTTTGAAGAAGGACAAATATATGACGGCCATGCTGAGAGGACATGGCAAGTATCCGGTCAGAGAAGCCTCGTCTCTCACGCTACTTTGCTCACAAACATCAGCACCTTGCCAAATGTTGGACACCTGATGCAGACGGCAAACTGCTGACTCGCATCTTCCTCGCAAAGGTGAACGGGTTTAGTCTGACTCACTTTTTGGAACGAGCACCGTCGCTCCACTCCAGACCCAACTACTCGTCATTGCCAGCCACGTCACAGCCGTCCAGCAGCTGGCGGCCTCTCAAAAAAGGACGCGACTTTTGGTTAGTTGTACGTCAGCCAACAGGAGAAGGTCTTGTCCAAGACCGCCATGTCCAGCAGCAGTCTTTAACGGACCGGGGGCGGTTCTTTTGGGTTATTAATAAAGCAGTTATGGATGCCATCATATTTCCAATTAATTAATTAACCGACTGATGACTACTTCCACGCCCGACTAACCAACCAATGTCTATTTCCACGCCAGACTAACCAACCCATGTCTGCTGACACGCCCGACTAACCAACCAATGTCTATTTCCACGCCAGACTAACCAACCCATGTCTGCTGACACGCCCGACTAACCAACCAATGTTTATTACCACACCCGACTAACCAACCTATGTCTACTTCCATGCCTGACTAACCAACTAATGTCTACTACCACACCAGACTAACCAACCAATGTCTACTTCTACGCCTGACTAACCAACCAATGTCTACTACCACACCCGACTAACCAAGCAATGTCTTCTACCACACCGCACTAACCAACCAAAGTCTGCTGCCCCGCCCAAAAATTAACCGATGTCAACTTCCACGGCCAACTAACCAAAACAATGCCTACTTCCAGGCCATACTAACCAACTGATGTCTACTTTTATGCCCGACTAACCAACAAATGCTCACTGCCACCGCCGACTAACTAACCAATGTCAACTTCCACGCCTGACTAACCAACCGATGTCAACTTCCACGCCCGACTAATCCACCAATGTCTACTGCCATGCCCGACT
>NC_084550.2:17275000-17302500 GCF_033978685.3 Nerophis lumbriciformis | reverse complement strand
GACCAACCAACATGTTTCTGCTACCACTGCCATAGATGTATAGAATAATAGATGTATAGAAGTATAGCTGTACAGATATATTGTATACTGTATATGTACAGTAAGTACAGTATATGTTATGAATGCAAAGTTACAGTAAGACAGCATGAAATAAAGTGTGTGCAGCGTACAGGAAGTGGTTTAGGCATTAGTACATTCCCCCCAAACATGTTTTCGTTCACGTCATTTGTGTTATTGTCCGCTATTGTTCAGCTATGAAATGCAAATTAAAAGAATATTTCTATTACACTTAACAGTGCCAACAATCGTAAGTAGAAACTAAAATGAAAAACAACAACACGCTTTTGCTGTAACCACACTCGCTCCAAATCTGACCTGCTGCTCTAACAAAGTTAAAAAGTTGCTGTGTCAGCATGTTTTCACGCCGCACACATTGCAGCTTTCCTCAACACAACCACAAAACAACACAGTCCACTTCCCTACTGTGTGTCTGTGTGTGTGTGTGTGTGTGTGTGTGTGTGTGTGTGTGTGTGTGTGTGTGTGTGTGTGTGTGTGTGTGTGTGTGTGTGTGTGTGTGTGTGTGTACTATAAAGTGCAAAATGAAATAGCAGCTGTCACGTGTCATACACAAGTGTTCACGTGCGGCTGTAATAATTGTGCGTCTGGGTCGGCGGTCTGCACACGTTACGCAACAGGCGTGATGACTTCCCCTGGGGAGGTGAGAGGGAGGTGACCAGACGCAGAAAGAAGGCGAGTGCCAAGAGAAGAGGAAGAAAATCATGATGAACCTTTTTTTTTTTTTTAGGGGCATATAAAACAATGTTTTATATCAATAAGAGCTTTTTTTGAAGTTAACACACAAATCAAAAGTTTTACATCCAAACAAGAAAAAATAAGTTCTCCATTTTCACTAAAAAGTCCAAAAGTGGTTAAGTGAATGTAAAGAATGGCGCCACCTGGCCAGGAAGACCAAAAAGTCAAAGCCAGTCGCAGCTACTTTTTTTTTTTTTTTTTTTTTTTTAACAAGAGTTTTTACAGATTATGTCATCTTTCATTAACTTAACTCCTGCTAGACTCCACTGAAAGAAATCACACAAGCAAACTTGTATCTGCAATGAGCACGTACTTCAACATAATACTGTTCACTAGGGGTGTAACGGTACACAAAAATTTCGGTTCGGTACGTACCTTGGTTTAGAGGTCACGGTTCGGTTCATTTTCGGTACAGTAAGAAAACAACAAAATATAAATGTTTTGGTTATTTATTTACCAAATTTGTAAACAATGGCAAAAAACATACACAGGTATACACACAGCGTCCATTGCCAGGGTTAATGTGGTCAACATATATAAAATAAAAACTAAATAAGATAAGGCTCAGAATGGTTTCTTAACAAAACCTTTCTACATATAAAGTGCTTTTTTGATTGATTGATTGATTGATTGATTGATTGATTGCGACTTTTATTAGTAGATTGCACAGTACAGTACACATTCCGTACAATTCACCACTAAATGGTAACACCCGAATAAGTTTTTCAACTTGTTTAAGTCGGGGTCCACGTTAATCAACATTAAACTGCCTCAAGCTGTTGCTCAGATTAAAGGGGAACATTATCACAATTTCAGAAGGGTTAAAACCATTAAAAATCAGTTCCCAGTGGCTTATTATATTTTTCGAAGTTTTTTTCAAAATTTTACCCATCACGCAATATCCCTAAAAAAAAGCTTCAAAGTGCCTGATTTTAACCATCGTTATAAACACCCGTCCATTTTCCTGTGACGTCACATAGTGAAGCCAACACAAAACAAACATGGCGGAAAGAACAGCAAGCTATAGCGACATTAACTCGGATTCAGACTCGGATTTCAGCGGCTTAAGCGATTAAACAGATTACGAATGTATTGAAACGGATGGTTGTAGTGTGGAGGCAGGTAGCGAAAACGAAATTGAAGAAGAAACTGAAGCTATTGAGCCATATCGGTTTGAACCGTATGCAAGCGAAACCGACGAAAACGACACGACAGCCAGCGACACGGGAGAAAGCAAGGACGAATTCGGCGATCGCCTTCTAACCAACGATTGGTATGTGTTTGTTTGGCATTAAAGGAAACTAACAACTATGAACTAGGTTTACAGCATATGAAATACATTTGGCAACAACATGCACTTTGAGAGTGCAGACAGCCCAATTTTCATCAATTAATATATTCTGTAGACATACCCTCATCCGCGCTCTTTTCCTGAAAGCTGATCTGTCCAGTTTGGAGTTGATGTCAGCAGGCCAGGGAAGCTAGGGTCGATAGGGGGTTTAGCTCGCTCGTCTGCGGGAACAAACTGCCGCCATTGCTTGCCGTGCTACCGAGGTCCTTTGTCCCTGAATTGCTCACACACTCCGGCAGATTCAATGGGGTTCTGGCGGCAGATTTCTTTGACTTTATCGTTGGAAATGCATCTGCTTTGAGTGTCGCAGGATATCCACACATTCTTGCCATCTCTGTCGTAGCATAGCTTTCGTCGGTGAAGTGTGCGGAACAAACGTCCAATTTCTTGCCACTTTCACATCTTTGGGTCACTGGTGCAACTTGAATCCGTCCCTGTTCGTGTTGTTACACCCTCCGACAACACACCGACGAGGCATGATGTCTCCAAGGTACGAAAAACAGTCGAAAAAAACGGAAAATAACAGAGCTGATTTGACTCGGTGTTTGAGAAAATGGCGGATTGCTTCCCGATGTGACGCCACGTTGTGACGTCATCGCTCCGAGAGCAAATATTAGAAAGGCGTTTAATTCGCCAAAATTCACCCGTTTAGAGTTCGGAAATCGGTTAAAAAAATATATGGTCTTTTTTCTGCAACATCAAGGTATATATTGACGCTTACATAGGTCTGGTGATAATGTTCCCCTTTAAATAAAATGACAAAACTTTTCTTCTACATATAAAAAGTGCAACATTAAACAGTTTCAAGTCAACTCAGCCTCAGATTAACTTTTCTTCCCCCCCCTCCAGCCTGGCTAACTTGGCAGTAAGAGGATATAAGGGCTTATTGTTCTTCCACCATAAATGTGGGTCAAAATCTAGTTTTTAAAGCAATATGGTCTTAAATCTGCTGCTATAAAAACATTTGTTGTTGCTTTAGCCCTGTGTTGCACCTTTCCTGCTTCCGGCTCCCAGACCGCAGTCGAGGAGCGCAGGGGAGACACGTCTCCAGGACCGATGTTTTCTCAGGGGCAACACCTTTCACTCTATCCGGCAGTGGGTCTCTACAGCTCCGGACTCCAGGGTAAATGAGGAGTCCGGCGATAAGTTGCAAATCGTGGCTTCATTGAGGTCTTGCACACAGCCATCCATCCATCCATTTTCTACCGCTTAATCCCTTCGGGTCGCGGGGGGCGCTGGAGCCTATCTCAGCTGCAATCGGGCGGAAGGCGGGGTACACCCTGGACAAGTCGCCACCTCATCGCAGGGCCAACACAGATGGACAGACAACATTCACACTCACTTTCACACACTAGGGCCAATTTAGTTTTGCCAATCAACCTATCCCCAGGTGCATGTTTTTGGAGGTGGGAGGAAGCCGGAGAACCCGGAGGGAACCCACGCAGTCACGGGGAGAACATGCAAACTCCACACAGAAAGATCCAGAGCGCGGGATTGAACCCAGGACTGCTCAGGACCTTTGTATTGTGAGGCAGACACACTAACCCCTCTTCCACCATGCTGCCTTGCACACAGCCAATCCAACAAAACACTAGCCACTCCCCGCACTCACGCTACCGCTCCCTTACCTCTCTCGCCCACACACTAACATACGTCACTCACCTCACATGCTGTCACATATTAAAGGGCCACACACACACATACGCTACTCTCATAACCCCAGCCTGACTCGCCGAGGAGAGGCTGCTTGAATGCGGTGGTGACGCTTCAAATGGGTTAGCATGTTTGAAGTGTTGTCAGAAGCAGCTGCTGAACAATGTCGGCAAACCTCCGTCCTCCATTGTTGTATCGCGCAGCCAAAGTGTTCCCAAACTGGAGATCTTAACGAGGCAGGAGGGTCTTCCAGCTCTGGCTTTTGCATGTTGTCCTAGCCTGGTCGTTGCTAGCATGCCGTGTGTTGTGCCTCGGTGTGCATTGTTTACACAACGGGCGTTACGCTACTTAATATGTCCGTGTGGAAACTTGTTCGGTACACCTCCGAACCGAACCGAAACGGTTCAATACAAATACACGTACCGTTACACCCCTACTGTTCACACATGAATATGATGCGTCTCTGCAGGGTTTAACTGTCCTTTGTCATAGTTGTGGCCTAAAACATTTGGTAAGTTGCAATGTTTTAAATAGGGTTGTCCCGATACCAATATTTTGGTACCGGTACCAAAATGTGTTTAGATACTTTTCAATACTTTTCTAAATAAAGGGGACCACAAAAAATGGTATTATTGTCTTTATTTTAACAAAAAATATTCCGGTACATTAAACATATGTTTCTTATTTCATCTTTGCCCTTGAATTAAATAGTGAACATACGAGACAACTTTTCTTTTATTAGTAAGTAAGCAAACAAAGGCTCCTAATTAGTCTGCTGACATATGCAGTAAAATAGTGTCATTTTCCATGCTATTATTTTGTCAAAATAGTGGCAGAAAATGTATTATTCATCTACTTGTTCATTTACTGTTAATATCTGCTTACTTTCTCTTTTAACGTGTTCTATCTACACGTCTGTTAAAATGTAATAATCACTTATTCCTTTGTTGTTTGGATGCTTTACATTAGTTTTGGTTGATACCATAAATTTGGGTATCGATCCGATACCAAGTAGTTATAGACAGTAGTTATACATTGGTCATATTCAAAGTCCTAAAGTGTCCAGGGACGTATTTCCTGACTTTATAAACATAATATGAATTTTATATCGATGTGATCATAGTAGTATCGACTAGATACGCTTTTGAACTTGGTATAATTACAGTGGACGTCAGGTGTAGATCCACCCATGGCGTTTGTTTACATTGTGACGCCGGTGAGCTACGGTGTGTAGTGAAGCATGTTTAGCTATTCCTTGTCCTGCAGGGATGATACATGTAAGAAACGTACTTTATTTGTCGCCATGGAGGCAAGGATTAGGGATTTAGAAGTAACTAAAACACTGGACTTTAGCCGCTAGCTAGCTAGCCATGTCTTAAAGCACCTCTTCCTGAGGGCGTTTCAGTGTTATAACTTCACCTTTATCTTTAGTTTTTGAGCAAGAATGCATTACTTGATGCGTTACTTTTTAGAGGCGGTATAGTACCGAATATGATTCATTAGTATCGCGGTACTATACTAGCACCAGTATACCGTACAACCCTCGTTTAAAAAACAAAGTTTTCCAAAAACTTGTGATTTTAGGAATGTGTTAATGTTTTGGGTGTTCCTTGTAACCTTAACCTCAAAAATCACTGGAGCTAACAAAATTGGGAAAACAAATACCATATTGAGGTCTTCCGGACTAAAAGCAGCTACTTTTAGACCCTGCGGCTTATAAGATGCAGCGGCTAATATATGGATTTTTTTTCCCGCTAATGCCCGTAATGTTTTGTGTTAAATAGTTTGCATTAAACCCAAGCAGAGGACTGAAACGGTGTGTTATTGTTTGTGCTATGGCGCCATCTTTTGCACACTGCAGGTATTGGGGTTGAAAATTTACTTTCAGGTGCACCGGCTGGATGTGGAGGTTCTGGGCTGTTGTGGTTACATGTGTTCTGCAGTTTAGAGGCCGGTTGGATCAACTGCCAAATTCTCTAAAACACCTTTGGAGATGGCTTATTGTAGAGGAATGAACATTCAAGTCACAGGCAACAGCTCTGGTGGGCATTCCTGCAGTCAGCATGCCAACTGCACGCTCCGTTAAACTCTGTAGCATTGTGCTGTGTGATAAAACTGCACATTTCAGAGTGGCTTTTTTTGGGGGGCAGTCACAGGCACACTTGTGCAATAACCATGCTGTTTAATCAGCATCTTGATATGCCATACCTGTGAGGTGCGATGTATTATCTTGGCAAAGATGAAATGCTCACTAACACAGATTTAGACAGATTTGTGAACAATATTTGAGAGAAATAGGTATTTTGTGTTTATAGTAAAAGTTTGAGTTCAAGTCATGAAAAATGGGAGCACAACCAAAAGTGTTCTTTATGATCTTTTTGATCATTTACCCCCGCACGTTAGAAACATGTCTGAACGGTTGAGAGCGATATATAGCGCTAAAATCTATTTTGTCTGAACTGTTGAGAGCGATCTACAGCGCTAAAATCTATTTGGTAAGGGTACCGTAAAAGGGTACTGTCTCTGTTTCAATGTGTAGCTGTATGTAGAAATAGTGCCACTGTATTTGCAGCTGGTTGCATCAGCTCTGTGCGCTTTTAATGTTTTTTATGCGTTAATGTTTGCTTTACTTTATAGTTGTGAACTTTTTGTATCTGCACTGAAACCACACCATTTCCTCATAGTGGAATGGATAAAGTCTATCCATCCATCCATCCATTTTCTACCGCTTATTCCCTTTTGAGGTCGCGGGGGGCGCTGGAGCCTATCTCAGCTACAATCGGGCGGAAGGCGGGGTACACCCTGGACAAGTCCCCACCTCATCGCAGGGCCAACACAGATAGACAGACAACATTCACACTCACATTCACACACTAGGGCCAATTTAGTGTTGCCAATCAACCTATCCCCAGGTGCATGTCTTTGGAGGTGGGAGGAAGCTGGAGTACCCGGAGGGAACCCACGCAGTATAAAGTCTATCCTATCACAATTAAATTGCAAATCCTATTTATTACGATTCTGAATCAATTAAACATTTTGAAGAATATGTGCATACAAATCATACATACCTAAGGAGCTTTTGTACCCGTTACCCGTTTTGAAAACGTTTTCTTATGATTTCTATACAAAATAATATATTGCGGGAATCTGTTCAATCGAGGTTTAAGAATCGATTCTGAATCAAATCGTCAGCTCAAGAATGGAAATGGAATTGAATACATTCCTACTATTTAAACGCACAATGTGAGTTGTATAATATTTTGTCATTACTTTTATAGAAGCTTTGCTCCACTTTCCACCGTCTGTTTTCTGTTAAAAAGACAGACAGCCTAGACAGGAACAAAAAGGATGAATGAAAGACTAAAAAGTGACATTTTATCAATGACAATAGATTGATTGGCAACACTAAATGGTCCCTAGTGTGTGAATGTGAGTGTGAATGTTGTCTGTCTATCTGTGTTGGCCCTGCGATGAGGTGGCGACTTGTCCAGGGTGTACCCCGCCTTCCGCCCGATTGTAGCTGAGATAGCCTCCAGCGCCCCCCGCAACCCCGAAGGGAATAAGCGGTAGAAAATGGATGGATGGATGTTGCTTTAGACTAGGGGTGTCAAACTCATTTTAGATCGGGCGCCACATGGAGAAAAATCTACTCCCAAGTGGGCCAGACTGGTAAAATCACGGCACGATAACTTAAAAATAAAGACTGATTGAATGATTGAAACTTTTATTAGTAGATTGCACAGTACAGTACATATTCCCGTACAATTGACCACTAAATGGTAACACCCGAATAAGTTCTTCAACTTGTTTAAGTCGGGGTCCACGTTAATCAATTCATGGTAGACAACTTCAGATTGTTTTCTTTGTTTAAAAATAGAAAAAGCACATTCTAGAAATGTAAAAATCATAATGTTGTTGTTGTTTTTTTACACTTACATGTTGGGGTTAAGAGCATTCTATCTTTATTTGTCATTATTTATACTTTCTAAATCAATTATACGATAATGTTCATCAGTCAACTCATTGGTGTTAATTTTCAATCCATCAAAATAAAAAAAATAACATCAAAATTAAATTAAAGGATGTTATTTATGTAGTTTGCTCATTTTCCTTGACTGGTGCACTAACATCATATGGTTTATTTATTTTTTTACATATGTAGCATCATCTACAAAGATACAAAGAATCACTATTGCGACATCTAGTGGACACATTTAGAACAACTGTTTCTTTCATTCAAAAATTTCGGTTCATTTTTATACTTAGCAAACTCATCCGCGGGCCGGATAAAACCTGCTTGCAAGCGTGATCCGGCCCACGGGCCTTACTTTTGACACCCCTGCTTTAGATCTTCTACAATTAATTATTTTAAACAATAAAGAGTGTGATTTATGCTTATCTTTATCTTTTGTCTTCGTCTTGACAATCTGTTCTCATCCATCTGCTTGTGTGTGAATGTGTGACTGTGTGCGTGTGTGTGAGTGTGTGCGCGCATGTGTGTGTGTGAAATATTAGCAAATTTTCCAGTGTTAACATTGCGCAAAGACACATTTATCACTTCCTGTGTTCACACAGAAGCCAACTTGTCATTTTTTTTTTTAATTAACTGTGTCTTAAAGGGCAACATTATCACCAGACCTATGTAAGCGTCAATATATACCTTGATGTTGCAGAAAAAAGACCATATGTTTTTTTAACCGATTTCCGAACTCTAAATGGGTGAATTTTGGCGAATTAAACGCCTTTCTAATATTCGCTCTCGGAGCGATGACGTCACAAAGTGGCGTCACATCGGGAAGCAATCCGCCATTTTCTCAAACACCGAGTCAAATCAGCTCTGTTATTTTCCGTTTTTTCTACTGTTTTCCGTACCTTGGAGACATCATGCCTCGTCAGTGTGTTGTCGGAGGGTGTAACAACACGAACAGGGACGGATTCAAGTTGCACCAGTGGCCCAAAGATGTGAAAGTGGCAAGAAATTGGACGTTTGTTCCGCACACTTTACCGACAAAAGCTATGCTACGACAGAGATGGCAAGAATGTGTGGATATCCTGCGACACTCAAAGCAGATGCATTTCCAACGATAAAGTCAAAGAAATCTGCCGCCAGACCCCCATTGAATCTGCCGGAGTGTGTGAGCAATTCAGGGACAAAGGCCCTCAGTAGCACGGCAAGCAATGGCGGCAGTTTGTTCCAGCAGACGAGCGAGCTAAACCCCCTGGATGTCTTGGCTCACACCGTCCCTTATGCCACCGAAGCTGATCAAGAGAAGAATATCGACCCTAGCTTCCCTGGCCTGCTGACATCAACTCCAAAACTGGACAGATCACCTTCAGGAAAAGAGCGCGGATGAGGGTATGTCTACAGAATATATTAATTGATGAAAATTGGGCTGTCTGCACTCTCAAAGTGCATGTTGTTGCCAAATGTATTTCATATGCTGTAAACCTAGTTCATAGTTGTTAGTTTCCTTTAATGCCAAACAAACACATACCAATCGTTGGTTAGAAGGCGATCGCCGAATTCGTCCTCGCTTTCTCCTGTGTCGCTGGCTGTCGTGTCGTTTTCGCTTGCATACGGTTCAAACCGATATGGCTCAATAGCTTCAGTTTCTTCTTCAATTTCCTTTTCGCTGCCTGCCTCCACACTACAACCATCCGTTTCAATACATTCGTAATCTGTTGAATCGCTTAAGCCGCTGAAATCCGAGTCTGAATCGGAGCTAATGTCGCTATAGCTTGCTGTTCTTTATGCCATGTTTGTTTGTGTTGGCTGTGACGTCACAGGAAAATGGACGGGTGTTTATAACGATGGTTAAAATCAGGCACTTTGAAGCTTTTTTTAGGGATATTGCGTGATGGGTAAATTTTGAAAAAAACTTCGAAAAATATAATAAGCCACTGGGAACTGATTTTTAATGGTTTTAACCATTCTGAAATTGTGATAATGTTCCCCTTTAAGCCAGCAAGACTTTAGATCTCAGGTACAAGAAGCCCTAACTTCATCAATACCAAACTAAGAGACGTCATCTTTAGTAGACACCATCCAAATAAAAGCTGAGTCAGCAGAAGACGGACGCTGAGAGGTACCGTGCCGCGTTTAGTCTGCTCTTACCGGACCACAGGCTGCGGGTTGGCCTCCATGTTGGCGGGCACCTGCACCCCCTTCTCCCACTCTTGCCTCCAAGGGTCCGACAGCACGTAGAAGTCGTCCGGGCCGAGCTGGGCCGAGTCGGGCAGCTTCATGGCCGTGATGAAGTCGGTCCGAAACACCTTCAAAAGACACGGAGTAAACGTTTTTTTTAGTTTCATTTTGCTCACATTTCGGACTTTTTCTGCAGCACTGAATGCAGCATAAATTCCCTCCAAACATATTTTGGTTGTCTAATCCAGTGGTCCCCAACACTAATGTGCCATGAGATACAGTCTGGTGTGCCGTGGGAGATTATGTCATTTCACCTATATGGGGTAAAAATATTTTTTGCCAACAAGTAATTATAGTCCGCTAATAATGTGCTGTTGTTGAGTGTCGGTGCTGTCTAGAGCTCGGCAGAGTAACCGTGTAATACTCTTCCATATCAGTAGGTGGCAGCAGGTAGCTAATTGCTTTGTTGTGATCACAATATGCTGGAGGCAGCGTGCAGGTCAAAAGGTATCCAATGCTTAAACCAAAAATAAACAGAAGGCGAGTGCCGCTAAGAAAAGGCATTGAAGCTTAGGGATGGCTATGCAGAACGAAACTAAAACTGAATTGGCTACAGGGTAAACAAAAACAAAATGCTGGACGACAGCAAAGACTTACAGCGCGTGGAGCAGAAAGCGTCCACAAAGTACATCCGTACATGACATGACAATCAACTATCTCCACACAAAGAAGGATAAAAACAACTTGAATAGTCTTGATTGCTAAAAAAAAAAGCACATGCGGGAAATAGCGCTCAAAGGAAGACATTAAACTGCTACAGGAAAACACCAACAAAACAGGAAAAGCCACCAAAAGACAAGAACTAAAACACTACGCACAGGAAAACACCAAAACACTCTAAATAAGTCGCGGCGTGACGTGACAGGTCGTGACAGCACTTTGGGACAAGAGCTATAGTGATGCATGGTCTGTTATGGTTTAAAGTCATATCCAACAATTGCGAGAACATTTTTTTATTGTCAATATCGGCTGCTGAGTTTAATTTTTTCTGCTGGTGGTGTGCCTCCGGAGTTTTTCAATTAAAAACATGTGCCTTAGCTCAAAAAAGGTTGAAAAACACTGGTCTAATCACATCTTGTATATATTTGCGCTTACTACCCCATAATTTTTAATGCAACTACTTCATCAAATGACCAAGTTATTGATGTATTCACACACAATTAGGGCTGGGCGATATGGCCTTTTATTAATATCTCGATATTCTTAGGCCATGTCACGATACACAATATATATCTCGATATTTTGTCTTAGCCTTAAATGAACACTTGATGCATATAATCACAGCAGTATGATGATTCTATGTGTCTACAATAAAACATTCTTGTTCATACTGCATTAATATATGCTCATTTTAAACTTTCATGCAGAGAGGAAAATCACAACTAAGTCAATTTAGCAAAAGTGTATTTATTAAACAGTTATTAAGCAGTGGCACAAACATTCATGTCATTTCAAAACAGAAAGTGCAAGATTGTCAGAGACATTTTAAAACAAGCTATTAGTGCACTTTTGTGCATGATGTCACTAAGATGACATATCAAAACAACACTAAATTAAAGTGCGCTTTTTGTACAGAACGCCACTACAATAGTTTAAAACACATAAAGTGCACTTTTGTGCATGATGTCACACAAGATATTTCAATAACTGTCAAATAAAAAAGAGCTGCATAATAGGAAATCAAATAGTGTATGTCCTTCGCTATGTGGTAGGTTCCTGCAGACGTTATCTCCTTCTATTGTTGACTATTTCTTTTCATACGGTGTTGATGTGGAAATGGTTGCTTGGGCATTTTGTTGGTGTGGCACCGATTGGCAACACTACATTGGCCCTAGTGTGTGATTGTGAGTGTGAATGTTGTCTGTCTATCTGTGTTGGCCCTGCGATGAGGTGGCGACTCGTCCAGGGTGTACCCCGCCTTCCGCCCGATTGTAGCTGAGATAGGCTCCAGCGCCCCCCGCGACCCCGAAGGGAATAAGCGGTAGAAAATGGATGGATGGATGGCACCGGCCGGGTGACTTTTCAAATGATGCTACACATTAGCAGTGCTGCTTCTTTTTGTAGCAACGCTTTTGCTGCATACTTGACATATTACGGTTGTCTGTTCAACATCTTTCCGCTTGAAGCCAAACCACCGCCAGACGATGGACCCTGTGCTGTTTTTCTTTGAAGTAATTATTCCTTCATTTATTACCAGATTCGCACCTTCTCTCTCTCGTATTACCACTCGCACCTCTCGGCTAGCATCACAGCTAACGTTACCCATGTCGCTACCTCTCTGCTCCACGAGGGCGTATGGCGTTGCACGCGCAGCAGTATGTAACAAGGTGCGCTTGTTTTATGTCTCTGTGAGAAGGACAGACAAGAAATCGTGAGAAAAGCCTGTAGTGTAATGCCCGCAGCTAAAAGCAACTGCGTGAGAACGTATACTCAAATATTACGATATAGTCGTTTTCTATATCGCACAGAGACAAACCCGCGATATATCAAGTATATTCGATATATCGCCCAGCCCTACACACAACTCTTGTCAAATTGCAAGCTTACATTTATAAAAATCAGACATCCTTTAATCATAGTACCAATTAGGGCTGGGCGATATTGCCTTTTTTTAATATCGCGATATTTTAAGGCCATATCACAATACACGATATATATCTCGATATTTTGCCTTAGCCTTGAATGAACACTTGATGCATATAATCACAGCAGTATGATGATTCTATGTGTCTACATTAAAACATTCTTCTTCATACTGAATCAATATATGCTGCTTTTAAACTTTCATGCAGAGAAGGAAATCACAACTAAAAAATCCCTATTTTTTTCATACGGTGTTGATCTGGAAATGTTTGCCTCTGCATTTTGATGGTATGGACGTGTGGCACCAAACGGTGATATTGACGTGCGGAGTAAGCCCTCTTCATTGTCTAGCGGGTGACTTTTCAAATGATGCTACATATTAGCAGTGTAGCCGAGTGTCCTGGGTTCGCCTATACAGTGTACTTATCTAATAAAATAATAAACGGGAGACATTAGAGCAGGTTCGGTAGCCACCCCTTCTTTAATGTCAACATCACACACCTTCCACAACCACACACACCCTACGTCACAGCCCTACGGCAACAACTCCTCCTCCTTACCTAACACACTCCGGTAACTTGGGACACCCTGAACTGTTTGTTACAGCAGTAATGCTACTTTTTATAGCAAAGCTTTTGCCCCACACTTGACAAATTACGGTTGTCTGTTCGACATCTTCCCACTTGAAGCCAAACCACCGCCAGACGATGCTGTTTTTCTTGGGAATTAATTATTCCTCCATTTGTTACCAGATTCGCACCTTCTTTCTCTTGTATTAGCGCTCGCACCACTCCACTAGCATCACAGCTAACGTTAGCCATGTTGCTACCTCTCTGCTCAGCGAGGGCGTATACGTATGTGACGTATGACGTGACAGTATGTAATGTGTGTAAGAAGGTGCGCTTGCTGTCTGTGAGAAGGAGAGACTGGAAAGAGGAGAGCCTGTCGTGTAATGCCCGGAGCTAAAAGCAACTGCGTGAGAACGTATACTCGATATCACGATATAGTCATTTTCTATATCGCACAGAGACAAACCCGCGATATATCGCGTATATCGATATATCGCCCAGCCCTAGTACCAATACATTTTCACAACCTTAAAACAAATGATATCCTACAGAAATGCTAAATATCTTGGCCAGATGAAGCCAGCAGGACCACATAATCCGCAAAATGCAGAGACCTAATTCTGCAGTTACCAGAGAAGATCCTCCTAACGCCGTGACTGTGCCTACAAATCCTTTCCATAAACGTTGTACACAGAATCGGTGACAAAGAGCAGCCCGGACGGAGTCCAACCCTCACTGGAAGCTCAGACACTGATCATTTATGGAGTGGATACACCATACTCTCTGAGAACTCCCCACAGGATTTCCTGAGAGACACACCAGAATGCCTTCTCCAAGTCCTCAAAGTACATGTAGATTGGTTGGGTCAGTCTACACTCTCTTCGCCCGAGTGTCTCAAACATAAGACTGGAAATTCAGTGGAGAACATAACCACAAGGTTGATCATCGAACAGCAGCTTAGAGTGTCCAGGTGCCAAGTGCACATTTGAACACCCTTATGTTTAAACATGGTGTTTATTATGGACAATCTGTGACAAGCACAAAAGTCTGATAACAAAACACCACTTGGGTTCAGATCTGGTCCCCTCTCAGGAGCCCTTCCTGTGTGTCGAAGTGAGTCTGACTAGATCCAGTTGGACCTTCTCCGGCTTGCACACCAGCTCAGGTACCTTCCCCACCAGCGAGGTGACATTCCACATCCAAAGAGCTAGCTTCTGTAGCCAAGGATCGAAACACCAAGGGCCCTACCTTCAACCAATTATGACTTCTGTGTAATACTCTGGCAGCTCGGCTGCCGCTTATTTTCTTTTTGTTGCAGTGCCTGGTTTCTGGGTCACGGAGCGCAGCACACCTGATACTCATTTCCTCCTCACTACTTAAGCTTTCCAGTCCCTTCACCCGACACCAGAGGATTCCTGATGTTCCAGTTGTGTGCATTTCCTCTGCTTTGGCTCCACTCACGCTTCTCGTTCCCTGTAGCTCTGTCCCGGCTTTGCGTTTGGAGTGTTAATTGTTATTCTCCACAGCTTCTGTGTGCAATTTCCGTTTCTCACAACTCAAGTGTGCATCCTAATCTTTTTGTTATTATTCTTATTTATTTCTCTGCTCTGCGTTGGCGTCCTACTCCTAATAAGCCGATTGTGACAGAATCTCCCAGCCAACATGGACCCTTCAAAGAAAGAACTCCTCCATTCTGCGCTCACCAGCTTTAGACAGACTCAGTACAATCACGACCAGCTGCTGCGTGATTTGACAGCCGCCTCAGTCAGGCACCCTCAGCCAGCGTGACGATCAGACGAGCACTGTGACTCATCTGGAGGGAGGTCACACCGGGACGGGTACCTTCCCACCTTCACCAGCGGCTATTCCTTCCACTCCTTGGCAGCCCAATATTCTTCACCTCCCGGACAAAGCCGCCGCTTAGGCCATGGTGGTTAGTAACAACTCTCCTGCTGTTCGCTCATCACTACCTTTTGTTTACTAAGGAAATAACTTTAACTTTATAATAAATGTTTTTGATCACCTCCTAAAAGGCAGAGTAGCCGGCAGCCGTCTGTAGGACTTTAAACAAGGCAAGCTCTCTGTAGCTGCATACTCCATTGACTTTTGTATCCTCGCAGCAGAGGGCAGATTTGGTGATGCATACTACACCCAAGGGAGGTGAGAGGACCAGTGTGAAGGGTGTAGTTGGCACACAAAGCGGAGTGCTGCCTCCAGGGCCTGGTTAGCCCGCTCCATTTGGTTTTTGGTCAGTGGACGATAACCAGATGAAAGACTCCGGGTGGCTCCCAACACTATGCAAAACGCCTTCCAAACCTGGGAAGCGAGTTGGGGTCCCCGTCTGAGACCAGCTTCTGAGGGATACCATATAGGCAGATAATGGGCTTGACCAGGAGTTATGCAGTCTCTAGGGAAGTAGGTAGTTTGGACAGGGCAATGAAGTGAGCCATCTTAGAAAACTGGTCGCCCACATTGAGTATGATTGAGTTTCCCCAGGAAATTGGAAGGCCTGTAATGAAATCTAAGGCTATGTGGGACCACAGAATAGACAGAGGGTGGACGAATCCAGCAGGAGGGCAAGGAGAGGCTTTTTTTTTTCAGCACAGGCAGAGCAGGCGTTCACAAAGTCCTTGATGTCTTTTCTAATTTCCGGCCACCAGACTCTCTGCGAGACCAAACACAGAATGCGCCTCACGCCAGGATGACACGCTACTTTGGACGCGTGTCCCCATTTAGGACTTCAGACCTCAGTTCAGTCAGTACAAATATCTTGCCTGCAGGAATGTTGTCAGGGACCTTAGTCTTGGAAGCCGCACTGGCTACCCTTCCCTCCACCCCCCAATGTAGTGCTCCCATAACTTCAGCAGCAGGTTTGATGGTGTCCGGAGTGGTTTCCTCAATGGCCAATCTGAAACTCTGGAGAGCACGTCGGGTACGTAGGTGATAGAGAAGTTGAAGTGTGTGAGTGACCAACGTGCTTGGCGAGAGTTTAGTCTTTGAGTAGTCCTAATGTATGCCAGGTTCCTATGATCGGTGATGACCAGAAATGGCGTGGCAGTCGCCTCCAACCAGTGCCTCCACCCCTGTAGCGCAAAAACAATGGCCAGCAACTCTCTACTCCCCACATCATAGTTCCTTTCAGCTGCTGTGAGGAGACGCAAGAAGAAAGCACAAGGGTGTAGCCTCTGGTCAACCAGTAAACGCTGGGACGGAACTGCTGCAAATTCTGTATCCGATGCATCAACCTCAACAAAAAATTATAAAGCAGGACCAACATGCACAAGTGGGTGCTTTAGTAAACAATTAATTTAGCGAGGAAAAGGCGGCCTCAGCTTCTGAGGTCCACCGGAAAGTTACCTTAGTGGATGTAAGCCTCGTCAAAGGTTCAGCTTGTAGAAGTTAGCAAAACGCAATAACTTTTGCAAATGCTTCCTTAATGTAGGAGGTGGCCACTCGACCACGGTCTGGATTTGAAAATGAAATCCGCCACAAAAGACAAGGAAATATAGTCATTTAATGCATGCTGTTCCAACCCTGACACATTATAAAGTCTAGCCACTGGTAACGATGGGAGGAGTTTAATGGACCAGTCATAAGAACAGTGTGGGGGAAGGGACTGAGCCCGGTCCTTACTAAATACCTGTTTGAGGTCATGATATTGGACAAGAAACCTCTGACAAATTAATGATCTCATCAACATGGCTTGGCGTGGCTCAAGGGAACAGCGGAACGCAAACAATTAGCTGGTGGTCCTATCCCAATCAATACTGGGATTATCCAGTATCAGCCATGGGAGACCCTAATGCAATGGTTGGAGACTGACATGGAAGGATAAAGAAGCGTAACGCTTCATGGTGATTACACGATTACTGTAAAGCTCATGTCTCAGTTTGGGGTGTCACATAAAGACAGGACCTCTTTAGGAGAGCAAAGCTTAATTTTAGTAATCTTATGCAATTTCACAAAGTCCGAGTCCAAGAAGCAATCGTCTGCCCCCAAGTCAATAAAAGCAATAATTTTGACACTGCTTCACACCCCTTACGTTGTCCCTGAAAGATCAAATCTTTTCCAGGACTAAGAGCTTGCGCCATTAAAAACAGGCTGTTTGGTGTTTCCCTGCAGGAGAAGCAGCAGCTTGAGTGTGTTTTAGGGGACTAATGGAGCATTTGGAGATGTGACTGTCCGGGCTTGCACAATAGCGACAGAGACGTACTCTTTGTCGACGACCTCGCCCACTAGCGGTGACTTACCCTCTAAGCTGCTTTGGCACCGCATCGTTAGGCTGAAGAGGTGGTTATGGCATGAACGATTACGGGGTCGTCTCCTGCCACTGTCGATATTGCTCCATTGGGTGAATAGGGACAATATCGGCTATCTGTTACGGTTGAAGATTCTAGCGGGAACTCTCATCCAAACCTTTTTCGATTACGCATGCACCTCCTGGTACTCGAGCACCTCCAAAACCCTCAAATCTAAACTCCAAACATCCCAGAACAAGCTAATCAGATTACTTCTAGACCTCCACCCCAGATCACACCTCACTCCTACCCACTTCTCCAAAGTGGGCTGGCTCAGGGTGGAGGACAGAGTAAAACAACTTGCACTGAGCCTAGTCTATAAAATCCGCTACACCTCCCTGATACCGAAGTACATAACTTAACGTAAATGACCGTCATAACCACAACACCAGGGGGAGCTCAACTAACCACGTTAAACCCAGATTCCGATCTAACAAAGGTCTTAACTCATTCTCCTTCTATGCCACATCAATATGGAATGCACTCCCAACAGGTGTAAAAGAAAGGGCATCTCTATCCTCCTTCAAAACCGCACGAAAGGAACACCTCCAGGCAACTGCAACCCTTCCACATCCTACCTTCCGGATTGTAAATAATCAAATGTAAATAATCAAATGTAGATACTTATTCTTATGCTTTCTGATCTCTCTCTCTATGTCCACTACTTGCTGTACATATCCTACCAAGTCAGTCCTACACTGTTCCAATGTCCATTTCTCTGATGATGCAATTGTTGATGATTGAAGTGTTGATATCAACCAAACCTAACCCCCCCCCCACATCCCGGATTGTAAATAATGTAAATAATTCAATGTATATACTCTGATGATTATCTTGTGTGATGACTGTATTATGATGATATTATATATCTGTATCATTAATCAATTTAAGTGGACCCCGACTTAAACAAGTTGAAAAACTTATTCGGGTGTTACCATTTAGTGGTCAATTGTACGGAATATGTACTACACTGTGCAATCTACTAATAAAAGTTTAAATCAATCAATGGGTCGCATGGTAATGCGCCGATCGTTTCCCCAAGATGCAGACGGAACTCCGGAGGTAGTGTGCAGGTAGGAAAACGATTTATTTTCCATGAATCAGGCAAAATACAAAAATACAGAAAAGCGTGCAGATTGTACGGGAAGCTAAGGAAATAGCTAATAGGTAAATAGAGCGGCCGTGCCAGCAACTTCAGGGTTGCAGGTTCGATCCCTGCTTCCGCTATCCTAGTCACTGCTGTTGTGTCCTTGGGCAAGACACTTTACCCAACTGCTCCCAGTGCCACCCACACTGGTTTAAATGTAACTTAGATATTGGGTTTCACAATGTAAAGCGCTTTGAGTCACTTGAGAAAAAGCGCTATATAAATGTAATTCACTTCACTTCAGATTAACGGGAAAACTTAGCATTGAACCAGGAATCAAAGAGTATACCAACGTAACTTGTTGCATGAGCAACCAAGACAGCCAGACTGAGTGTGGCGAAAAGCAGGAATAAATAGCTCTCTGAAATAATCAGAACCCATGGCAACCAAGAAAACACAAACCCAAGGGTGCTGAAACAGAACTAAGGGAGTTTTTAACTAAACAAAACATGATCCGGGCAACGGATCATGACACTATCGTCCTTATCGTCCTCTCTATTGCACTCGCGAATTCTGTCATCTTGACGAATGGCTAATTTAATCAGTCAGTCAAGGGTAGCAATTTTGTCACGAGTAGCAAGTCAGTTCTTAATGTGACAATTTAACGCCTTGCTAAAAAGGGAGTTTTTAACTAAACAAAACATGATCCGGGCAACGGATCATGACACTATCGTCCTTATCGTCCTCTCTATTGCACTCGCGAATTCTGTCATCTTGACGAATGGCTAATTTAATCAGTCAGTCAAGGGTAGCAATTTTGTCACGAGTAGCAAGTCAGTTCTTAATGTGACAATTTAACGCCTTGCTAAAAAGTCTGCATAAAGCGGCGTCACCAAATCGGCTCTCTACAGTGAGGATATGAAAGTCAATGGGGAAACAGAGAGCTTGCCTTGTGTAAAGTCCAACAGGCGGCAGCCTGCTTCTCTGCCTTTTAGGGGGTGATCAAAAACGTTCATTATTTCCTTAGTAAACAAAGGTAGGGACGAGCGCACAGCAGGAGATTTGTTACTAACCGCCAATGTCCTAATTTGTCCAATAGCAGGCTCATGATACAAAGTATCTTAGCCTGGTCAGTGGAATAGGAACCAGGTTGCTGGTCAAAAACTAATGAGCACTGATAAATAAAACTGTTCACAGCAGCCAGACTCACCAGTGAAACGAAGGAGGGGAATATTGGGCTACTGAGGAATGGGAGGACTAGCCGCTGGTGAAGTGGGAATGTCTCCCTCCCGGCGTGACCTCACCCCGGATGATTCACAGCGCTTGTCTGATTGCCACGCTTGCTGAGGGTGCCGACGTTGGCCGACAGCGTCCGGAAAGCGTCCGTCAAATCACGCCGCAGCTGGTCTTGTTAATCAAGAGTCTGCCCAAAGCCGGTGAGCGCAGACTGGAGGCATTCTTTCTCTGTAGATTTGTCAGGATCGGACCCCAAAAATAAAATACAAATAATAACAAAAAGAGCACTCAAAATGGAGTAAGCAAAAAAATAAGTAAGGATACACACTTGTGGTGTAAGAAAACAGCACAAAGACGGTGTGGAGAGGTAACAGTTACCACTACAACCGCAAGGCTGGGACTGAGCCACAGGGGACGAGAAGCGTGAGCGGAGCCAAAGCAGAGGAGATGCACACAACTGGAAGGGTGAATCATCAAGAAATCTACTGGCGTTGAAGGGACTGGAGAGCTTAAGTAGTTAAGAGGAAATGACCACCAGGTGTGCGCGCAGGCAGCTATGCACCGTGACCCAGTAAACTAGGCACTGCAACAAAAAGAAGATAGGCGCCAGCAGAGCTGCCATATTATTACAAATGGATATTTATACCAACGTAGTCGATCGTTATACCAACAGAGTCGATCGTTACACCAATTTAATCTACGGTTATACTGATGTAGTCGATTTTGTAAACGTAATTAATCAATAACAATGTCGACAATTATACCAATGTAGGGTTCTCCCAATACCAATATTTTGGTACCTGTACCAAAATGTATTTCGATACTTTTAGATACTTTTCTAAATAAAGGGGACCACAAAAAATAGCATTATTGTCTTTATTTTAACAAAAAAATCTTACGGTACATTAAACCTATGTACTCATTTTGTCCTTAAATAAAATTGTGAACATACGAGACAAGTTTTGTTTTGTTAGTAAGTAAGCAAACAAAGGCTCCTAATTAGTCTGCTGACATATGCAGTATTATATTATGTACCGCATTTTTCGGAGTATAAGTCGCACCGGAGTATAAGTCGCACCAGCCGAAAATGCATAATAAAGAAGGAAAAAAACATATATAAGTCGCACAGGAGTATAAATCGCATTTTTGGGGGAAATGTATTTGACAACACTAAATTGGCCCTAGTGTGTGGATGTGAGTGTGAATGTTGTCTGTCTATCTGTGTTGGCCCTGCGATGACGTGGCAACTTGTCCAGGGTGTACCCCGCCTTCCGCCCGATTGTAGCTGAGATAGGCTCCAGCGCCCCCCGCGACCCCAAAAGGGAATAAGCGGTAGAAAATGGATGGATGGGATGGATGTATTTGATAAAATCCAACACCAAGAATAGACATTTGAAAGGCAATTTAAAATAAATAAAGAATAGTGAACAACAGGCTGAATAAGTGTACTTTATATGAGGCATAAATAACCAACTGAGAACGTGCCTGGTATGTTAACGTAACATATTATGGTTAGAGTCATTCAAATAACTATAACATATAGAACATGCTATACGTTTACCAAATAATCTGTCACTCCTAATCACTAAATCCCATGAAATCTTATACGTCTAGTCTCTTACGTGAATGAGCTAAATAATATTATTTGATATTTTACGGTAATGTGTTAATCATTTCACACATAAGTCGCTCCTGAGTATAAGTCGCACCACCGGCCAAACTATGAAAAAAAAATTGATTTATAGTCCGAAAAATACGGTAATTTTCCATTCTATTATTTTGTCAACATTTTTAAGGACAAGTGGTAGAAAATGAATTATTAATCTACTTGTTCATTTACTGTTAATATTTGCTTACTCTCACTTTAAACATGTTCTATCTACACTACTGTTAAAATGTAATAATCACTTATTTTTCTGTTGTTTGGTTGCTTTACATTAGTTTTGGATGATACCGCAAATTTGGGTATCGATCCAATACCAAGTAGTTACAGGATCATACAATGGTCATATTCAAAGTCCTCGTGTGTCCAGGGACACATTTCCTGAGTTTATAAACATAATATACATTTTTTAAAAAGGAAAAAAGATTTTGTGACGATAAAAAATATTGCTGTAATCATAGTAGTATCGACTAGATACGCTATTGTACTTGGTATCATTACAGTGGATGTCAGGTGTAGATCCACCCATGGTGTTTGTTTACATTGTGACGCCGGTAAGCTACGGTGTGTAGTGAAGCATGTTTAGCTATTCCTCGTCCTGCAGGGATGATACTTGTAAGAAATTTACTTTATTTGTCGCCATGGAGGTGAGGATTAGTGATTTAGAAGTAGCTAAAACACTGCAGACTGCGGCTCGACGTTAGCCGCTAGCTAGCTAGCCATGTCTTAAAGCACCTCTTCCTGAGGGCATTTCAGTGTTATAAATTCACCTTTATTGTTTTTAAGCCAAAATGCGTCCATTCTCCCTTTTCTGTCTACACACTGTGTCTGCTTGTAAGTACTCCGTGATTGTGCGCTGCCGAACATGCTCCTCTGCTTGTAAAACCAGCAATGACATAACGTAGGGAGGGGGGAGGGACTATGAGGGGCCGTTAGGGCCATTATTCAGAATTACCTCTTACATACACTACTGAAATGCTCTCACACAAACAACTGAAATCTTTTTATTTTATACACACTACTGAAACACTCTTATAAACACTACTGAAATGCTCTTACATACACTACTGAAATGCTCTCACATAAACAACTGAAATGTTTTTCTTGTATACACACTACTGAAACACTCTTATAAACACTACTGAAATGCTCTTACATACACTACTGAAATGCTCTTATAAATACTACTGAAACACTCTTATAAACACTACTGAAACACTCTTACATAGACTACTGAAACTCTCTTATAAACACTATAAACACTACTGAAATGCTCTTACATACACTACTGAAATGCTCTTATAAATACTACTGAAACACTCTTATAAACACTACTGAAACACTCTTACATACACTACTGAAACACTCTTATAAACACTACTGAAACACTCTTATAAACACTACTGAAATGCTCTTACATACACTACTGAAACACTATTATAAACACTACTGAAATGCTCTTACATATACTACTGAAACACTCTTATAAACACTACTGAAACACTCTTATAAACACTACTGAAACATTCTTACATACACTACTGAAACACTCTTATAAACACTACTGAAACATTCTTACATACACTACTGAAACACTCTTATAAACACTACTGAAACATTCTTACATACTCTACTGAAACACTCTTATAAACACTACTGAAACATTCTTACATACTCTACTGAAACACTCTTATAAACACTACTGAAACATTCTTACATACACTACTGAAACACTCTTATAAACACTACTGAAATGTTTTTGTCTCACGCACACACACACCTGGAATTATTTTTCACTAGTATGTATAAACGGATTTCACCTGTGTGTGTGTGTGCTTTTTACACGTCCGTGTGAGAGACAACAATTTCAGTAGTATGTGTGCAAAGATTTCAGTTATGTGTATGAGCGCATCTTACCAGTGTGTATGCAAGCATTTTACCAGTGTGTGTAAGAGCATTTTACCAGTGTGTGTAAGAGCATTTTACCAGTGTGTGTGAGCGATGTTGCATTCCGGTTCCGGTCACCAATAATCCCCGCCCCTTTTCAGACAAGTTTTTTTTATTTATTTTTTTTAAAGCCAAGTTGTTGACAAAATGTCTGCCGACAAGTAGCTTAACCGAGGCGGGAGCTCCACTTCATAATTTGAGGGCTTCAGCGGAGAATATAAGAACACTTTCAATGCAACAAGGGTCGCCCCTGCTATACGCAGCACCTGAGCGGCCACACAGGTGCCTTTCTCCTCCCGACAGCCAAGCAGCCTGGAGCAAATGTTACCTTGCACCGCAGCATCATCAAGTGCAACGTTTCAGTTCATGGACATCGAAGCAAGAGGAGGAAAAGGTAATTAGACATTATTTATTTCTAAATGATTGTTGAATCCCTCGAAATGTAAGGCGACATGGCATTGTAGTGAGCTACAATGGTAACATGTCGAAATGTGAGTCACGTCGTGGTACGTCAGTAGCTAATCAAATACTAATGATAATGGATTACAATTATTTAGCGTTTTTCTATCGACTTGATAAGGGGTCCCCAAACTACGGCCCGCGGGCCGGTTACGGTCCACCAAAGTCCAACATCTGGTCCGCTAGAAGAAGAAAAAGTTGTATTATTATTTTCAATCTGTCTTTTCTAATCCATTTTTTGGTGTTCCCTAGCCGCTCAGGCAAATCATATTGTCTAAAAATGCATTTCCCTGTATGACTTATATTGTCTTGGCTGTTTTCATGTGATCTAATTGTTACATTCTTATTCCAGAGTCACCACACAGCTGCGTGACCATTTCAACAAGGACAGAATAAACAACCTCTGGATTCATGGAACTTCTGTGCACACAAATATATTAATTGGAATATTCAATCAATTTCACATAAACATATTAAATATCCTTTTTTTTGCTCAAAAAAGGTTCCTTATGCCTCATTGGCGTTGTTAGGCCTGTTTTAGGGGGGCTCAAGCCCCCCTAAAATATTCTTAAGCCCCCCTAAATAATTTGGGGACAATTTTTTTTTTTTTTTTTACAAATACATGCCGACATATTTACTATAAAGTGGCCCGAATATGAGTTTAAATAAATAATTATATAACCTGTCATTATTCACTCAGTTTCCCCTCACTTCATAGCGTAAGGTAGAGAGCCCCTTTAGTGCGTCGGTATCCAATCCATTCCACTTGTTCATATAGAAAATGCCCACATCACTCAAAATCCAGTCCGCATTTTCTTTGCGACCTTACATATATATATATATATATATATATATATATACATATATATATATATATATATATATATATATATATATATATATATATATATATATATATATATATATACATATATATATATATATATATATATATATATATATATATATATATATATATATACATACATACATACATATATACATACATACATATATACACATACATATATATACATACATACATACATACATACATACATACATACATACATACATACATACATACATACATACATACATACATACATACATACATACATACATACATACATACATACATACATACATACATATATATATATATATATATATGCTTGGCTGTCGGGAGGAGAAAGGCACCTGTGTGGCCGCTCAGGTGCCGCGTCCTGCAGGGGCGACCCTTGTTGCATTGAAAGTGTTCTTATATTCTCCGCTGAAGCCCTCAAATTATGAAGTGGAGCTCCCGCCTCGGTTAAGCTACTTGTCGGCAGACATTATGTCAACAACTTGGCTTTAAAAAAAAAAAAAAAAACTTGTCTGAAAAGGGGCGGGGATTATTGGTGACCGGAACCGGAATGCAACATCGCTCACACACACTAGTAAAATGCTTTTACACACACTGGTAAAATGCTCTTACACACACTGGTAAAATGCTCTTACACACACTGGTAAAATGCTTGCATACACACTGGTAAGATGCGCTCATACACATAACTGAAATCTTTGCACACATACTACTGAAATTGTTGTCTCTCACACAGACGTGTAAAAAGCACACACACACACAGGTGAAATCCGTTTATACATACTAGTGAAAAATAATTCCAGGTGTGTGTGTGTGTGTGTGCGTGAGACAAAAACATTTCAGTAGTGTTTATAAGAGTGTTTCAGTAGTGTATGTAAGAATGTTTCAGTAGTGTTTATAAGAGTGTTTCAGTAGAGTATGTAAGAATGTTTCAGTAGTGTTTATAAGAGTGTTTCAGTAGTGTATGTAAGAATGTTTCAGTAGTGTTTATAAGAGTGTTTCAGTAGTGTATGTAAGAATGTTTCAGTAGTTTTTATAAGAGTGTTTCAGTAGTGTTTATAAGAGTGTTTCAGTAGTATATGTAAGAGCATTTCAGTAGTGTTTATAAGAGTGTTTCAGTAGTGTATGTAAGAGCATTTCAGTAGTGTTTATAAGAGTGTTTCAGTAGTGTATGTAAGAGCATTTCAGTAGTGTTTATAAGAGTGTTTCAGTAGTGTATGTAAGAGCATTTCAGTAGTGTTTATAAGAGTGTTTCAGTAGTGTATGTAAGAGTGTTTCAGTAGTGTTTATAAGAGTGTTTCAGTAGTATTTATAAGAGCATTTCAGTAGTGTATGTAAGAGCATTTCAGTAGTGTTTATAAGAGTGTTTCAGTAGTGTGTATAAAAGAAAAACATTTCAGTTGTTTATGTGAGAGCATTTCAGTAGTGTATGTAAGAGCATTTCAGTAGTGTTTATAAGAGTGTTTCAGTAGTGTGTATAAAAGAAAAAGATTTCAGTTGTTTGTGTGAGAGCATTTCAGTAGTGTATGTAAGAGGTAATTCTGAATAATGGCCCTAACGGCCCCTCATAAGGGACCGGTACTTTTTACCGAATATGATTCATTAGTATCGCGGTACTATACTAGTACCGGTATACCGTACCCTATACCAATGTAATCAATAAATATACAAATATAATTGATAACACCAATCTTTATACTAACAATCAAATTAAACAAGACAACAAAAACACCCACATGGTTTATGCATTGATTAGTTGCATTATTTGTTGGTTTAAAGTTATGTATATTTGTGGCGTACCACAAAACTCAACGTTATGTCACCTGCTTTTCATGGAAACGGAAGCACATGTTCTTCAAATACAGTTTCGCTTTTTATTGGACGGGAGACAAGTCGGCGGACCGTCACAGGCTCCGCCCACTCCCGCCTTTCACATGAGCCACACGACGAGGACACAAGCAGGATGACATTTAAAAATCAGGAAGTACGCCCTCGCGTCCGTGTAGGTGCACAGCAACGCACCACACCGGATGGAAAGCACACACACTTTGCTGCAAATGTGTTTAATAGGCACACACACACACACACACACACACACACACACACACACACACACACACACACACACACACACACACACACACACACACACACACACACACACACACACACACACACACACACACACACACACACACACACACACACACACACACACACACACACACACACACACAGGTTGCTGAGTCACTTCTGTACTAAAGTGCTATCAAAGGCCAGGTGACATCACACGCACACAATACTACTTTTTACATGTAAAAACATCACCTTTCATGTCTTTATAATTACACTGCTTGATAGAAATATACACAAATACACAATAATATAAAAGATAACTTTCACAACAAATTTACCTTTGCAAAATGAATAATGATCAGTTATTATCTCATATTTTCATGTATGTGGTATGATAAAATAGCTATGACAATATATTGTATCTTTTATATAAATATCATCAAATATTGTTTTAGTATTTCTATTGGTAAAAAGACTGTTCTGTTTGAAAATGTCCCTTCCAAATATATCAGATAAAAGTGTGTATTATTACATTTGCAAAAGCAGAAAGGGGAGAGATGTCATGGCTACCTGGCTCTTCTCAGCGCGTCACATGACATCTTGCACTCAGCGCGAGGAATTCATTTTAGCAAGCGCGTCACAGCACTGACACATCTCCCCAACTATTGGCTGATGGCAAATGTCCACACGGCTCG
>NC_084550.2:17237500-17270000 GCF_033978685.3 Nerophis lumbriciformis | reverse complement strand
ATGCAAAAAAAAAAAAATTGTCTTCTTTTGCCTCATAATTATTGTGAACTATAGGCAAAATTTTTAAAAAAAAGTGCAGTTCGCCTTTAAGTGGAACTACTTTTAAAGACATTGCTAGAAGTGCTGGAGCTGGCACAGATAAAGAAGAGACACTTTTTCTCTGTTCTCTTGTCTTTCTCACTTTTAATCCCATACATACACACACACACACGCACACACACAGGAAGTCATTACACACACAAACAGGAAGTCATCGCACACACACACAGGAAGTTGTTCTGCAGGTTGGTTGGTTTGGAACATTGCTATTAAAGCGTTGTTTATTTCCTGTTTGTTTATAAATTGTTGATAAAAAAAATTCACTTCGTACAGAGCATGTATCTGACAACTTGTATTTTTTCAACAAAAAGAAGAGAGGAAAATGAGCAATGACAGGTTGTCATCGTGTGCGTTAGATTCCCACACAGGAAGAAAACAAGGAAACAACATCTCCACAATGTTGTGTGAGGACTGCAGTAAAAAGAAAACAGGAATGATGCTAGAGCAGTAGTTATTATTGAGTGGTTACTTCACTAAATATTTATTATTATAAATACCGTATTTTCCGGACCATTCGAGGCTCACTAGTGCAACAACAACGTCGGAAATGTGTCCCGTGAAAAACCGTCCGACCGGAACTCTCTGATAACTAAAGTTCCTTGGGTGAATAATGTAAACTCACTATACCGGTATGTTTTAGCGCTTCCATAGCGAGTCTACTGACAGATATAAGTAAGAACTTTACACTACTTTATATTAGAAATGGCAACAGTGGAGGATGAATGTCCCATAACAAGAAGATAGAGAAAAAGAAGACGCTTATCGACTACGGCATGGGTGTCAAACTCTGGCCCGTGGGACAAATTTGGCCCGCCGTGTAATTTAATTTGGCCCTTGAGGCAATATCAAATTAACATTAGAGCTGGCCCGCTGGTATTATACATGTGGTATTACCGATTTTCAGTGCCCCTCTCGAAAGTCTCCTGGGGCAACCATTCTCCCGAATTTCTCCCGATTTCCACCCGGAAAACAATATCGGGGGCGTGCCTTAAAGGCACTGCCTTTAGCGTCCTCTACAACCTGTCGTCACGTCTGCTTTTCCTCCATACAAACAGCGTGCCGGCCTCTGTCACATGATATATGCAGCTTCTACACACACACATAAGTGAATGCAATACATACTTGGTCAACAGCCATACAGGTCACACTGAGGGTGGCCGTATAAACAACTTTAACACTGTTACAAATATGCGCCACACTGTGAACCCACACCAAACAAGAATGGCAAACACATTTCGGGAGAACATCCGCACTGTAACAACATAAACACAACAGAACAAATACCCAGAACCCCTTGCAGCACTAACTCTACCGGGATACTAAAATATACACCCCCTGACCCCGCCCACCTGAGCCCCGACATTAATGAACAAGCATCCCAGAAAAGATGGCAGGTATCTGGCTTGGGCACATCAGATTAGATCAGTGTGTCGCAAACTGAGCAGTAAAAAGTCCTGAATGGTTGGTTTATTCATTATTTTATTTTCAAATTTATTATTAGCCTGTGGAAAAAGTTAATGTTGATATTTACCTCAGAAGGCTGCAAATAGAAAAGAGGCATTACATTTTTATTTAAATTGTATTTGATATGCCATTGATATTTTTGAATTATTATTATTATTATTTGAAACTCGATTTTGCATGTCACTATAAAGTTATATAAGCCTTGCTTGTTCAAATTTCAATGCAAAACTTGTTTGGGTCCCTATTAAAAGGTTAATTTGTTCAACCTTGGCCCGCGGCTGTGTTCAGTTTTACATTTTGGCCCACTCTGTATTTGAGTTTGACACCCCTGGACTACGGTGTCGGCACGGACTACAATGGCGGACGCGCGCACATTTTCAGGACTTATGCAGATCCCAAATACACATCAGCAGGTACCAGAGGGTAAGAAGAGTTGATTTTGCATAATATTGCGTAACAAAACGCCAGGTAATATGTCTTACCTTATACACACACCATAATAATACTCGTATGTTGAATACGCCGACAATCCATCAAGTGGTGCGGCTTCATAATTTACCAAAGTCGTACTGAAAACATTTTGACAGATTTTTGAGCGTCGTGTGTAATGTTTTATAATCTCAATGGAACATTTAAAGTTTTGATGTTTTTACTGCCGTCATCTTGCAGTTTACACGTATCTCTTATGTGTGACTGCCATCTTCTGGTCACACTTATCATTACACCATGTACCAAATAAAATAGCTTTGAGGTCGGTAAGCACAACCAGAGTTATGCCGTACATTAGACATCAGATTTACACATTTTTATACCTGACAATTATTTTACATTGCTTAAAAGTACTACAACATGGACGTTTAGGTACAACGTGGACATCTAAGTAGTACAGCATGGATGTTTAAATACTGCAACATGGATGTTTAAATACTGGAACATGGACGTTTAAGTTCTACAACACGTATGTTTAGGTTCTATAACATGGACATTTAAGTACTACAACATGGACATTTAAGTACTACAGCATGGACGTTTTAGTACTACAACATGGACATAAGTGCTACAACATGGAGGTTTAAGTACTACAAAATTGGCAGATAAGTACTACAACATGGACATGTAAGTACTAAAACATGGACGTTTAAGTACTACAACATGGACGATAAAATAGTACAACATGGATGATTAAGTACCACAACATCAACAGTTAAGTACTACAACATGGACATATAAGTGCTACAACGTGGACATTCAAATACTACAACATGGCCAGATAAGTACTACAACATGGACATTTAAGTACTACAACATGGACATTTAAGTACTACAACATGGACGTTTAAATAGTGCAACATGGACGTTTAAATAGTACAACATGGACATGTAAGTACTACAGCATGGATGTTTAAATACTGCAACATGGACGTTTAAATAGTACAACATGGACGTTTAAGTACTACAACATGGACATTTAAGTACTACAACATGGACGTTTAAGTACTAAAAAATGGACATGTTAGTACTACAACATGGACGTTTAAATAGTACAACATGGACATGTAAGTACTACAGCATGGATGTTTAAATACTGCAACATGGACGTTTAAATAGTACAACATGGACGTTTAAGTACTACAACATGGACGATTAAGTTCTACAACATGTATGTTTAAGTATCACAACATCAACGTTTTAGTACTGTAACATGGACATATAAGTGCTAAAACATGGACATTTAAGTACTACAACATGGGGGTTTAAGTACTACAACATGGACGTTTAAATAGTACAACATGGACATGTAAGTACTACAGCATGGATGTTTAAATACTGCAACATGGACGTTTAAATAATGCAACATGGACGTTTAAGTACTACAACATGGACATGTAAGTACTACAACATGGACGATAAAATAGTACAATATGGACATGTAAGTACTACAGCATGGATGTTTAAGTACTACAACATGGACATATAAGTGCTACAACATGGACATTCAAGTACTACAACATGGACATTCAAGTTCTACAACATGGACATTTAAGTACTACAACATGGACATTTAAGTACTACAACATGGACATTTAAGTACTCCAACATGGACGCTTAAGTACTCCAACATGGACGTTTAAGTACTACAACATGGACGTTTAAGTACTACAACATGGATGTTTAAGTACTACAACATGGGGGTTTAAGTACTACAACTTGGACATTTAAGTTCTACAACATGTATGTTTTAAGTACCACAACATCAACGTTTAAGTACCACAACATGGACGTTTTAGTACTATAACATGGACATTTAAGTACTACAACATGGACATTTAAGTACTACAACATGGAGGTTTAAGTACTACAACATGGACGTGTAAGCAATACAATATGGAGGTTTAGGTACTACAAGATTAAAAGCAAATACTACAAATAGTACACGAAAAGGTCACTCACCTCTGATGGTTTCTTGTGCTGGTGTCGGACCCACGTGATGCTGGTGTTCATGTTCTTAGACCACCTGGACCACGAGGTCACCTGACCTGTGCCAAAATTCACTTCATTAGGTACAGCTACACCACATAAACACATCCAATATGATCAATAGATAAGTTGATCGGCGCATAGAAACATTAGTGTCACTAACGATCATGATTAAATAAAGTTTTAATAGGGAGAGCAGAAACATCTCGTTAGCACAACTTATTAGCAATTAGCACACGCAGGAACTAACTGACCCCTGCTGCTAACATAACCTGTGTGTGTGTGTGTGTGTGTGTGTGTGTGTGTGCGCGTGCTCAGGCCTGTGTTTTATTGGAAGACTCCCAGGAGTGTGTGTGCATTGTTATCACACACACACACACACACACACACACACACACACACACACACACACACACACACACACACACACACACACACACACACACACACACACACACACACACACACACACAGTTATTTGTGTTTATTCAAATGAGCAGGAAAGGTAGAAGATCTTTAGGAAGCTGACATGGGTACAGTATGTGTGTAACTTGTTTACAGTATGTGTGTAACATGGGTACAGTATGTGTGTAACATGGGTACATTGATGATAAGTGTATGTATGCTAGCATGTCTCTCAGTATTTTAAACACAACCCATTTTGTTGATTTTTAGAAGGAACAGTCCACATACTAAATTTTAAATATAACATCAAACATTAATATAGTTGTTTACTTGTGTGTGATATTTTGTATCGCACATGATACCCCACACACACACACACACACACACACACACACAAGTAAACGAGCTGCAGGACTGCTTGTATCTCACATGGCATCACACACAAGTAAACACACTGCAGGACTGCTTGTATTGCACATGATAATTATTACACACAAGTAAACAGGCTGCAGGACTGATTGTATGCACATGATATCACACACTGTAGTAAACACGTGGCAGAACTGCTTGTATTGCACATGATATCACACACAAGTAAACACTCTGCAGGACTGCTTGTGTCGCACATGATATCACACACACACACACAAGTAAACACGCCGCAAGACTGATTGTATCGCACATGATATCACACACAAGTAAACACTCTGCAGAACTGTTTGTATTGCACATGGTATCACACACCAGTAAACAAGCTTTAGGACTGCTTGTATCGCACATGATATCACACACAAGTAAACACGCTGCAGGACTGATTGTATTGCGCATGATATCACACACTGTAGTAAACGAGCTGCAGGACTGCTTGTATCTCACATGGCATCACACACAAGTAAACACGCTGCAGGACTGCTTGTATTGCACATGATAATTATTACACACAAGTAAACAGGCTGCAGGACTGATTGTATGCACATGATATCACACACTGTAGTAAACACGTGGCAGAACTGCTTGTATTGCACATGATATCACACACAAGTAAACACTCTGCAGGACTGCTTGTGTCGCACATGATATCACACACACACAAGTAAACACGCCGCAAGACTGATTGTATCGCACATGATATCACACACAAGTAAACACTCTGCAGAACTGTTTGTATTGCACATGGTATCACACACCAGTAAACAAGCTTTAGGACTGCTTGTATCGCACATGATATCACACACAAGTAAACACACTGCAGGACTGATTGTATTGCGCATGATATCACACACTGTAGTAAACACGCGGCAGGACTGATTGTATTGCACATGATATCACACAAGTAAACACGCTGCAGGACTGCTTGTGTCGCACATGATATTAGACACAAGTAAACATACTGCAGGACTGCTTGTATCGCACATGATATCACACACACACACAAGTAAACATGCCGCAAGACTGATTGTATTGCGCATGATATCACACACTGTAGTAAACACACGGCAGGACTGATTGTATTGCACATGATATCACACACAAGTAAACACGCTGCAGGACTGCTTGTGTCACACATGATATTAGACACAAGTAAACATACTGCAGGACTGCTTGTATCGCACATGATATCACACACACACACACACACACACACACACACACACACACACACACACACACACACACACACACACACACACACACACACACACACACACACGTAAACACGCCGCAAGACTGATTGTATTGCGCATGATATCACACACGGTAGTAAACACGCGGCAGGACTGATTGTATTGCACATGATATCACACACAAGTAAACACTCTGTAGGACTGCTTGTGTCGCACATGATATCACACAAGTAAACACGCTGCAGGACTGCTTGTGTCGCACATGATATCACACAACGGAGTAAACACGCGGCAGAACTGCTTGTGTCGCATATGGAATCACACACAAGTAAACATGCTGCAGGACTGCTTGTATCGCACATAATATCACAGACACAAGTAAACATGCTGCAGGACTGATTGTATTGCACATGATATCACACACACAAGTAAAGACACTTTAGGACTGCTTGTATCACACATGATATCACACACCAGTAAACACGCTGCAGGACTGCTTGTATCGCACATGATATCACACACAAGTAAACACGCTTGCGGACTGCTTGTATCGCATTTTATATCACGCACAAGTAAACACGCTGCAGGACTGATTGTATTGCACATGATACCACACACAAGTAAACACTCTGCAAAACTGCTTGTATTGCACATGGTATCACACACCAGTAAACACGCTGCAGGACTGCTTGTATCACACATGATACCACACACAAGTAAACACGCTGGCGGACTGCTTGTATCGCATATGATATCACACACACAAGTAAACACGCTTTAGGACTGATTGTATCGCACATGATATCACACACAAGTAAACACTCTGCAGAACTGTTTGTATTGCACATGGTATCACACACCAGTAAACAAGCTTTAGGACTGCTTGTATCGCACATGATATCACACACAAGTAAACACGCTGCAGGACTGATTGTATTGCACATGATATCACACACCAGTAAACACGCTGCAGGACTGCTTGTATCGGACATGATATCACACACACAGGTAAACACGTTGCAGGACTGTTTGTATCGCACATGATATCACACACAAGTAAACTCGCTGCAGGACTGCTTGTATTGGACATGATATCACACACAGGTGAACACGTTGCAGGACTGCTGGTGTCGCACATTTTACATGCAAGACGATACAATACAACCCATTAGCTAACATCGATATCGGATGGGAACACCTCTTGGATCATACACAGTATTGTGACTGAGAACTACTCTTCTGGACACTGGCTTAGAAGCAGGAGTTCAGAATATGAAATAACACATCCAATCAACAATCTGTACCTTCACATGGAGAACTAACACATTAGCAATCATAGCCAAGAAAATATGTGAGTGGGAGGAAACACACACATTTCACTCTTTGACACACACACACACACACACACACACACACACACACACACACACACACACACACACACACACACACACACACACACACACACACACACACACACACACACACACACACACACACACACAAACACAAACTGCTAATGATTAACCACACTTTGCCTCAATTAGTTACTGTTCTTCCTTTCAACAATCGATTTTTAATTAAACCTCCACTGAGCTAGTTTGTGTATTTGTTACAGTGTGTGTTTCTGAGTGTGTGTGTTACAGTAGGTGTGTGTGTGTCCTGGGCATGACGTTAAAGTGCATCCGGCAGTGGAGGCTCTTCTTTGGGGGGGTCTTGGGGCACTAGAAGGTTAACCCCTTAACTACTGTTACCCCAAGTGGCCCTTGGCAAAGGCCTAGTACCTGACTGCCCCCTAGCCAGGGATACGGCGAAGACCCGCTGCCTTGTGGGTAAGCAAACCCTGAAAGAAAAGCAACGTGGTTGGCGGCACACGACAGGCGGTCCTCCAAAAAACTGGAGCTCCGGCAGCCTCCTGCAATTGTGGAAGAGTGCCGGTCGTCCTGGGTTCCCCTTGCCACCGGATCCCACCCTCTCACAGTGAAGAAGTGCTGCTGGGACATGCGCACCCCCAGTGGCACTTTAAACAAGCTCCTCTGCACATGTATTCATCTCTGCCTCGGTGAGACCAGCTACCGGAAATGAAACAAAGTCTGGTGGCGATGGGGTGTCTGATAACGGGAGCAGGTATGAATGCACCGGAAGCTCCTAGTCAGAACCCTGCACATCAGCGGTACAGGGCTATCTATGGTTGCTAGTAGCTGAAATTGAGTGGCAGCTGCTCTCGGCAGACCCCTGTACGCCTGAGCAGCCCTATTTAGGATTGCACTGCTCACCCCAACTGGGGAAAGGCCTAGAAAAGGTGGCCCAAACATTGCCCACTCAAAACCATCCTGGACAGGCTACCGCACCTGTCGGGAATTCCACTCCGCGGTCGAAATAAAGCAAAGAAAATAATCCCTCTTAAACTGGCATCATGGAACATAAGGACACTCCTGGACACTAGCGTTACCACTGATAGACCCCAGTGCAGAACTGCACTCATTGCAGCGGAACTTAACCGCTACAATGTTGATATTGCTGCACTTAGTGAAACCAGACTCCTGGATGAAGAATCCCTGAAGGAAGAAGGGCAAGGTTACACTTTCTTCTGGAAAGGATACCCTCCAGGAGGGGAGCATCAGCACGGTGTGGGAATTGCAATAAAAAACAGCCTCCTACCAAAACTCCCAGAAGCACCGGTTGGCATAAGTGAAAGGCTCATGTCACTCAGGATCCCTCTGGCTAAGAAAAGATATGCCACCCTTCTTAGTGCCTATGCACCGACGCTACCATCAAAGGAAGATGTTAAAGACCGCTTCTACCGGGCATTAGATGGGGCCCTCTGTCGCACACCTAAGGAGGACAGGATCTTTTTGTTGGGCGATTTCAATGCCAGAGTGGGGAAGGACAACAAGGTATGGAGTGGTGTTATTGGCAGGCATGGCATTGGACAAGCCAATGCTAACGGCCTACGGCTGCTAAGCCTCTGTGCTGAGCCTGACTTGACCATCATAAACACTATCTTCCAACTAAAAAATAAGCACAAAACATCCTGGATGCACCCACGCTCCAAATATTGGCACCTGATTGATTACACCATTGTGAGACGCTCAAACATAAAAGACGTATCACTAACTCGTGCAATGAGAGGAGCTGAGTGTTGGACAGACCACCGGCTCATCATAACCAGGCTCCGGGTGCAAGTACGCCCTGCTATCCGTCTTCAAAAGTCAGGGAAAAGGAGGCTTGACTGTACCCGGCTAGCAGATCCTATGGCTCGGGACAATCTCCGTTTCTCTCTGGCCAAAAACCTGGAAGACATCGAGCATATTCTGGAGAGTGATGACTCCATTGACGACAAATGGACCTCTATCAGCTCCAGGCTCTATGAGGCAGCATCCCAATCCATTGGCTATAAGCGCAGAAAGCATCAGGACTGGTTTGATGACAACACAGCCACAATAACCACCATGCTCAAACACATGCACACAGCACACAATGCTGTACTCAACAACCCCACTTCAGGTGTGCTCCGACAACAATGGCAAACATCCAGAAGGGAGGTGCAGTCAAAATTGCGTGCACTGAAGAATGAGTGGTGGATATCAAAGGCAGCTGAAATACAATCTCATGCTAACAAAAATGATATGCACAACTTTTACGATGCAATGAAAACCATCTATGGCCCAAGAAACTGCGCTGTCTCCCCGCTAAAGTCTAACGATGGTACAACCCTCATAAAAGACCAGAAGCTCATCACCAAAAGATGGGCAGAACATTTTGAAACTCTGCTAAATCAGCCCGTCCCAATAGACCCCTCAATTCTGAAGGAACTACCTGACTACCCAACCATCCATGACCTTGACCTTCCACCAACCTTTGGAGAGGTTAAGAGTGCAATAAGATCTCTGAAAGACAACAAGACCCCTGGTCCTGACAGCATCCCTGCAGAGATCTTCAAGCAAGGAGGCTACCTTTCCATCCGTGCCCTTTTCCTTGTCATCAGCAAAGTGTGGAAGCATGAAACTGTCCCTCAGCAGTGGAGAGATGCCAATATTATCACCATCTACAAAGGCAAGGGGGACAAGTCCCTCTGTGGCAACAGTCGTGGCATTTCACTTCTGGCTGTTGCTGGTAAAGTCCTGGCTAAAGTCATGCTACACAGGCTGGTGAACAACATCACGGAAGACCTGTTGCCGGAGTCACAATGTGGTTTCAGGAAGAACAGGAGCACTGTGGACATGGTGTTCACAACACGGCAGCTTCAGGAGAAGTGTAGGGAGCAGCACCAGGACCTCTTTGTTGCTTTCATTGATCTGTCGAAGGCTTTTGACACCGTCAACAGGGAGCTTCTCTGGAATATCCTCCTGAAGTTCGGCTGCCCACAGAAGTTTGTCAACATCCTAAGGCAATTCCATGAAGGGATGATGTCACGTGTGACTATTGGCGGCCAGGAATCAGAACCCTTTAAGGTGTGCACCGGTGTACGCCAGGGATGTGTTCTTGCTCCGGTCTTGTTTAAAATCTTCCTCCTGTGTGTGACACTGCTGCTTCATGAGAGGATCAAGAAGGACAGTGGCGTTAACGTCGACTTCCGACTTGACGGGAACCTGTTTAACATCCGGAGGCTCCAAGCAGTCATAAAAGTCACACCAGTGCAAGTCATTCAACTCCAATAGGCAGATGACTGCGCAGTTGTGGCCCACACACCGAAAGCGCTGCAAGCTACCCTCTCAGTCGCTGCAAGTGCTTATGGCAGACTGGGCCTCTCTGTCAACGTGGCAAAAACTGAGGTAATATGCCAGTGGGCATCCACTCCTCCACCTCATCCACCAACCTTCACCATCGACAATAAACCACTAGCAGTAGTGGACTCTTTCAAATACCTTGGCAGCTTTCTCTCTGACGATTGCAGTATCGACAGGGAGGTCCAAAACCGGATCAAGCAGGCGTCAGCATCTTTTGGCAGACTCAGGGGAAGGGTCTTCCAGAACAAAGACCTTAAGCTACATACCAAGGTAGCGGTCTATTTAGCTGTGGTCATGACGACCCTCCTCTACAGCTGTGAAGCGTGGACCCTGTACAGCCGCCACCTAAGGATGCTGGAGGCCTTCCACATCAGGTGCTTACAATGCATCGTGGGGATATCCTGGAAGGACAGAGTGCCCCACACTGAAATACTCTGCAAGACCAACTGCACTAGTGTGGAGGCTACAGTCACCCAGCACCAACTTCGCTGGCTAGGCCACGTTATCAGGATGCCAGAAGAACGCTTACCACGCAAGGTGCTTTATGGTCAGCTTCATCTTGGTCACCGCTTGGCAGGAGGCCCAAAAAAGCGTTATAAAGATCAAATGAAGACTGTCATGAAGAAATGCGGCCTGAACCCGACCCAGCTGGAGGACACTGCAGCCCAACGTTCCACCTGGCGGAAGCTCCTCCAACAAGGAGTTCATAAGCTTGAGGAGGACCGAAGTGGTCAACGAGCCAGGAAGCGTCAAAGAAGGCATGAAGCCATTGCCACACGTGCACCCCCAGTCAGTGCCTTCACCTGCTCTGTTTGCGGCAGATCATGTGGATCACGGATTGGACTATTCAGCCACATGAGGACTCACAAAACATAGAGATGGATTGTCGTCATCGGATACGATGGACAACCTTAAGCAAAGTTAAGCAAGTGTGTGTTACAGTGTGTGTGTTTTACAGTGTGTGTGTGTGTGTGTGTGTGTGTGTGTGTGTGTGTTACAGTGTTTGAGTGTCTGTGTGTTGCAGTGTGTGTGTGTATGCATGTGTATGTGTTACAGTCCGTGTGAATGTGAGTGTCACTGTGTGCTGCTGTGTGTGTGTGTGTTACAAAGTGGTGTGTGTGTTACAGTGTGTGTGAGAGCACGTTACTGTGTGTGTGTGTGTGAGCGTGTGTATGTATACAGTGTAGTGTACGTGTTACAGTGTGTGTTAGTGTGTGTGTAATGTGTTCTTGTTACAGTGTGGTGTGTATACGTGAGTGTTACAGTGTGTGAGTGTGTGTTACAGTCTCTGTGTGTGTGTGTGTGTGTGTGTGTGTGTGTGTGTAAGTGTTACATTGTGTGCGTGCGCATGTGTGGGTAACACTGTGTGTGTGTTACAGTGTGTGTCTGTGTGTGTGTGTATGCATGTGTATGTGTTACAGTCTGTGTGAATGTGAGTGTCACAGTGTGTTGCTGTGTGTGTGTTACAAAGTGGTGTGTGTGTGTGTGTTACAGTGTGTGTGTGTGTGTTACAGTGTGTGTGAGAGCGCGTTACTGTGTGTGTGTGTGTGTGTGTGTGTGTGTGTGTGTGTGTGTGTGTGTGTGTGTGTGTGTGTGTGTGTGTGTGTGTGTGTGTGTGTACGTATACAGTGTAGTGTACGTGTTACAGTGCGTGTTAGTGTGTGTGCAATGTGTGCTTGTTACATTGTGGTGTGTATATGTGAGTGTTACAGTGTGTGAGTGTGTGTTACAGTCTCTGTGTGTGTTACAGTGTGTGTGTGTGAATGTGTTACATTGTTTGTGTGCGCGTGTGTGGGTAACACTGTGTGTGTGTTACAGTGTGTGTCTGTGTGTTGCAGTGTGTGTGTGTGTATGCATGTGTATGTGTTACAGTCTGTGTGAATGTGAGTGTCACTGTGTGTTGCTGTTTGTGTGTGTGTGTTACAAAGTGGTGTGTGTGTGTGTTACAGTGTGTGTGTGTGTGTGTTACAGTGTGTGTGAGAGCGCGTTACTGTGTTTGTGCATGTATACAGTGTAGTGTACGTGTTACAGTGTGTGTTAGTGTGTGTGTGTAAGTGTGTGGGTGTTACAGTGTCGTGTGTACGTGTGAGTGTTACAGTGTGTGAGTGTGTGTTAGAGCCTGTGTGTGTCTTACAGTGTGTGTGCGTGTGTGTGGGTAACACCGTGTGTGTGTATGTGTTACATTGTGTGCGTGTTGCAGTCAGTGTGCAAGAGTGTTACAGTGTGTACATATTTTCCTTTAAAAAGTGAACAGAAAGTGAAGCCATCATCATATGTGACTGTACAATATTGTTGTGCTGCAACATGTAAAAATATCTGATCATAAATTAAATGTCAAATAAAATTGCCTTTTTGCACGTCGCCACATGACTGCCATACGACTGTCACATGACTGTCACATGACCATCACACGATTGTCACATGACTGTCACACGATTGTCAAATGACCATCACACGGCGAGCACACAACCTTCATACAAGTGTCACATGACCATAACATGACTGTCACACAACTGTCATATGATGTCACAGGACCGTCACACGATTGTCACATGACTGTCGAATGGCCGTCATATGACATCAAACGTCGGGCACATAATCATCACACGACGGTCACACAACTGTCACACGACCATCATATGATCATCACTTGACGGTCACATGACCATCCAACGACCGTTACATGACTGTCACGCGACTGTCACATGACCATCCAACAACCACTTCAGGACCGTCACTCGACCGTCACTCAACTGTCACATGACCATCATATGCCCGTCACATAATCGTCACACAACTGTCTTATGACCATCATATGCCAGTCACATAATCGTCACACAACTGTCACATGACCATCATATGCCCGTCACACAACTGTCACATGACCATCATATGCCCGTCACATAATCGTCACACAACTGTCACATGACCATCATATGCCCGTCACATAATCGTCACATGACCATCATATGCCCGTCACATAATCGTCACATGACCATCATATGCCCGTCACACAACTGTCACATGACCATCATATGCCCGTCACATAATCATCACACAACTGTCACATGACCATCATATGTCCGTCACACAACTGTCACATGACCATCATATGCCCGTCACACAACTGTCACATGACCATCATATGCCCGTCACATAATCGTCACACAACTGTCACATGACCATCATATGCCCGTCACACAACTGTCACATGACCATTATATGCCTGTCACATAATCGTCACACAACTGTCACATGACAATCATATGCCCATCACACAACTGTCACATGACCATTATATGACCGTCACATAATCGTCACACAACTGTCACATGACCATCATATGCCCGTCACACAACTGTCACATGACCATCATATGCCCGTCACACAACTGTCACATGACCATCATATGCCCGTCACATAATCGTCACACAACTGTCACATGACCATCATATGCCCGTCACATAATCGTCACACAACTGTCACATGACCATCATATGCCCGTCACACAACTGTCACATGAACATCATATGCCCGTCACATAATCGTCACACAACTGTCACATGACCATCATATGCCAGTCACACAACTGTAACATGACCATCATATGCCCGTCACATAATCGTCACACAACTGTCACATGACCATCATATGCCCGTCACACAACTGTCACATGACCATCATATGCCCGTCACACAACTGTCACATGAACATCATATGCCCGTCACATAATCGTCACACAACTGTCACATGACCATCATATGCCCGTCACATAATCGTCACACAACTGTCACATGACCATCATATGCCCGTCACATAATCGTCACACAACTGTCACATGACCATCATATGCCCGTCACACAACTGTCACATGAACATCATATGCCCGTCACATAATCGTCACACAACTGTCACATGACCATCATATGCCAGTCACACAACTGTAACATGACCATCATATGCCCGTCACATAATCGTCACACAACTGTCACATGACCATCATATGCCCGTCACACAACTGTCACATGACCATCATATGCCCGTCACACAACTGTCACATGACCATCATATGCCCGTCACACAACTGTCACATGACCATCATATGCCCGTCACATAATCGTCACACAACTGTCACATGACCATCATATGCCCGTCACATAATCGTCACACAACTGTCACATGACCATCATATGCCCGTCACACAACTGTCACATGAACATCATATGCCCGTCACATAATCGTCACACAACTGTCACATGACCATCATATGCCAGTCACACAACTGTAACATGACCATCATATGCCCGTCACATAATCGTCACACAACTGTCACATGACCATCATATGCCCGTCACACAACTGTCACATGACCATCATATGCCCGTCACACAACTGTCACATGAACATCATATGCCCGTCACATAATCGTCACACAACTGTCACATGACCATCATATGCCAGTCACACAACTGTCACATGACCATCATATGCCTGTCACATAATCGTCACACAACTGTCACATGACCATCATATGCCCGTCACACAACTGTCACATGACCATCATATGCCCGTCACACAACTGTCACATGACCATCATATGCCCGTCACATAATCGTCACACAACTGTCACATGACCATCATATGCCCGTCACACAACTGTCACATGACCATCATATGCCCGTCACATAATCGTCACACAACTGTCACATGACCGTCATATGCCCGTCACATAATCGTCACACAACTGTCACATGACAGTCACACGACCGCACATTTATTATTGTGTGCAACTTGGTCCAAGTAGATTTTTGAAACCAAAAAACATAAAAATATATTGGTTATAGTTTGTTACTTTTAGTGATTATTTTTTTTAAATGTCTAGATTTTGGACAATTTCTTATTATATTAAAAAAAAACTGCATTCTCACTCATACACAAGTATACATATACATGTACACACAAACATACATAGATGTATACATATACACACATACACAAACTCTCATAAATGGCTATCATTAGCTAACAACACAAAGTTTTGAGGTAAAAAAAATGAAATGTGATATTGTAGAGTAGGCGGGGCGTGTGACATTGGAGGCGGGCTGTGAGGTACTATACACGTATTACTGGTAATACTGCAAATTGTGTGGTAATACTGCAAAGTATGTTGTATTACAGCAAAGCGTATGGTACAGTATTCCTGCAAAGCGTGTGGTGTTACTGCAAAGTATGAGGCATTACTGCATAGCGTGTGGTTTTACTGCAAAGCGTGTGGTATTACTGCAAAGCGTGTGGTATTACTGCAAAGCGTGTGGTTTTACTGCAAAGCGTGTGGTTTTACTGCAAAGCGTGTGGTTTTACTGCAAAGCGTGTGGTTTTACTGCAAAGCGTGTGGTATTACTGCAAAGCGTGTGGTATTACTGCAAAGCGTGTGGTGTTATTGCAAGGTGTTTGGTACTACTGCAAAGCATGTAGTACTACTGCAAAGCATGTAGTACTACTGCAAAGCATGTAGTACTATTACAAAGCATTTAATATTACTGTGTAAAGTGTGTAGTATTACTGCAAAGCGTTTGGTATAACTGCCAAGTATGCAACATTACTGCAAAGCGTGTGGTATTACTACAAAGCGTGTGGTATTACTACAAAGTGAGTGGTATTTCTACAAAGTTTGCTGTATTACTGCAAAGCATGTAGTATTACGGCAAAGCTAGTGGTACAGTATTACTGTAAAGCGTGTGGTATTACTGCAAAGTATGCGGCATTACTGCAAAGCGTGTGGTTTCCCTGCAAAGCGTGTGGTATTACTGCAAAGCGTGTGGTATTACTGCAAAGCGTGTGGTATTACTGCAAAGCGTGTGGTATTACTGCAAAGTGCGTGGTATTACTGCAAAGCGTGTGGTGTTATTGCAAAGCGTGTAGTACTACTGAAAAGCATGTAGTACTACTGAAAAGCATGTAGTACTATTGCAAAGCATGTAGTACTATTGCAAAGCATGTAATATTACTGTGTAAAGTGTGTAGTATTACTGCAAAGCGTTTGGTATTACTGCCAAGCATGCAACATTACTGCAAAGCGTGTGGTATTATTGCAAAGCGTGTGGTGTTATTGCAAAGTGTGTGGTATTTCTACAAAGTTTGTTGTATTACTGCAAAGCATGTAGTATTACTGCAAAGCTTGTGGTACAGTATTCCTGCAAAGAATGTGGCATTACTGCAAAGCGTGTGGTTTTACTGCAAAGCGTGTGGTATTACTGCAAAGCGTGTGGTGTTATTGCAAGGTGTGTGGTACTACTGCAAAGTGTGTAGTACTACTGCAAAGTGTGTATGTAGTACTATTGCAAAGCATGTAATATTACTGTGTAAAGTGTGTAGTATTACTGCAAAGTGTTTGGTACTACTGCCAAGTATGCAATGTTACTGCAAAGCGTGTGGTATTACTACAAAGCGTGTGGTGTTATTGCAAAAAGTGTGGTATTTGTACAAAGTTTGTTGTATTACTACAAAGCATGTAGTATTCCTGCAAAGCGTGTGGTGTTACTGCAAAGTATGCGGCATTACTGCAAAGCGTGTGGTATTACTGCAAAGCGTGTGGTGTTATTGCACTGTGTGTGGTACTACTGCAAAGCGTGTAGTACTACTGCAAAGCATGTAGTACTATTGCAAAGCATGTAATATTACTGTAAAGTATGTAGTATTACTGCCAAGTGTTTGGTATTACTGCCAAGTGTGCAATACTACTGCAAAGCGTGTGGTTTTACTGCAAAGCGTGTGGTATTACTGCAAAGCGTGTGGTATTACTGCAAAGCGTGTGGCATTACTGCAAAGCGTGTGGTATTACTGCAAAGCGTGTGATATTACTGCAAAGCGTGTGGTATTACTGCAAAGCGTGTAGTATTACAGCAAAGCGTATGGTGTTATTGCAAGGTGTGTGGTACTACTGCAAAGCGTATAGTACTACTGCAAAGCATATCATATTACTGTAAAATGTGTAGTATTACTGCAAAGTGTTTGGTATTACTGCCAAGAATGCAATATTACTGCAAAGCGTGTGGTATTATGGCAAAGTGCGTGGTATTTCTACAAAGTTTGTTGTATTACTGCAAAGCATGTAGTATTACTGCAAAGCTTGTGGTACAGTATTCCTGCAAAGCGTGTGGTATTACTGCAAAGCGTGTGGTATTACTGCAAAGCCTGTGGTGTTATTGCAAGGTGTGTGGTGCTACTGCAAAGTGTGTAGTAGTACTGCAAAGCATGTAGTACTATTGCAAAGCATGTCATATTACTGTAAAGTGTGTAGTATTACTGCAAAGCGTTTGGTATTACTGCCAGGTGTGCAGCATTACTGCAAAAGCGTGTGGTATTACTGCAAAGCGTGTGGTGTTATTGCAAAGTGTGTGGTGTTATTGCAAAGTGTGTGGTGTTATTGCAAAGTGTGTGGTATTTCTACAAAGTTTGTTGTATTACTGCAAAGCTTGTGGTACAGTATTCCTGCAAAGCGTGTGGTGTTACTGCAAAGCGTGTGGTATTACTGCAAAGTATGCGGCATTACTGCCAAGTGTGTGGTATTACTGCAAAGTGTGTGGTGTTATTGCAAAGTGTGTGGTATTTCTACAAAGTTTGTTGTATTACTGCAAAGCATGTAGTATTACTGCAAAGCTTGTGGTACAGTATTCCTGCAAAGCGTGTGGTGTTACTGCAAAGCGTGTGGTGTTACTGCAAAGCGTGTGGTGTTACTGCAAAGCGTGTGGTGTTACTGCAAAGCGTGTGGTGTTACTGCAAAGCGTGTAGTACTACTGCAAAGCATGTAGTACTATTGCAAAGCATGTAGTACTATTGCAAAGCATGTAATATTAATGTGTAAAGTGTGTAGTATTACTGCAAAGTGTTTGGTATTACTGCCAAGTATGCAACATTACTACAAAGCGTGTGGTATTACTGCAAAGCGTGTGGTGTTATTGCAAAGTGTGTGGTATTTCTACAAAGTTTGTTGTATTACTGCAAAGCATGTAGTATTACTGCAAAGCTTATGGTACAGTATTCCTGCAAAGCGTGTGGTGTTACTGCAAAGCGTGTGGTATTACTGCAAAGCGTGTGGTATTACTGCAAAGCGTGTTGTATTACTACAAAGCGTGTGGTATTACTACAAAGCGTGTGGTGTTATTGCAAGGCGTGTGGTACTACTGCAAAGTGTGTAGTACTACTGCAAAGCATGTAGTACTATTGCAAAGCATGTAATATTACTGTGTAAAGTGTGTAGTATTACTGCAAAGTGTTTGGTACTACTGCCAAGTATGCAATATTACTGCAAAGCGTGTGGTATTCCTGCAAAGCGTGTGGTGTTACTGCAAAGCGTGTGGTGTTACTGCAAAGTATGCGGCATTACTGCAAAGCGTGTGGTATTACTGCAAAGCGTGCGGTGTTATTGCACGGTGTGTGGTACTACTGCAAAGCGTGTAATATTACTGTAAAGTATGTAGTATTACTGCCAAGTGTTTGGTATTACTGCCAAGTGTGCAATACTACTGCAAAGCGTGTGGTTTTACTGCAAAGCGTGTGGTATTACTGCAAAGCGTGTGGTATTACTGCAAAGCGTGTGATATTACTGCAAAGCGTGTGGTATTACTGCAAAGCGTGTGGTATTACTGCAAAGCGTGTGGTATTACTGCAAAGCGTGTGGTATTACTGCAAAGCGTGTGGTATTACTGCAAAGCGTGTGGTATTACTGCAAAGCGTGTGGCATTACTGCAAAGCGTGTGGTATTACTGCAAAGCGTATGATATTACTGCAAAGCGTGTGGTATTACTGCAAAGCGTGTAGTATTACAGCAAAGCGTATGGTGTTATTGCAAGGTGTGTGGTACTACTGCAAAGCGTATAGTACTACTGCAAAGCATATCATATTACTGTAAAATGTGTAGTATTACTGCAAAGTGTTTGGTATTACTGCCAAGAATGCAATATTACTGCAAAGCGTGTGGTATTATGGCAAAGTGTGTGGTATTTCTACAAAGTTTGTTGTATTACTGCAAAGCATGTAGTATTACTGCAAACCTTGTGGTACAGTATTCCTGCAAAGCGTGTGGTATTACTGCAAAGCGTGTGGTATTACTGCAAAGCCTGTGGTGTTATTGCAAGGTGTGTGGTGCTACTGCAAAGCGTGTAGTAGTACTGCAAAGCATGTAGTACTATTGCAAAGCATGTAATATTACTGTAAAGTGTGTAGTATTACTGCAAAGTGTTTGGTATTACTGCCAGGTGTGCAGCATTACTGCAAAAGCGTGTGGTATTACTGCAAAGCGTGTGGTGTTATTGCAAAGTGTGTGGTGTTATTGCAAAGTGTGTGGTGTTATTGCAAAGTGTGTGGTGTTATTGCAAAGTGTGTGGTATTTCTACAAAGTTTGTTGTATTACTGCAAAGCTTGTGGTACAGTATTCCTGCAAAGCGTGTGGTGTTACTGCAAAGCGTGTGGTATTACTGCAAAGTATGCGGCATTACTGCCAAGTGTGTGGTATTACTGCAAAGTGTGTGGTGTTATTGCAAAGTGTGTGGTATTTCTACAAAGTTTGTTGTATTACTGCAAAGCATGTAGTATTACTGCAAAGCTTGTGGTACAGTATTCCTGCAAAGCGTGTGGTGTTACTGCAAAGCGTGTGGTGTTACTGCAAAGCGTGTGGTGTTACTGCAAAGCGTGTGGTGTTACTGCAAAGCGTGTAGTACTACTGCAAAGCGTGTAGTACTATTGCAAAGCATGTAGTACTATTGCAAAGCATGTAATATTAATGTGTAAAGTGTGTAGTATTACTGCAAAGTGTTTGGTATTACTGCCAAGTATGCAACATTACTACAAAGCGTGTGGTATTACTGCAAAGCGTGTGGTGTTATTGCAAAGTGTGTGGTATTTCTACAAAGTTTGTTGTATTACTGCAAAGCATGTAGTATTACTGCAAAGCTTATGGTACAGTATTCCTGCAAAGCGTGTGGTGTTACTGCAAAGTATGCGGCATTACTGCAAAGCGTGTGGTTTTACTGCAAAGCGTGTGGTATTACTGCAAAGCGTGTGGTATTACTGCAAAGCGTGTTGTATTACTACAAAGCGTGTGGTATTACTACAAAGCGTGTGGTGTTATTGCAAGGCGTGTGGTACTACTGCAAAGTGTGTAGTACTACTGCAAAGCATGTAGTACTATTGCAAAGCATGTAATATTACTGTGTAAAGTGTGTAGTATTACTGCAAAGTGTTTGGTACTACTGCCAAGTATGCAATATTACTGCAAAGCGTGTGGTATTCCTGCAAAGCGTGTGGTGTTACTGCAAAGCGTGTGGTGTTACTGCAAAGTATGCGGCGTTACTGCAAAGCGTGTGGTATTACTGCAAAGCGTGCGGTGTTATTGCACGGTGTGTGGTACTACTGCAAAGCGTGTAATATTACTGTAAAGTATGTAGTATTACTGCCAAGTGTTTGGTATTACTGCCAAGTGTGCAATACTACTGCAAAGCGTGTGGTTTTACTGCAAAGCGTGTGGTTTTACTGCAAAGCGTGTGGTATTACTGCAAAGCGTGTGATATTACTGCAAAGCGTGTGGTATTACTGCAAAGCGTGTGGTATTACTGCAAAGCGTGTGGTATTACTGCAAAGCGTGTGGTATTACTGCAAAGCGTGTGATATTACTGCAAAGCGTGTGATATTACTGCAAAGCGTGTGATATTACTGCAAAGCGTGTGGTATTACTGCAAAGCGTGTGGTATTACTGCAAAGCGTGTGGTGTTATTGCAAGGTGTGTGGTACTACTGCAAAGCGTGTAGTACTACTGCAAAGCATGTAATACTATTGCAAAACATGTAGTACTATTGCAAAGCATGTAGTATTACTGCAAAGCGTGTGGTATTACTGCAAAGCGTGTGGTATTATTGCAAAGCGTGTGGTGTTATTGCAAAGCATGTTGTATTTCTACAAAGGTTGTTGTAGTACTGCAAAGCATGTAGTATTACTGCAAAGCATGTGGTATTATTGCAAAGCGTGTGGTATTTCTACAAAGTTTGTTGTATTACTGCAAAGCGTGTAGTATTACTGCAAAGTATGTGTTATTACTGCAAAGTATAACTTACTGTCTGTGGTGTCAGAGTCGTTGCTGCTGGTGGAGTACTTCCTCCTCTTCCTCTCGCTCTCCATCTATCGCCACAGGAAGATGAAGAGGAACATGAATATTTCATAAGTCATAAATAGTCATGTATGACAACACAACATATTGCAATTGTAATAATAATAATAAGAATCCTGTTTGCTGAGTTGGGGTTGATGGAAGGAAGGAAAGAGGGCAAAGAGTGAAAAAGCAATAGGATATAATAGAATAGATGAGTTATTGTACCACGTCCATCATGAACAGGTATAGTAAGTACAGTACTTGCTGGTAAAGTCAAAATTGTTACGGCTCAAGCACCCGTCGCCGCTTAGTCTTCAGTGCGCTCTTCTAAGCGCACCTCTGGACACGCCCACTGGCGTTCTTCTCCTGCTGCGGCTGTGCTCACTCTGCAATCAACGCACCTGACACCAATAAGGACGCCGCACACTATTTATACCAGCGCGTCCTGCGTTCCAGTGCCCGAACCTAGCTACTTGTATTTGTACAGTAAGCCCACACGTCTCTAGCTCTCCTTCCATTTGCCTACTTGCTCTCCGTGTTTCCCCTCCTCTGTGCTCATTGTGTTTTGTCCTGTTTCGTTGTCCCGCAGCTTGTCTCTGTTCCCTGGATTCTAACTGTGCGTCTCGTCTCCCTGGACTCCCCCTGGACTTCTTGCTGCCTTCCCCGGATCTCGACCTCTCGCCTGCCCACGGACCTTGACGCCTCTCTCCTGCCCTCGACCTCTCGCCTAGCCACGGACTTCCGAGCCTGCCTCGCCCTCTCTGGACATCCGCATTCCTCGCAACACGCACCTTCAACACTTTCCAGTAACGCTCTCCAGTTAATTACATCACATAGTCGCACACCACACACTTCATACTCTAGTACTAATAAACTTGCCTAAGGCTAAGCAACGCCCCTGTCTCAGTGCAGTCTCCTTCTCCACTGTATCATTACAAAAATAAAAGTTTCCTCTTGTTGCTTGTGTAGCTTCCTGGGACTTTATCATCCAAACATTTTTATCATTGGACTTGTTGAACCAATCACAAGACATTGAGCAAATATATTGGACAACACAACCAATTTTGTAATCATGTCCATCCATCCATCTCCTTCTGCTTTTCCGAGGTCGTGTCGCGGGGGCAGGAGCCGAAGCAGAGAAGCCCATACTTCCCTCTCCCCAGCCACTTTGTCCAGCTCCTCTCGGGGGATCCCGAAGCATTCCGAGGCCAGCTGGGAGACATGGTCGCTGGGTCTTCCCCATGGTCTCCTACCGGTCAGACATGCCCTAAACACCTCCCCAGTGAGGCATTCGGGGAGCATTCTGACCAGATGCCCGAACCACCTCATCTGGCTCCTCTATATGGAGGAGCAGTGGTTTTACTCTGAGCTCCTCCCGAATGACAGAGCTTCTCACCCTATCTCAATGTCAATCAATGTTTATTTATATAGCCCTAAATCGCAAGTGTCTCAAAGGGCTGCACAAGCCACAACGACATCCTTGGTTAAGAGCCCACATAAGGGCAAGGAAAAACTCACAACCCAGTGGGACATCGATGTGAATGACTATGAGAAACCCTGGAGACGACCGCAGGTGAGGATAGGTGAGGTTCGGGACGTAGATTGACCGCTAAATTGAGATATTCGCCTTCCGGCTTAGCTCCTTTTTCACCACGGCGGACCGATACGGGGTCCGCATCACTGCAGCCGTCGCACTGATCCGCCTGTCGATCTCACGATACACTCTTTTCACTCGTGAACAAGACCCCGAGGTACTTGAACTCCTCTCAACCCTGAGAACCATTAACTCGGAAGTGCTGATTTTCATCCCGGTCGCTTCATACTTAGCTGCGAACCGATCCAGTCAGAGCCATCTTTCATCTCCGCAAAATCGCTAAAATTCATCCCATTTTGTCCACCAGCGACGCTGAGATCATTATTCATGCGTTCGTTACGTCTCGTCTCGATTACTGTTACGTATTATTTTCGGGTCTCTCTATGTCTAGCATTAAAAGATTACAGTTGGTACAAAATGCAGCTGCTGGACTTCTGACAAGAACAACAAAGTTTGATCATATTACGCCTATACTGTATATACCTTTACATACCCCTATACCTATATATATATATATATATATATATATAGTGTATATACCTATACTGGCTTACCTGCACTGGATTCCTGTGCACTTAAGATGTGACTAAGGTTTTACTACTTACGTATAAAATACTAAACGGTCTAGCTCTATCCTATCTTGCCGATTGTATTGTACCATATGTCCCGACCAGAAATCTGCATTCTAAGAACTCAGACCTATTACTGATTCCCAAAATCTGTGGGTTAAAGAGCGTTTCTATTCAGGGTCCAGTACTCTGGAATGCCCTACCAGTAACCGTTAGCGATACTACCTCAATAGAAGCATTTAAGTCACATCTTAAAACTCATTTATATACTCTTTGAATGGGCCCCTTTTTAGACCAGTTGATCTGCCATCTCTCTTTTCTGCGCAGAGAGGTTATCAGTTTCCACAGAGGAAGCGCTAGCTGTTCCAAGTCGGGACCCGGGATGGACCACTCCTCTGTGCATCAATTGGTGACATATACAAGATAATTCTCTGCTGGCCTCCCTATGGACTGGACTCTAGAGGCGGGGGAGATAATCGATTTTTAGATGCATCGCAATTCTGACATTGTAGAATCAATTATTAAACGTCAATAATCGATTATTTATTTATTTATTGTAAATAAAAGTAATGCAGACCGTTCTAAAATTTGGCTGACTGCGGCGAGCCACCTCACCGAGAGATCCAGCCAGTTCCTTTACGATCTGGCACTTATGGTCCAGTTTTGCACACATTTTCATTAAGTTAATAAATGTGGCAATTAATTTAACTGTTTCTTATTCCAAATTAAAAAATGTTTTAAAGTTGCCAGTGATAAACGTGTATTTAGTGAAACGAAAATAAATGTTAAACTGCATTAATATATACTGTATTTTTCAGACTATAAGCACTTAAAATCCTTTCATTTTCTCAAAACTCGACAGTGCGCCTTATAACCCGGTGCGCCTAATGTACGGAATTATTTTGGTTGTGCTTACCGACCTCGAAGCTATTTTATTTGGTACATGGTGAAATGATAAGTGTGACCAGTACCGTACATGGCAGTCACACATAAGAGGTACATGTAGACTGCAATATGACTCAAGTAAACAACACCAAAGTTTTATATATTTCATTGAAAATATAGATCATTACACACGGCGCTCAAAAATCTATCAAAATGTTTTAGTATGACTTTGGTAAGCTACGAAGCCTCAGCGCTTGATGGATTGTACTATTATTATGATGTGTGTATAAGATAAGACATTATCTAGCATTTTGTTTCGCATTATTATGCAAAAGCAACTTTTTTTTTACCTACTAGTACCTGCTGATCTGTATTTGGGATCTGCATAAGTCCTGAAAATGTCCGCGCGTCTCCGCTATTGTAGTCCGTGGCGACACCGTGGTCGATAAGCCTCTTTTTTTTCCTCTATCTTCTTGTTATGGGACATTCATTGTTCACTGTTGCCATTTGTAATATAAAGTAGTGTAAAGTTCTTACGTATAACTGTCAGTAAACTCGCCATGAAAGCACTAAAACATACCGGTGTAGTGAGTTTACATTATTCACCAAAGGAACTTTAGTTATTACAGAGTTCCGGTCTGACGGTTTTTCACGGGACACATTTCCTGCATTGTTGCACAAGTGAGCCACGGATGAGGAGATACTGCTCCGTTATTGATTGAAGTAAAGTCTGAATGTCATTAAAACAGTTAGCTACATCTTTTGACACTTCTTCCACCCCCGTCCTTGCACGCTACACCGCTACAACAAAGATGACGGGGAGAAGACGCTGTCGAAGCGGTGCGACAGACCTCATAGTAAGCACCTCTAACGATTTATATTTATTACTTAGGTTAGGGGTAAGGTTAAAGTTTTCATTGTATATTAGTGCGACCCCCCCCCCCCCCACCCCTTTTAAGGGGACGGGCAATATGCGCATTCGTATAGTTAGGAGGAGATGCCTCATTCAGCGCAAAAAAAATCATCTGGTTTGAGCAAGGTTTCGCTGAGACCAATGACGTTAAGATAGTTGTCTCTAATGACCTCATTAACTAATAACGTTTTGGGAGACAATGATCTTATGTTTAAAAAGCCCATATTATAGGTAGTGGGCTGTTTTGAGGAGTTTTTGTTCAAATTAGACCCGCCCACAAAACGGCGCATCCTGAAGCGACTGTCAGAAAGCGACTTAAAGATCAGAATCAGAATCAAAAATACTTTAATAATCCCCGAGGGGAAATTAAGATTTTCAGCACAGCAAAGATGATCTGTAAAAAATAATCTATGCAACATTTTGACCAAAAAACCACCATTACATGTTATGTAGACCAGTGGTCTCCAACCACCGGGCCGCGGCCCGGTACCGGTTCATGTACCGATTGGTACCGGGCCGCACAAATAAATAAATAAAATTTAAAAAAAATAAAATAATAATAATAATAATAATAATAATAATAATAAAATAAAAAATATCAATATAGATCAATACAGTCTGTAGGGATACAGTCCGTAAGCACACATCATTGTATTTCTTTATGACCAAAAAAATTAATAAATAAATAAAAATACCGGTACCATTACCCCCCCCACCCCCCAAAAAAAATTTCAAACGATGACCGGTACGCGGCTACAAAAAGGTTGGGGACCACTAATGTAGACCACAAGGAAGTGTTTTACATGTAGAAAAAAATAAATAAATAACATGACCTCTTTAATGCGCCTTATAATCCGGTGCGCCTTTTGTATGAAAATAGACCTGACTAGACCCGCTCATCGGCAGTGCGCCTTATAATCTGGTGCGCCCTATGGTCCGGAAAATACAGTACATCAATTAAAAATGCATCAATAATCGATTTTTAATCAAATCGTAGCTCCTGAATCGTAATCATAATTGAACCGTGAGGTGCCCAAAGATTCCCACCTCCAACTCTCAGATTATTAACAGTCCACTCGGTACACATCTGTGGTCCCTTCCAAGGTTTCTCGTTTTCCCATTGGGTTGGGGTTTTTTAAGGGCCATATAAGTAAACTTTGATTGATTGATTGACTGAGTGTGAACACGTCTTACAGTACATACTTTATGTCTTACATTATTATACTGTACGACAGTACATATCTTACAGCATGTATGATGGAAAAGTACACAGTGTACACTTTGCATCCCCAGTCATATGTAACAGCGCTCAGCCCCTCCCACTCTGATCGCTCAGCCCTTCCCACTCTGATCTTCCCGGCAACGTCATTGACCACGTGGGGGATCTTACCCCCTTTTTCAGCCAATCACTGCTCAGTGCAGCACATACACACTGTATACATTCTGCGTCACACTATGCCGCGCCCACACACATACAGTATACACACACACACACACGTGTATACTGTGTGTACACGTGTGTGTGTGTGTGTGTGTGTGTGTGTGTGTGTGTGTGTGTGTGTGTGTGTGTGTGTGTGTGTGTGTGTGTGTCTGTGTATATCATGTACTGTACACGGGGGATGGTGATGACACGGGGTGAAGAGGAGGGATGGAAACATGTAAAACCCGACAATAAGGCCAGGATGTGAACACAGACAAATGAGGAGGGCTTTAAGGAGTGTTTGCGCATGTTATCTCACATGTATGTATGCACACACACACACACACACACACACACACACACACACACACACACACACACACGCACACACAATGACTCATCTCCGGTTTCATACCCAGCAGGAGGAGGGTGTGTGTGCACTTTTGAAGAGCTTGGTAGAGCACACGTGCTTGTGTGTGTGTGTGTGTGTGTGTGTGTGTGTGTGTGTACGTGTACGTGTACGTGTACGTGTATGTGTGTGTGTGTGTGTGTGTGTGTGTGTGTGTAAAGATGGTAAAAGGGAGCAAGGTGGTGGGGGGGGTGCTGTCACAACTGGGAACATTTAGCAAGCCTCCAGATAATTCCTATATAAATTAATTAAGAGTCGTGCTCACACCATAAACTAAAGTACCGTATTTTCCGGACTATAGAGTGCGGCGGTATTTAAGCCGCACCGACTAAATATTAGAAGAAAAAATGTTTTCCCATACATTAGTTGCACCGGGGGCGTCACGGTGGCAGAGGGGTTAGTGCATCTGCCTCACAATACGAAGGTCCTGAGTAGTCTTGGGTTCAATCCCGGGCTCGGGATCTTTCTGTGTGGAGTTTGCATGTTCTCCCCGTGACTGCGTGGGTTCCCTCCGGGTACTCCGGCTTCCTCCCACTTCCAAAGACATGCACCTGGGGATAGGTTGATTGGCAACACTAAATTGGCCCTAGTGTGTGAATGTGAGTGTGAATGTTGTCTGTCTATCTGTGTTGGCCCTGCGATGAGGTGGCGACTTGTCCAGGGTGTACCCCGCCTTCCGCCCGATTGTAGCTGAGATAGGCTCCAGCGCCCCCCGCGACCCCAAAAGGGAATAAGCGGTAGAAAATGGATGGATGGATAGTTGCACCGGACTATAAGCCGCGGATATTTACGTTGTGAAATTAGTTTTTTGCACATTGCAATAATTTTGTTGTGATGCCCCGCTGGATGCATTAAACAATGTAACTTTACCATGAATTGATTAACTTATTCGGGTGTTACCATTTACTGGTCAATTGTACGGAATATGTACTGTACTGTGCAATCTACTAATACAAGTTTCAATCAATCAATCAAAAACAAGGTTTTCCAAAATAAGAGAACAACTTCAACTCAAGTTATGGAAAAAAGTGCCAACATGGCACTGCCATATTTATTATTGAAGTCACAAAGTGCGGGGGGGGGGTGTATATTGTAGCGTTCCGGAAGAGTTAGTACTGCAAGGGGTTCTGGGTATTTGTTTTGTTGTGTTTATGTTGTGTTACGGTGCGGATGGTCTCCCAAAATGTGTTTGTCATTCTTGTTTGGTGTGGATTCACAGTGTGGCGCATATTTGCAACAGTGTTAAAGTTGTTTATACGGCCACCCTCAGTGTGACCTGTATGGCTGTTGATCAAGTATGCCTTGCATTCACTTAAGTGTGTGTAAAAGCCGCATATATTATGTGACTGGGCCGTCACGCTGTTTGTATGGAGGAAAAGCGGACGTGACGACAGGTTGTAGAGGACGCTTAAGGCACGCTCCCAATAATGTTGTCCGGGTGCAAATTGGGATAATGGTTGCCCCGCGAGATTTTCAGGAGGGGCACTGAAATTCGGAAATCTTCCGGGAAAATCGGGAGGTTGAAACCGATACCGATAATTTCCGATATTACATTTTAAAGCATTTATCGGCCGATAAAATCGGCAGGCCGATATTATCGGACATCTCTAATTACGTACCTTAATTTTTTCCAAAGGGTGTCTGTAACACGGCAGTAAAACGGCTGATCAAACAAAACAGAAGTCATCGTCATGGACCCACTAGCTGCGGAAGCTAGCTCTCCCAATCAGCTGAACAGACTCAATAACTCCACGGTAACATTACGGTGAATTTACTGAGGAATTTGTGAACTTGAAACAAGACAGAAATAATGCCGTTTGCTAAAACGTGTTAGCATGTTAGCTAATGCTAAAGACGCTAGCTTCATTACATTACGATAGTTAAAGTTAAAGTACCACACTGATAGTCACACACACAGTGGGTGAAATTACCCTTTGCATTTGACCCATCCCCTGGGAGGTGAGGGGAGTAGTGAGCAGCAGCGGTGGCCGTGTTCGGGAATCATTTTGGTGATTTAAGCCCCAATTCCAACCCTTGATGCTGAGTGCCAAGCAGGGAGGCAATAGGTCCCTTTTTTTTTTTAATAGTCTTTGGTATGACTCGGCCGGGGTTTGAACTTATGACCTACAGATCTCAGGGCGGACACTCGAACCGCAAGGCCACTGAGCAGGCTTCAGGCTTAGGGCGTACAAATATGCATGAAAACACTCCTACAGACATCACACATGGGACGGTTTAGTAATTAAGAATTGTTTTAGTTATATTGTAAAACTTTCCAACATTGCTTACAGTGATGAATAAAAAATCCATACGGGTAGAAACGCTATGGATGGCGAGAAGACGGCGCGGCACTTTCACTTCCCGTTGAAAGCACTAAAAAAAAAAAAAAGACAATGCAGTACCTGCAGAGAGTGAACTCGTCCAAAAGATGGCGGCATAACACAAACAATAACACACCTTTTCAGTGTATTTGCTTGTTTTTTTTCAACTATTTGCAAAGAAAAATTCATAAATTGCATACTCCAAATTCTTATGACCCGCTGAAAAATAATGAAGAAAAGGAAAATTGAAGAAGAAGCCAGGATTAAGTGGTTTACTAAATTGTTCTCTTTACCCTATTAGTGGCATAGATGTAAACAGGAAGTAGGTAGGGGTAAAAAACAACAATAATACTAATACCATTAACTTTATCAATAACCAGAGTGCAGCTACTGTACACTGAACCCAAGTCCACAAGTTGATTTTACAACACTCCAAACAGAACCAATGTTGTAGGGCTGCTGGGTCAACATGAATCATTGTAAAAATTAAAAATAAAATAAAATAAAAAGTGGTGTAACACGCGTGACTTTCCCACCAACAGCTGAATAGCAACATTTTAAAGCGCACGGAGAGCTCGATTCCACACTAGAGATGTAACGATAAACGGTATTAATGACAACCAGTTAGCATTATGCTTTTAAAATGAAAATTATGGAAATAGCGTGATTCATAACTTCACTTTGATAAACTCACAGACTGACTGGCACTAGTTCGCTAGTGTGGAGGGGGGCGTGGCCTGTGGGCCTGCCTCGGAACGGGGTGTGCCAGGACCGGCCTCGAAGACAGCGACAGGTGAGTGGATGGCCCAGGTGAGCCGTGCTCCCACAGTGGAGTGTTTTAAGTCTCGCCTTAAGACCCACTTTTATTCTCTGGCTTTTAACACTACGTGAGTTGTGTGGTCCTCTGTTGTCCTCTGTGTTTTTAAAATGTTGATTTCTATTTACTGTTTTAATTGGTTTTACCCTTTAAAATCATTTTTAATCATATTTATTTTATATTGTTTTTTTGTATTTATTTTTTGTTTTTATTCAGTCATTGGTTGAGCTAAGGGTAACATTTTAATATTGTTTTTAATATTGTTGTGCAGCACTTTGGAAACTTTTTGTTGTTTAAATGTGCTATATAAATAAAGTGGATTGGATTGGATTGTTATCTAATCACCTGTCGCCCTTATTAGCAGCAGCCGGGATGAGACTCGCAGTTGGAGTTGCAGTGGGAGCCAGAGAGAGAGAGAGGCACGGACTCAGAAAAATACATTTTGCTGAAAAGCAAAAGCCTTGCACGATTTATGAAAATAAAACAGTGTTGTACTCTGAAATCCGGGCTCTCGTGGCAGTGTGTGGTGGTCCGAAGAACCCACTAGTGGGCAACCTCTACAGCTAGCTTAAATGCTAACATTAACGTATTTAAGAAGGGACATATACGATTTATATAAACTTATACAAACACATTACTGTCTGAGTAACTGAGATATTTAATTGTGTACATTGAACCTACAAACGGTGCTCTTTTACAACAGAGTGATCATTCTATACCACAGGAGTTTCTATGGTGCGTTCAAGGACCGCTGAACAGAATATGAATAGTAACAACAGATTGTATTTGCTAAGCACTTTTTTTTTTAAACAAATCTTAAAGTGCTGCAATAAATAAATAAATAAAACAGATAACATACTAAAACATATATTAGTGAAGCATAAGAAACACAAAACAGTGCGTCCATTTTTTGTAGTTATTTAAAAAAATAATTGGTAAAAATATTTCAGTGTGTATAAGAAAGTTTTTAACATGTTCAACAATACAATAATAATAACCGCGATAATTGTAACATGAAATTCTTATATCATTAAATCCTTATTGCACACTTCAAATGCAGCTACTGCCATCTTGTGGAGCTGGTAGAAACTATGTCAGGGGGTTGCCTACAGCCACAGCTCCCAATGTTTCCTGGACCTAATTAGAGACCCTGTCAGTTATTGGCTTTCGCTGGATTTGTTAATGACTGCATTCGTACCTGAGCTGTATATTTTATAACGGAGCAAACAGAACCAATGTCGTAGTGGCGCTAAACTGCTGAGTCAGCATTAAGGATTGTAAACAACATGCATGGCTTTCACACCAACAGCGAGGAAGCAATATTTTAAAGCGCATGCAGGGAATGATCAGGCATGTCAGAACACTTTGAGGAAAAAAAAAAAAAAAAGCTAAGTGAGAGGACAATTACAATCGCCACAAAGCCCCGAAATAAAAATGTTAACATTTCCAGCCATTGAGTACATTTCTACACTATACTTTATCTTTAAATTTATTCTTATCTACCAACCTCTTTTAGCTGTCTTTTTGACACTTGCATGTCCCATGTAATGTACCACACAATTTTAACTACAAAACCCAAAACCAATGAAGTTGGCACGTTGTGTAAATGGTAAATAAAAACAGAATAC
>NC_084550.2:17230000-17232500 GCF_033978685.3 Nerophis lumbriciformis | reverse complement strand
TGACAATCATTGGTACTTTAACTTTAACTTTTAATAGGAAACCTGTGTTCCATGTATCGTAAAATGTTCTGTTCAAAAAAAGCAAATAATGACATTTTTGTGGTCTCCTTTATTTTGAAAAGTAGCAAGATACATATTGGTACCGGTTGCAAAATATTGGTATCGGGAGAACTCACTGCACACGCACAAATGACCACAATGGGTCAATCATAGGGGTGTAACGGTATGTGTATTTGTATTGAACTGTTTCGGTACGGGGGTTCCGGTTCGGTTCGGAGGTGTACTGAACGAGTTTCCACACGGACATATTAAGTAGCGTAACGCACGTTGTGTAAACAATGCACACCGAGGCACAACACACGGCATGCTAGCAGCTAACGGGCTACGATAGACTGACCATACGTCCTCTTTTCACCGGACATGTCCTCTTTTGCGGAGCTGTCAGGGCGGAGTTTCTTAAATGCCTCAATTGTCTGGTATTTTGAGTTAGGGTTGCGTGTATTTTCAATGTACATTCAGGGTTAAGAAGGGGTTAAAAACAAAACAAATTGTGCACGCAACAGCATTCATGAGGGAGGGGCAGATACAGAGAGAACGAGAGAGTTATGATAAACGCGCATGCGTCGCCAGGCTCTGCTTTTTATCCATAGATTTAATTTTTTATTATCTATAGCAGGGGTGTCAAAAGTGTGCCACGGAAGCCATTTGCAGTCTAAAGCTAATGTTTTAAAAGGCCCACGGCACATTCTAAAAATACTATTCAAATAAACAGAAACATTACAAAAGTGAAATAAAAAAGCTTAAAGGTTAAATGTAAATTAGAAAAAGTTGCAATGTTGACTAATAAAACAAAGCTGTTTTTTTTTTTCTTTCAAACTGTCATTGCTCAAAACATAATATTCAATCAAAATCAAAGTTATTATGAATTATTGACCTATCCAAGGTTCCGATTACTTCACATCAAATATTCCACTAAGAAAAATATTTTTGGTGGAAGATTTTGCAAATTTGGTAAATAAATAACCAAAAAATGTATATTTTGTTGTTTTCTTACAATACCGAAAATGAACCTAACCGTGACCTCTAAACCGAGGTACGTACCGAACCGATATTTTTGTGTACCGTTACACCCCGAGTCAATCAATCAATTAATCAATAAAAATTATTTATATAGCCCTAAATCACGAGTGTCTCAAAGGGCTGCACAAGCCACAACGACACATCAGGGCAAGGGAAAAACTCAACCCAATGGGTAAATTCAGGAGGTGCCAACCCAGGTGCCAAGGTGATGGAGACACTTTTAGCTATGGAGGTGCATAACACCACAAGGCAGCAGCAGGAGGGGGAATCTAGCAATTTCTACGTGCATGTGTGAGTGAGTGAGTGAGTGAGAGAGAGAGAGAGAAGCCTTCCTAAAAGCACAGCACCCTCAGTGCAAAGGAGGCTGCATCCTGCAAAGGGCTGTGAAGGTGCTCTTCTCAAACACGCCCCTCAACGCGACTCCGGCGCATGCGCAGTGTACAAGTTGTACGTACGCCTGTGACGTGTGTGCGTGTAGCTTCCAACTCCGCATGCCCGCACATTAGTTTGTATCACCCAAAATGGCACAAACACAAAGACATGTATGCAAGACTTGAGACGAACACAAGTTGTACAAAAGATGGTGTTTTACCTTGATCACAAGAGGAAGGTTGGAGTTGTGCACATGGACTTTTGAGTTTGTTGATGACGCAGGCCGGGTGACAGGACCCCACGCCCCTGCACCGAGGGACGATGGGGATCCAAAATCGCGATAAAAGTAGGGTACGGTCCCGCGGGTCGCGGATGACAGAGGCCGGGGTGTCGCCACCGCTGCAGCCGCCTTTCAGTGCGCACTGAGCGGCGTGCAGCCCACAACATGCCGCTCACTGGACCGCATGTCGCCTTTGGCAGGAAAACATCCCATTGGTGTGCAAATGAAAACTAAGAATGATACATTAATATCCCTGGGTAGAGTGGGAGGGCTAAATGGATGCTTTATGTCCAAACGATGAGTCACAGAAAAGATTGCAATGTCCTCCCCTTCCTCTTCCTCTTCCTCCTAAACACAGCAAGCGGCTCTCCTCCTCCTCGTCTTCTTCCTCACCTCCTCCTGCTCCTCCCGGCTCGTGTCGGAGGAGGAGCGGCAACAAACAGGAGCTCCTCCTGCGAAAAAAAACGTCAACAAATTCAACGGAGAGCCTCAGCTTGAAAACTCTTTTGGCGCCATATTTATGGCGTACTTTCAATTGCGTGCAGCTGCAAGGCTGGCAAACAGCGACACTCACAGGTCAGCGCGGGCACTGCAGCCTGTCATGGACACGCCCCTATTCCGGGACATGACATCACAAACACATCCAAACACATCCATTTCTACCTCCTTCAGCCACTTCCAATACAATAAAGTGAAAACATGTTTTATAATTTACAATAGGTTTGAGCAATTTAGAAAGAAATATACAATAAATGAAATTAAATGCAA
>NC_084550.2:17150000-17227500 GCF_033978685.3 Nerophis lumbriciformis | reverse complement strand
GCCCGAATGCAGCTGAGATAGGCTCCAGCACCCCCCGCGACCCCAAAAGGCCGCCAAGGGGTAGAAAATGGATGGTTGGATGGATGGCTATATATATATATATATATATATATATATATATATATATATATACTGTATGTGTTATTTTGTTCAATTTTAAAAAAAAGTGGAAGTTGTTGTCGATTTAAGTTCGGATGTCACTCCACGAGAAAGACCACAATTTAAATGAGAAAACCTGCTTAGTGAACGTTTGGATAAAACTTGTGAGCAGATGCCTCAGGAAGTAAGCGGCCAGCATCAGCTGGAGCTTTAAAGAAAGAATTGGGGGGAAGAATGAAGAAAGCGGGGAAGACGCCAAGTATGGGTAGGCACAGCTGTGTTTGAGTGGGAGAGGAGGGTTGAAGTAGTGGTGAAGATAAGATGGAAGTCAGTCAGGATGAAGAGAGGAGACATGTGGTTAGAAGAAGGCAGCCATGAAAATGTTCAGGCTCGTGAGCAACATGACACTGAAAGGGAGGGGAATGGAACTGAGGGTTCAAAATATACATAAATGATTCAATTCAATTCAACTACAGTATAAAGGTGTGTTTGGGAGAATGGGAGATGCTTTTTTTCTCCTCCCGCCATGTTTACCTTTCCTTTCTACCTTTTTGTGTCGACCTGTCACTCTTCCTATTCTGTACTGTATGCTAAATGAATAATCTAAATGAAACCCTCAAAAAGGTTGTATTTATAATAATATTTGTAAAGAAGGATCAGAAAAGGATGAAACGCTGGCTGTCCAAAGTCGGGACCCGGGGTGGACCGCTCGGTTGGGGACATCTCTGCGCGGCTGACCCGCTCGGGGTGGTCTCCTGCTGACCCCACTATGGACTGGACTCTTACTATTATGTTGGATCCACTAAGGACTAGACTCTCACAATATAATGCTAGATCCACTCGACGTCCATTACCTCGGTCGCCCAGGGGAGGCGGGGGTCCTCACATCTGTGGTCCCCTCCAAGGTTTCTCATTGTCCCATTGGGTTGAGTTTTTCCTTGCCCTGATGTGGGATCTGAGCCGAGGATGTCGTTGTGGCTTGTACAGCCCTTAAGACACTCGTGATTTAGGGCTATATAAATAAACTTTGATTGATTGATTGATTGATTGATTGAGAAGAAACAAAATATCTGAAGGGGTTAGATTAGATATTACACTATTTTTTTAAATATAATTTTTTATTTTATTATTCTAGATCATGGGTGTCAAACTCTGGCCTGCGGGCCAAATTTGGCCCGCCGTGTAATTTAATTTGGCCCTTGAGGCAATATCAAATCAACATTAGAGCTGGCCCGCCGGTATTATACAGCGGCAGTGCCGCTGTAACACCGCATTCACTGCTAAAACTCATACTTGCAATCCCTCCCGATTTTCCAGGGAGACTACCAAATTTCAGTGCCCCTCCTGAAAATCTCCCGGGGCAATCATTCTCCCGAATTTGTCCCGATTTCCACCCGGACAACATTATTGGGGGCGTGCCTTAAAGGCACTGCCTTCAACGTCCTCTACAACGTCCGCTTTCCCTCCATACAAACAGCGTGCCGGCCCAGTCACATAATATATGCGGCTTTTACACACACACAAGTGAATGCAAGGCATACTTGGTCAACAGCCATACAGGTCACACTGAGGGTGGCCGTATAAACAACTTTAACACTGTTACAAATATGCGCCACACTGTGAACCCACACCAAACAAGAATGACAAACACATTTCGGGAGAACATCCGCACCGTAACACAACATAAACACAACAGAACAAATACCCAGAACCCCTTGCAGCACTAACTCTTCCGGGACGCTACAATATACACCCCCGCTACCACAAAACCCCGCCCCCGCCCACCAAGTTAATGTTGATATTTACCTCAGAAGGCTGCAAATAGAAAAGAGGCATTCAATTTTTTATTTACATTTTATTTAATATACCATTGATGTTTTTTCGTTTGTTTTTTGAAAGTTGATTTTACACTATTAAGTTATATAAGCGTTGCTTGTTCCATATTCAGTGTTAAAGCAAATCAGTGTAGCAAACTGAGCAATAATTTTCGTTTTATTCATGCACTTTCTCTTGCTACTTCAAGGCTTGAATGTTTGATTCATTAATTATTGTTATTTAATTTTCAAATTTATTATTAGCCTGTGGAAAAAGTTTATTTCGATATTTACCTCAGAAGGCTGCAAATAGAAAAGAGGCATTCAATTTTTATTTGTATTTTGTTTGATATGCCATTGATATTTTTTAATTATTATTATTATTTGAAACTCGATTTTGCATGTCACTATAAAGTTATATAAGCCTTGCTTGTTCAATATTCAATGCAAAACTTGTTTGGGTCCCTATTAAAAGGTTAATTTGTTCAACCTTGGCCCGCAGCTTGGTTAAGTTTTAAATTTTGGCCCACTCTGTATTTGAGTTTGACACCCCTGTTCTAGATGAAGCCACAGTAGTGGCTGCTGGTTGCAGGAGCTGTGCTCTTGATGTTTCCCTCTGTTTTCAAGAGTTTTTTTGCCTCTTGGTTGGACCCCTTCCGGACTGAGCAACAAGGGGTGATGCACTGCTTTTCGTGTTTGAGACCAGCTGCTGGCTCTCTGCCGCACTGGAGTCTGCGTGGAGGGACTGGGAAGGTGGTGAGGAGATGGAGACGGGGCTGCGAAGCTGGCGTTGGGCATTCAGGATGAACGGGCTTCGGGGGGGCCATGGCTGGATCTGGAGGCTTTGGCCTCCCTGGACGGATTCTCGCTCAACCGCGCAAACTGGATATTAAACGGGAGCTAGTGGGCAGCCTAGGACAGAGTAGTCTCTCTTGGTTGCTTTGGTGGGTTTCTTCTTGTCTCTGGCTGTGCTGGCCTCCAACAATGGTGTGAAGCCACCGTGTTGTGTATGGGTGTTGAAATTGTGTTTTTTTGTTGTTGTCTGTCTATATGCATGATGCAATCTTATGTGCGCAATATGTATTATTTGTCACCCATTTTTTTTGTTTTTTAAGCTGCGTTTTCTTTTTGTAGCTGTATGTCGGAAATGGCGTCACAAAAGTGGCAGCTGGTTGCATCAGCTCTGTTTTTTTAATGTCTTCGTCTTGTTCTTGCCTTATTCTTTTGGTGGTATTTTTGTATCTACGCTGCAGTCACATTATTTCCGCATTGCAGGATACATGAAGTCCATCCTGTTTTATATCTTGCAAGAAATGTGAGATGCTCAGATCGGTCTCCATTTTGGTTGTCAGGTTTTTGTTTTGTGTCATGTTCTAATCCGGGACGTGGTTATATTGTTTGTATTTTGTCTGAAAAATGTTGAATGTAAATTAACCACCAACTACTATTACTACTACTACAAATTCCTCATACGTCTTATTATACTTGACCAACAAAGATGATTTTGTTGATAGTCCGGCTTTTTAGTGATTCCCAGTGCCCAAAAAAGTCTGTGGGCTTTAGAGAGTTTTCTATTTGGGCTCCAGTACTATGGAATGCCCTCCCGGTAACAGTTAGAGATGCTACCTCAGTAGAAGCATTTAAGTCCCATCTTAAAACTCATTTGTATACTCTAGCCTTTGAATAGACCCCCTTTTTAGACCAGTTGATCTGCCATGTCTTTTCTTTTCCGCTCTGCCCCCTCTCCCTTGTGGAAGGGGGCGCACAGTTCCGGTGGCCATGGATGAAGTGCTGGCTGTCCAGAGTCGGGACCCGGGGTGGACCGCTCGCCTGTGCATCGGTTGGGGACATCTCTGCGCTGCTGACACGTCTCCGCTCAGGATGGTCTCCTGCTGGCCCCACTATGGACTGGACTCTCACTATTATGTTAGATCCACTCAGTGACGTGCGGTGAGGTTCATGGCTGGTGAGGCACTTACTTCATCACAGTCAGATTTACAAACATATGAACCCTAAAGAGTATCTTATTCACCATTTGATTGGCAGCACTTAACGGGTTATGTTTAAAAGCTCATACCAGCATTCTTCCCTGCTTGGCACTCAGCATCAAGGGTTGGAATTGGGGGTTGAATCACCAAAAATGATTTCCGGGCGCGGCGCCGCTGCTGCCCACTGCTCCCCTCACCTCCCAGGGGGTGAACAAGGGATGGGTCAAATGCAGAGGACAAAATTCACCACACCTAGTGTGTGTGTGACAATCATTGGTACTTTAACTTAACTGTAACTTTACACATACAAACTGTAGCACACAAAAAAGCACATTTAATAAAAAAACGTTATTATGGTCTTACCTTTACTTATAAATGCGCCGGTGTTGTTCTGGATTAATGAACCCCCTGATGGGAGTGTTATATCAACTAAAGCCCTCACTTCAACTTTCCACGTGCAAGATTGAATCTATTTAAAAAAGTGTAACCGAGGGTTTATAAATGTTGCCTATACTGTATGAAACTACAAAATAACAAACACGGAGGCTCCAGTTTACACGAGGACCACTTTATTTACCTTCTTTCAAAAACCTCCGCAACGTGACATCACTTCCGCTCTTAGCGCCTTCAAAATAAGAGCTCAAGGCATATACTGTATAACAGCGCATAACAGGAACTTAACATCACAAAGAGGAAAGCCCATAAAAATAGGTTACAAAAGTTATTTAATAAGAAGCCAAAAAGTGCAAAAACAATAATGTTCGTGTTGGAGGAGTTGTGAATTAGATACACCTGCAGTCTGCAGGTGTACCTAATGTTGTGGCCCTGCAGTCATTCACAACTCCTCCAACACGAACATTATTGTTTTTGCACTTTTTGGCTTCTAATCAAATAACTTTTTTAAATAGATTCAATCTTGCACGTGGAAAGTTTAAGTGTGGGCTTTAGTTGATTGAACACTCCCGTCAGGGGTTGCCGTGCATTCTACGGCGGGGGTGCAGGAGGCGAGCCTCAGCCAGCGCGTCTTTAGCAGCCGTTTTATTCTCGCTCAGCACAAGAAATACGTTACACACATACAGTTGTTGACAAAATACACTGTACATGATATACCTCAGCTAACTAAACTATGGAAATGTATAATATAGTTCATATAGCAATACGGTCTCACTGCACAGCAGACCAGCAGTTAGCCGAGTCCGTCCATGTTGAGGCACTGAGTGACGTGCCTCGACTGGCTGCTGTTCACCGCACCGTCTCTTCTCAGTATTTGAACGGCAAATGTGAAAATTCAGCGATTTTGAATAAAAATAATCTAAAACTGGTGAAGTTAAATGGAAAATAACTTTATAGTATAATCACTGGATACATTTAACATATATTTTTTTTCTTTTTACATTTTTTTTCTTTCCTCTAGTGACTGCACGTCACTGGATCCACTATAGACTGGACTTTTACAATATTATGCTAGACCCACTCGACGTCAATTGCATCCGGTCTCCCCTAGGGGGGGGGGGGGGGGTCACCCACATCTGCGGTCCTCTCCAAGGTTTCTCATAGTCATTCACGTTGACATCCCACTGGGCTGTGAGTTTTTCCTTGCCCTTATGTGGGATCTGAACCGAGGATGTCGTTGTGGCTTATGCAGCCCTTTGAGACACTTGTGATTTAGGGCTATATAAATAAACATTGATTGATTGATTGATAGGATGGAGGTTAGTAACGCCCATTGACAAAGTACGATAAGAAAAAGGGTACAGCTAAAACAGGGGTGTCAAACGTACGGCCCGAGGGACGGATCAGGCCTGCGAACAGGTTTTATCCGGCCCGCGGGATGAGTTTTTTCAGTATAAAAATTAACCTGAAACAGCTGTTCTAAATGTGTCCACTGAATGTCACAATAGCAATTATTCGTATCTTTGTAGATTATGCTACATATGTACAAAAAAACCACATGATGTACATCAGTCGAAGAAAATGATCAAACTACATAAATAGCATACTGTAATTAGATTTTGATACTATGGACTGGACTCTCACTATTGTATAATGCATATGTTCCTTCTTGACTACACTTAAATGTGGAATATATTTATATTATTCATATATTATATTATATTATTTATTATTATTATTGTCTATTGTGAGCGAACTGTGGTGCTGAATTTCCCCCAGGGATAAATAAAGTACTTTCTATTCTATTCTATTGTGTTAGATCCACTATGGACTAGACTCTCACAATATTATGCTAGATCCACTCGGCGTCCATTGAGACACTCGTGATTTAGGGCTATATAAATAAACATTGATTGATTGATATAATATTTTTATGTTGATGAACATTATCACATAATTTATTCAGAAAATATAAATAACAACAAATAAAGTATATATACTATTAACCGCAACAGGTAATTGAGAAAAAACAACAACAACATTATGATTTGTACAATTTCAGAATGTGCTTCTTCTATTCTTAAACAAAGAAAACAATCTGAGGTTGTCTTTATTTTTAAGTTATCGTGCCGTGATTTTACCAGTCCGGTCCACTTGGGAGTAGATTTTCCTCCATGTGGCCCCTGATCTAAAATGAGTTTGACACAGCTAAAATGTATTAAATTACAAACCCCGTTTCCATATGAGTTGGGAAATTGTGTTAGATGTAAATATAAACGGAATACAATGATTTGCAAATCCTTTTCAACCCATATTCAATTGAATATGCTACAAAGACAACATATTTGATGTACAAACAGATACACTTTTTTTTTTTTGCAAATAATCATTAACTTTAGAATTTGATGCCAGCAACACGTGACAAAGAAGTTGAGAAAGGTGGCAATAAATACTGATAAAGTTGAGGAATGCTCTTTAAACACTTATTTGGAACATCCCACAGGTGAACAGGCAAATTGGGAACAGGTGGGTGCCATGATCGGGTATAAAAGTAGATTACATGAAATGCTCAGTCATTCACAAACAAGGATGGGGCGAGGGTCACCACTTTGTCAACAAATGTGCGAGCAAATTGTTGAACAGTTTAAGAAAAACCTTTCTCAACCAGCTATTGCAAGGAATTTAGGGATTTCACCATCTACGGTCCGTAATATCATCAAAGGGTTCAGAGAATCTGGAGAAATCACTGCACGTAAGCAGCTAAGCCTGTGACCTTCGATCCCTCAGGCTGTACTGCATCAACAAGCGACATCAGTGTGTAAAGGATATCACCACATGAGCTCAGGAACACTTCCGAAACTCACTGTCAGTAACTACAGTTGGTCGCCACATCTGTAAGTGCAAATTAAAACTCTCCTGTGCAAGGCGGAAACCGTTTATCAACAACACCCAGAAACGCCGTCGGCTTCGCTGGGCCTGAGCTCATCTAAGATGGACTGATACAAAGTGGAAAAGTGTTCTGAGGTCTGACGAGTCCACATTTCAAATTGTTTTTGGAAACTGTGGACGTCGTGTCCTCCGGACCAAAGAGGAAAAGGACCATCCGGATTGTTATAGGCGCAAAGTTGAAAAGCCAGCATCTGTGATGGTATGGGGGTGCATTAGTGCCCAAGACATGGGTAACTTACACATCTGTGAAGGCGCCATTAATGCTGAAAGATACATACAGGTTTTGGAGCAACATATGTTGCCATCCAAGCAACGTTACCATGGACGCCCCTGCTTATTTCAGCAAGACAATGCCAAGCCAGGTGTTACATCACCGTGGCTTCATAGTAAAAGAGTGTGGGTACTACACTGGCCTGCCTGTAGTCCAGACCTGTCTCCCATTGAAAATGTGTGGCGCATTATGAAGCCTAAAATACCACAACGGAGACCCCCGGACTGTTGAACAACTTAAGCTGTACATCAAGCAAGAATGGGAAATAATTCCACCTGAGAAGCTTAAAAAATGTGTCTCCTCAGTTCCCAAACATTTACTGAGTGTTGTTAAAAGGAAAGGCCATGTAACACCGTGGTAAACATGCCCTTTCCCAACTACTTTGGCACGTGTTGCAGCCATGAAATTCTAAGTTAATTATTATTTGCAAAAAAAAAAAAAAGTTTATGAGTTTGAACATCAAATATCTTGTCTTTGGAGTGCGTTCAACTGAATATGGGTTGAAAAGGATTTGCAAATCATTGTATTCCGTTTATATTCACATCTAACACAATTTCCCAACTCATATGGAAACGGGGTTTGTATATGGAAAAAAGTGCTGTTTCCTACCCAGCCAGATGTAGTTCTCACTTTGCCCACTGAGTGGCACTGTTGTAAACACCACAGCGAAACAACAACATCCGGGTCACGCTCGCCAAAACTGGAAGTTAACTTACCCGGCTAAAGGAAAGAAGAGCAAGATGTCTGCCGACGACGTGAGTGATTTTATTCGACAAAACCGAGACGTGGCCAAGCAAGTGGAGACACACCGAGGACACTGGGAGAGCAATAAGCATTGGGAGCCTCGGAGGGAGTTTATACTGCGGAACTTAGAGCAATATGAAGACGACCAGTTGGACCACCTGCTTGCTATGTCCATGGTGTGGGCCAACAATGTCTTCCTCGGCTGCCGGTAAAACAACCCTATTGTTTGCTAGTAGTTACTAAATACTTACAATATACATATGCGCCACTTATTAATATTACATTCTAGAACATTTCCTAATACATTATTACCTTATTTCAGTGCCTTCAACCGTAAATATTGTAGCGGCTGGCTACGGGGTGTTAGCCAATGACTTTAGCTTGGGGGCGGGACTTCCGGGGAGAGATAGGGAAGTGACGTCGATGAGGCGTTCGAGTATTGCCGGGAAAAGAGGGGAGACGCACATTGGGGTTGTTGCATCTTGTGCAATAAAGACAAGACAAACAATTAAATTGTATGGGCTTACATTCCTGGATTATTACAATATTTACGACTTGTGTGTTGACTTTATCCCCGCTAACCGGCGACCTTTGCGCTCATTGCCACCCCGTGTTGGAAAAGTGAATTGCAAGCTTATGAGCGGCTTTTGAATGTTACCTATTTTCGACCATTAACATTTGTAATGAAATAAAATAATGCTTTGTGGCAGGTATAACACAGAGCTCCTGGAAAAGGTGAAGGAAATGTCGGAAGGCATCGAGGTGGAGGATGCACCGGTTTTCAAGACAAGGGATGAGATCATGAAGCAGCAACAGGTGAAGTATGGACATTATGTGCATTCTATGTAATATCTGCTGACAAGTGTGTTTCTTCTGGCATTGCAGGGCCGATGACTGTTTTCTTCTGCTTTATGGAACATACAGTGACTACTGTCTGGAATAGGAGTGTGGATCTTTGGGCACCGCCCAATTTGATCCAATTCAAAGCTATGATTATTTGGTATTATAATGAAACTTTTTCAAAACAGGTTACAGGTTAGAAAAGCTCATTCTGGCTGCATGGAGAAAGCTTAAAACGTTTAAAACATTGATTACTGAAAAAAATTTGAATCTATATTTGAAAAAGGTGAGTCAATTTAGAATCTGAATGAAGATGTAAATAGATTTTTTTGTGCACCCGTAGTCTGTCATCAATTGAATTTCTTATGGGATGTGGCAAGAACATCCACTTTTACTTGTGTATTTTCTAACAGAATCACGTTTTCATGACACTTTTGTAACAAATTCAGATGAATTGTAATCTTGTCATGATATTGAAACCCAGTTAAACGTCAGTGCTCATTTGTTGTCAGGGACACCAGAAGCCATCGCTTTTTATACAAGTTCACCAAGTTATAATAGTTATGTTGTATTGTGAAAAAAATGCAAGTAAATTCAGTTTGGACAAAGCCTTACGTCTGAAAAATGTGTTTTATTATGTTTATACAGCATAAGTATTTAGAGCCACAAAATGTAACACATCCCTTCTGCTTATGAGGAGAAATAAATCCTTTGCCACACGATGAGTTTTACTGCTTTGGAGAATAAGATTATTTTGAGTGTGTTTTTTTGTCACAATATCCAACGCCGCAGCCTTTTCATTGGGTATCTGGGAGTAGGAGACTTCAAACAGGGATTTGTCGTCCTGTGCAGCCTTTAAAGGCGATAGACCGCTCAACAAGTACAATATTATTTCACTGCTACTTGCTGTTAAAAGTAATTGAAGGAAAAATAAGATATTTCACACAACTCGGGCTTCGCAATGCAAACCGAGCATGACTCATCCGCCCGACACTCGTCTTCTACCTCGCAGCAGGAACGACTTAAGGCTTGTGACTCAACAGCACCACGGAGACCGGGCGCCGTTTTAACAGCGCGACTTAAAAATAACCTATTGTTCTTTAGGGATTCAGGGGGGGGGGGGAGATACCCAATAAAAAGTCTTGTTTTCCGGCTTGTTCTTTTTCTGATGTTGGGGGTGAAAGAAGCGCTTGGTGTGCACAGCAGCAGACGGTCAAACACTAACCAAACAACAAAGATATATTACAAGTTCTGTTAGCAATAACTTATTTCACATCATGCAATAAAAAAAACATATTTCCCCCAACCCCCGTCTCTTGTTGCCTCAGCAAGTTAATGTTCATAGCGGATCTTTGAATTGTCTCGCAGGGTGGCACTTGAGTCACGTGATATGCTTGCTGCTGCTCTCCACACACACGCCAGGTACACATGAAGAAGAGGGGGGGAAAGGTAGAAGGGAGGCTGTTGAGAGAGAGAGAATAGAGGAAGAAAGGAGTGGGGGCGGGGAGGGTTCACACGTCCACCCAGCTCTGCTCCACAATGGCCGTCACTCTCTTCTCATACTCCCGCTTGTTCTCCTGGTAGAGCTGCGCCGCCTGGCTGTTGGCGGGGCTGTTGGGGTTGGGCTCGTCCAGCAACGACTGCATGAAGACGGTCAAGTGGAATATGTCAGTATGAAAGCAAGTTACCTGCGTGGTGCGGGAGGAGGCTGACCCACCTGGATGGAAGTGAGTATGGAGGAGACGTCATACGTGGGGCTCCAGCGGTTTTGGAGGATGTCTAAACATATACTTCCATCTGCGTACACTGTGGGAGCACACATTTATTGCAAGTCAGGACATGTACGCCTTGAGCGCTTTCATCATTCACACACTAAAAAAAGTCAGTGTTCAAAAATTAGGGGTATTTTATTTGAACTAAGCAAAATTATCTCCCAATAGAACAAGAAAATTTGGCTTGTTAAGACTTTCCAAAACAAGTAAAATTAAAGCTGCAAACAGCAATGGACAGGACCGACATTGAGGGCTCATAAAATCCAAACCGGAGCAGTAATTAAAACTCATCAACTTTTAATCAGAAGGGTTCAATCTCTCTCCCCGCCTTCCGCCCGAATGCAGCTGAGATTGGCTCCAGCACTTTGTCTGTGTCTTAGTTTGCATTTTGACATTCAAAATAGAATTTTTCACAATTCCTTCTATTTTGAATGTCAAAATGCAAACTAAGACACAGACAAAGTGCTGGAGCCTATCCCAGCTGCATTCGGGCGGAAGGCGGGGTACACCCCTGGTCAAGTCGCCACCTCATCGCAGGCCCAACACAGATGGACAACATTCACACTCACACTCACAGATTAAGGCCAATTTAGTAATTAAAATATTAAAATGAATAAACCACAAATGTATAAAAAAATGCAATAAAAAATAAATGTCATCTTACCATTGGGGTGAAACATTCTGGAAACAAAGCGAACCGTGGGAGGTTTGTTTGGGTATTCCTCTGAAAACTCTATCAGCAGTTTAAACGTTCCTGGGAATGTACACACACAACTTTTCAAACACATACTGTATACATTCTCTGTTCACTCTAGCAAACATTTAAAGTCCTGTTGAATAATATCTAGTTTGTTGTAGAGATCAACCCATTTGTTTTTATCAGGGCCGATACCGAATCCCATTATTATTAGTCAAGGAGGCCTGATAATGAATATTTGGAGATGATATGCATTTGCAGTAAAAGTTATTTAAACATGAATAGTAGATATGTCCGATAATGGCTTTTTTCCGATAACCGATATTCCGATATTGTCCAACTCCTAATTACCGATACCGATATATACAGTTGTGGAATTGACACATTATTATGCCTAATTTTGTTGTGATGCCACGCTGGATGCATTAAGGTGGATCCCGACTTAAACAAGTTGAAAAACTTATTCGGGTGTTACCATTTAGTGGTCAATTGTACGGAATATGTACTGTACTGTGCAATCTACTAATACAAGTTCCAATCAATCAATCAATCAAAAACAAGGTTTTCCAAAATAAGAGAACAACTTCAACTCCAGTTATGTAAAAAAGTGCCAACATGGCACTGCCATATTTATTATTGAAGTCACAAAGTGCTTTTTTTTCTAAACATGCCTCAAAACAGGGGGGGGGGGGATGATGGGGTTGAGGTGGGCGGGGTTTGGTGGTAGCGGGGGGTGTATATTGTAGCGTCCCGGAAGAGTTAGTGCTGCAAGAGGTTCTGGGTATTTGTTCTGTTGTGTTTATGTTGTGTTACGGTGCGGATGTTCTTCCGAAATGTGTTTGTCATTCTTGTTTGGTGTGGGTTCACAGTGTGGCGCATATTTGTAACAGTGTTAAAGTTGTTTATACGGCCAGCCTCAATGTGACCTGTATGGCTGTTGATCAAGTATGCATGGCATTCACTTATGTGTGTGTAAAAGCCGCATATATTATGTGACTGGGCTTCACGGTGGGAGAGGGGTTAGTGCATCTGCCTCACAATACGAAGGTCCTGAGTAGTCTTGGGTTCAATCCCGGGCTAGGGATCTTTCTGTGTGGAGTTTGCATGTCCTCCCCGTGACTGCGTGGGTTCCCACCGGGTACTCCGGCTTCCTCCCACTTCCAAAGACATGCACCTGGGGATAAGTTGATTGGCAACACTAAATTGGCCCTAGTGTGTGGATGTGAGTGTGAATGTTGTCTGTCTATCTGTGTTGGCCCTGCGATGAGGTGGCGACTTGTCCAGGGTGTACCCCGCCTTCCGCCCGATTGTAGCGGAGATAGGCTCCAGTGCCCCCCGCGACCCCAAAAGGGAATAAGCGGTAGAAAATGGATGGATTATGTGACTGGGCCGGCACGCTGTTTGTAGCGGACGTGACGACATGTTGTAGAGGACGCTAAAGGCAGTGCCTTTAAGGCACGCCCCCAATAATGTTGTCCGGGTGGAAATCGGGAGAAAGGTTGCCCCGGGAGATTTTCGGGAGGGGCACTGAAATTCGGGAGTCTCCCGGGAAAATCGGGAGGTTGAAACTGATACCGATAATTTCCGATATTACATTTTAAAGCATTTATCGGACATCTCTAATGAATAGTATACGTATACGTAAGAGCAGGACATGGGTTTAAGTAGGTTTTTTTACATTATTTTTTAGGAACCGTGGGACCAGTAGTGACATAATGTTTTATGCGGCGCTAGGGTTGTACAGTACACCGGTACTAGTATAGTACCGCGATACTAATGAATCATATTCGGTATTATACCGCCTCTAAAAAGTATCGGTCCCCAAACCCCCGAACACCACCCACCTCACGTCGTCGTCACGTCATGACATTGCTGGTTTACGAGCAGGCGAACATGTTTGACAGCGCACACACACGCAGTACTTACAAGCAGATACAGTGTGTAGACAGAAAAGGGAGAACGGACGCATTTTGGCTTAAAAACTAACGATAAAGGTGAAGTTATAACACTAAAACGGCCACAGGAAGAGGTGCATGGGCTAAAGTCTATCTGAAGTCTGCAGTGTTGTAGCTACTTCTAAATCACTAATCCTCGCCTCCATGGTGACAAATAAAATGAGTTTCTTACAAGTAGCATTATCACTGCAGGACGAGGAATCGCTAAACATGCTTCACTACACACCGTAGCTCACCGGCGTCACAATGTAAACAAACGCCATTGGTGGATCTACACCTAACATCCACTGTAATGATACCAAGTACAGGAGCGTATCTAGTCGATACTACTATGATTACACCGATATTTTTGAACATCACAACATCTTATTTTGTTTTTATTAAATTTATATTATCTTTATAAACTCAGGAAATATGTCCCTGGACACATGAGGACTTTGAATATGACCATTGTATGATCCTGCCACTACTTGGTATCGGATTGATACCCAAATTTGTGGTATCATCCAAAACTAATGTAAAGCATCCAAACAAGAGAAGAATAAGTGATACATTTTAACAGAAGTGTAGATAGAACATGTTAAAAGAGAAAGTATGCAGATATTAACAATAAATGAACAAGTAGATTAATAATTAATTTTCTACCACTTGTCCTTTATAATTTTGACAAAATGATAAATGACACAATATGTTAGTGCAAATGTCAGCAGACTAAATTGGGAGCCTTTGTTTGTTTACTTACTAATAAAAGACAAAATTGTCTAGTATGTTCACTATTTCATTAAAGGACAAAGCTGCAATAAGAAACATATGTTTAATGTACCCTATGATGTTTTGTTAAAATAAAGCCGATAACGCAATTTTGTGTGGTGCCCTTTATTTCGAAAAGTACCAAAAAGTATCGAAATACATTAAATACATACCGGTACCAAAATATTGGTATTGTGACAACACTATGCGGCGCAAATGTTGTCCTTAATTTAGCAGCAAAAAACATTAGGGGGTTTCACAATCTTTATCACGTGTGTCTGAGAGGAGCATAAACATTTTAATTTCAATATATAAAAAATCTCCTGGGAATATTGTTAAAAATATTGGATTTTTCTATATCACAATACCTCAACATCTACTAAATTGGATACAATTTTATAACAGTTTATGGATTTAATACATTGTAAGGTTTCCTCATGAGGAACCCTGAAATATTGTGAACATTTAAATAGAAACAATTCTGGGCTCCTTCATGTTGAGACATTTTTCAAGCTGGTTGACATAATTTCTTCCTGGATGTCGCAAAAAGTATGAGAGTGTGTGAGCTGCTGCCTGCTCTTCTTTACTTATATAATAATATATTTGTCAAGATGTTTCCACAAAGTTTGGACTTCTGGCAGAGGTATCCTTTCTGTCATCATCACATCTGTCCATTTATGTCGCCTTGTTATTTGATTGAATCACAGAGCATGAAACTGCGCGCTCCTTAAATGAGAAGGACAAAAACTGAATTTCCTGGCAAAAAAGGGGAAGTTTAGAAAGCTAAGCAGAAGAGATATACCGTGCACAAGCGACCAACATTAGAGGAGGAAGAGAATGGGGTGGGGTAGTGGGAAAAAATGGCAACTTTTCTCAAAGAGCAGGCGTTTAGGCAGTGTTTATTACTATCTACTTTACTAATTAATTATTTTTAAGCACTAAATACTGGTATCATAGGTGTATGTATTATCTGCTAATGTAGTTAAGTTGTAGTTTTAAAAAAAGAAAAAAAAATACTCATAAAAATAGGCTGATACCGATATACGGGAAAATGTCAAATATAGACGCTGATAATCAACCGGGCCCATAATCGGTCGATCTCTAGTTTGTCGTAGTGTTTTTTTGTCTGCTTCCAGGAGTGTGATTACATTTACTGTCTTAACAGCAACAATAAGACTGAACAAAAACTAAGTAAATGTTAATATTTGTTGACAGACAAGACAGACAGCATGTAAATATAACTGTGAAGGGGAACTTACCGTCTTCAAAAGGTGTACCCACAGGCCTGTGGAGAAACAGAGGACAGGGACAGAGGGAAAACAAGATCAACTTCATTTATTTTAAATGAGTCATTTGATTCCTGCGAGATGCAAACATGTCAGAAGACCGCATGAGAGGACGTCAACATTACATGTACTGTACATGTTGTCTTTTCCTTCTCAGGTTGCCAACACAATATAGGGTTTCCCCCTAAATTGCCAAGATACCTGTGGCGGTGGAGGCGTGGTCCTCATGACGTCATCGAATAATTTGCTATGATCGTTACAAAGGCTAAAAAAATGTATACAAACATTTAAAAAACAAATCTGTTTTTAATCAGTATTATCATATATTTTTTTTATATTACATGGTTTTGCCTTAGTTTCAGTTGTTGCTGTTTATGTACTATTTAAAAAAATCTTTCAAGTGTCTAGAGACTTTTAGTGACTTTTTCTAGGACCAGCAACAACTCTAGCATCTTTTTCTGGTGTTATTATAGCCTGTACTTGTGTTTAGAGACTCTACTTCTGTCCCTGGGTGTCTGTGACGAATAGCGAGAGTAGCAACGAGGATGACGTCACACTTGCTTGGCGCCAGGCCTGGAATTTTTTCATCATAGAGGCAAGGCCAATTGGCCTTTGGTGTCGTCAACCTTTTGAGGGCACAAACCCTAACCCTAATGTCAGGTTAGGAAGGCCGTTAAATAAAACAATAATTTTAAGTCCACGGTCCTAATTAATGTAGCTTAAAAGTTAAAGAGGAACTGCACTTGTTTTGCAATTTTGAATATCATTCACAATCATTATTAAAGACATTGATTGATTGATTGAAACTTTTATTAGTAGATTGCACAGTACAGTACATATTCCGTACAATTGACCACTAAATGGTAACACCCGAATAAGTTTTTCAACTTGTTTAAGATGTTTGTTTTTTTATTCATTCTGAATATTAAACAAATGCAAGCACAAGTCCTCAGCCCAGGTGAGAGGCATGATTTATGATCTACAATAAACTTTCAAGGAAGCGAGGTAACGCCTCACTAGTCAATCGTGTCAAAATTGTACACAAGCTTTTGATCACAGTATAAATGGTTCATCTGCATTAGCGCTTGTAATAACAATATCACTAATACTTGGTTAGTATTCAAATCACGAAATGTAAATGGAGTATTGTTGTCAGTAGAGAGGTCCGATAATGTTTTTTTTGCCGATATCCGATATTCCGATATTGTCCAACTCTTATTTACCGATTCCGATATCAACCGATACTGATATATACAGTAGTGGAATTAACACATTATTATGCCTAATTTTGTTGTGATGCCCTGCTGGATGCATTAAACAATGTAACAATGTGTTCCTAAATAAATCAACTCAAATTATGGAAAAAAAATGCCCAACTGGCACTGCCATATTTATTATTGAAGTCACAAAGTGCATAATTTTTTTTAACATGCCTCAAAACAGCAGCTTGGAATTTGGGACATGCTCTCCCTGAGAGAGCATGAGGAGGTTGAGGTGATCGGGGTTGGAGGGGCGGGGTTAAGGGTAGTAGGGTGTGTATATTGTAGCGTCCCAAAAGAGTTAGTGGTGCAAGGGGTTCTGGGTATTTGTTCTGTTGTGTTTACGTTGTGTTACGGCACGGATGTTCCCCCGAAATGTGTTTGTCATTCTTGTTTGGTGTGGGTTCACAGTGTGGCGCATATTTGTAACAGTGTTAAAGTTGTTTATACGGCCACCCTCAGTGCGACCTGTATGGCTGTTGATCAAGTATGCCTTGCATTCACTTGTGTATGTCAAAAGCCATAGATATCATGTGACTGGGCCGCCACGCAAAGGCAGTGCCTTTAAGGTTTAGTGGCGCTCTGTACTTCTCCCTACGTCCGTGTACACAGCGGCGTTTCAAAAAGTCATAAATTTTACTTTTTGAAACCGATACCGATATTTTAGAAACCGATACCGATAATTTCCGATATTACATTTTAAAGCATTTATCGGCCGATAATATCGGCAGTCCGATATTATCGGACATCCCTAGTTGTCAGTTTTTGAATGGTTATTTATTGGATTTTATGGGCGAAAGAGAGGAGCTCCCTTTGACTCTGCTGTAAGCGGACGTTTACTTATGTTTATTTACAAGATAGAATGCATTTAAAAAAAGCCATTCGTCATAATAATTGTGAACGATAGGCAAAAAAAAAAAAAAAAGTGCTGTTCTCCTTTAAAAATGATAACATTTTTAATATGCATTACTCTCAATTAAATAAATGAAGCTGTTTATTTAACATAATTGTTTATTTCTCAATAAATAACATCAGTATAGAAAATGGATGGACGGATAATAAATAATTTTGATAAATAACATCTGATTTTTCAGGGTGGATGAGAAACTGTAAATGGACACAAGAGCTCAAGTAAAGACAGTGCTGTGGCTTCGTCTGCCTCTGGGACTTCCCTTAACCTATGCTGACCCACGCAAACAGCATTAAACTAACTGTTCTACAGAGACAAACAGCATCGAATGCAGTATTAAACAATTATTTAGCTCCGATTTAACCCATAAACAACTGGGAAAGCATCTAGCACAATGCAGATATACAAACTTACAATGTCACTTTGTGCCCCACTACAAACTAGTACACTTGCTATATTTGAATATAAAACAAGTGTTTAAATGCCTTTTGAATCATTTAGATTTTTAACAAATTTGTCATCTTCTGAACAATTATTGAAAAATCATGAAAATGTTTGCAAATCTTTTAATATATACAGTACAGGCCAAAAGTTTGGACACACCTTGTGTTTTCTTTATTTTCATGACTATTTACATTATAGATTGTCACTGAAGGCATCAAAACTATGACACCTGTGAAGTGAAAACCCTTTCAGGTGACTACCTCATGAAGCTTATCGAGAGAATGCCAAGAGTGTGCAAAGCAGTAATCAGAGCAAAGGGTGGCTATTTTGAAGAAACTAGAATATAAAACATGTTTTCAGTTGTTTCACCTTTTTTTTTTGTTAAGTACATAAATCCACATGTGTTCATTCATAGTTTTGATGCCTTCAGTGACAATCTACAATGTCAATAGTCATGAAAATAAGGAAAACACATTGAATGAGAAGGTGTGTCCAAACTTTTGGCCTGTACTGTATATTCTTTTACAAGCAAACGTTTTAACTCAAATCTTGGGGGGGTCCCTGGAACCAAATATGAGATGGGAGTCTGTGGCCAAATATAATTTTGTGGGTCCTCCAGGTGTTCCTTTTTCCCAAAATAAGAACACTTCCAGTCGTAATACGTTCAAAAAGATGGTACATGCTGATCTATTTTTGGGATCTGCATAAATCCTGAAAAATTGCGCGCATCCGCCTTTGTAGTCAGTGGAGACGCCGTAGTCGATAAGCTTCTTCTTATTCTCTATATACTTGTTATGTGGCATTCATCCTCCACTGTTGCCTTGTCTAATATAAAGTAGCGTAAAGTTCTTACTTATATCTGTCAGTAAACTTGCCGTGAAAGCGCTTAAACATACCGGTGTAGTGAGTTTACATTAATCACCCAAGGAACTTTGGTTTTTTCACGGGACACATTTCCGGTGTTGTTGTTTCCGGATGAGGAGATGCTGCTCCGTTATTGGTTTGAGTAACGTCTGAATGTCCTTAAAACAGTTAGCTCCATCTTTTGACACTTCTTCCACACCCGTCCTTGCACGCTACACCGCTACAACAAAGATGACGGGGAGAAGACGCTGCCGGAGGTGAGCCACGTAAATAAGACCACCCACAAAACGGCGCATCCGGAAGCGACTGTCAGACGGCTTGAAGATGATCTGTAAAACATAATCTATGCAACATGTTGACTAGAGATGTCCGATAATTGCGTTAAAATGTAATATCGGAAATTATCGGTATCGTTTTTTATTATTATTGGTATCGTTTTTTTTGGTTTTTTTATTTTTTATTAAATCAACATAAAAAACACAAGATACACTTACAATTAGTGCACCAACCCAAAAAACCTCCCTCCCCCATTTACACTCATTCACACAAAAGGGTTGTTTCTTTCTGTTATTAATATTCGGGTTCCTACATTATATATCAATATATATCAATACAGTCTGCAAGGGATACAGTCCGTAAGCACACATGATTGTGCGTGCTGCTGGTCCACTAATAGTACTAACCTTTAACAGTTAATTTTACTCATTTTCATTAATTACTAGTTTCAATGTAACTGTTTTTATATTGTTTTACTTTCTTTTTTATTCAAGAAAATGTTTTTAATTGATGTATCTTATTTTATTTTATAAAACATTTTTAAAAGTACCTTATCTTCACCATACCTGGTTGTCCAAATTAGGCATAATAATGTGTTAATTCCACGACTGTATATATCGGTTGATATCGGTATCGGTAATTAAAGAGTTGGACAATATCGGAATATCGATATCGGCAAAAAGTCATTATCGGACATCCCTAATGTTGACCAAAGAACCACCATTACATGTTATGCAGACCACAAGGAAGTGTTTTAAATTTAGAAAAAAATTACAATATTATGACTCCTTTAATGCGCCCTATAATCCGGTGCACCTTATATATGAAAAAATATCAAAAATAGACCATTCATCGGCAGTGCGCCTTATAGTCTGGTGCGCTCTACAGTCCGGAAAATACGGTACTATAATTTGTTTTCATGTCAAAAAAACTACTTATTTTCAAGGTGTAGGCGGCTTTTTATTTTGCCTTTGCGGTGCGCCACTATCAGTTACATTAAGGGGAAACCCTGAATTAAGACAAAAACTGCTCAAATATTGCTTCTTGCTTTTGGCAAATAGCACAACCAGAGCAGGGCAAACTAGACAAGGCGGCAGGGCGGGACTCACCCAAAAATAACAGCATTCCAAAGCATGATATTGTTCTCCGAAGGTGCTCCGCTCACACCGGTGGGAGGGTCCTCTTGAAGTCTGGCGATGAAAATGAAAAGTTAATACGGCACCGATATAAGAAGCTTTTGTCAAAACAAATTTACAAGTAAGACTTCAAAGTATAATAACCTGCAGCTTTAACTTGGAGCCTCACAACAGAAAAGTGCACGTTGCACAAAAGGCATCTCTGCCACGTTTGACAGCGGTGACCACACCCGATGTTTGCTGCCGGTTGTCACGACAACCACAATACACAAAAGTGTTGCAACGTTTTGGGGGTCAAGGAGTGGACACCAGGCCAAAGTCCAGCACGAGCCGACGGCACGTGTTGGCATCAAAGAGGTGCCAATCAGAGCTTATAAGAGCAGCCGAGAGCCATCTGCGTGTGAACACTGACGCACTGCAATTAACCTCATCAACCCTAATCTGCTTGAGCTCCTTCCTGCTGGAGAAGACGCTTTATTTAATCATTTGATAGCAACTTTCAAGGCCTTTTCATCATTTTATGTCAAAAAGAAACTCTTACTAAGACTCTTTTACTGTTAAATGTCTAAGTAAAAAGGGCTTAACTCATGTTTACACTTGTGTAAGCAGTGATCATGTACCGTAAAACGTTAGAAAAGGTTAGATGCATATTAAACTTTTTTGTGAGGGTGAAAATATGAGGAACAAACAAACCTTGGTAGGACTGTTTGCCAGTTACAAGCTCAACATTTGAGGTGATCTAGTCCAGAGTTTCTTGACACCTTAAGGGCTGCCAGAAAATATATTTCTTTAGCTGTGGTCAGTATGGGCCGCAGGGGTACTCAGTTGTAATACACTTTTCTACCACTTGTGGTAGTAATGACAATATCAAACTAACAGAAGAAGTCTGGAGCTTAGAGAGATAGATAGTACTTTATTGATTCCTTCAGGAGAGTTCCCTCAAGAAAGGTCGTAGAGAAGTTTCTTATGCGGAAAATGTATAACTAAAGTGTTGAAATTGTATTTCTATATAACTTTTATTGACTGTGAAGAAAGATATATTTTTATTATGAATTTAGTTCAAATGTATTTATTTTAGCGCTGTGTAATTGTACGAAACTATTTCTCATAAGTTTTTCCCTTCTTTTGCAGTACCGGTATTAGAAGTGTGAGAAATAATAGATTTTTAGATGCATTGCAATTCGGACATGGACGATTATAAAATTGATGAGTAAACGTCAATTATCGATAATCAATGTATTTATTGTAAATAAAGTCATGCAGACAGTTCTATAATTTGGCAGACTGCAGCCACCTCACCGAGAGATCTGACCAGCTCCTATATCATAGGGCACTTATGTTCCAGTTTTCCACACATTTCCATTAATCTAATAAATGTGATGAGAATTTATTTAAAAAAATGCACTGTTATTAAAAGTTGGATGTGATAAATGCTTATTTAGTAGAACAAAAATAAATGTAAAACTGCATCAATATACATAAATGAAAGAAACATCAATAACTTGTTGTTAATCGGATCTTAGCTCCTGAATCGTAATCAAATCGTGAGGTGGCCAAAGATTCCCAACTCTTAGCGGTATATTTGATTAGTACTTATTTTTCTAACCAATCTGATCGATGCTTTGATAATAATCTTAGCGATTAACAAATTATTTCATACCATTTGACAAGGTCTAACCTGTTAAACTGTAAATTAGTTTTATATTGAAAACGTTTAAAATCAATAGTAAGATTACTAATTCAGTGTAATATCTAAGTGGCCCCGGGACCCTCTGTAGCGTAAAAGTTGGGCCCTGTAGTCAGGAAGGTTAAAAGGAATTGCTTTTTTATTTTTTTTGCCTATCGTTCACAATCATTATGAGACAAGAACACAAGTCTTTTTTTGTAGTATTCTAAAAATGACCCAAAAAACCTTGCAAAAAGTGGCTAATGGGAGTCACCGTTGTGGTCTTTAAAACCCTCTAAAACAACTTCAAAATCCTCCAACGTTTTAGATACACACTAAGTATATATATAGTAGTAACAGACACGTTCATAAGAATATGTTATATGTACAATATTTAGCATATTTTGGTCATTCTTTGCATTACTGGAACTTCGTTTCTCAGCGCATTTATTTCCGTTTCCATAGTGTTCCTACTTCCAGAAACAAACGCAAGTGTGTTCTAATAATGGCAGACTTGGTAACAGACAACGAAGACAACTACTTCTGGACAAATGAGGATTCATAACCTTATCTTTTTGAACTTGAATATACGAAGGATGAACTACTGCTTATAGAAGCACGAACAGAAGGTGAAATGTTGGAGCAGGCGGAAGTCGACTGTAAATGTGGAACTTGGAGCCAAGGTATGTCCACATAAATGGAGTGCTTAGCCAAAATTAACTTGAAAAAAACTTCACTGGCCAGCTAGACCAAACAAACAACTGTTCATCCAGTGAGCCACTATAGTATTGATCATGATACATGCAACACGTTACTATTGAGCTAGCTGTGTACAAAAAACATGAAATTTGGGCTAATACTTTAAAAATACTGTAATATGATTGTTAATTTTTTTTTTGTCAATACAGATTAGTGTCCTATTGCATTGTGTTGGGCATTACAAACTAAAAACCTATTTAGCTGCTGACACAAAAGCTAGCTTACGGCTAATGCCATAGCATGCTGTCGCAAGATGATGTGTTACAACGCTAACAGTACAGTTTTTCAGTGTTCGCTCTTACAATAACAATGTCACTACAAGTTTTTGGATGCATTTTTAAAGTGACTTAGAGGCAGAATGGACTAGCCGCATTGCCAGCCACCAAGAACAAGCCGATTATTACAAATTAGAAAGCAAAATAACTACATTTTGTCTTCTTGTCTCTCATAAGGATTGTGAACGATTGGCAAAATTCCCCAAAAAAGTGCAGTTCCCCTTTTAGAACCTCTAAACTAGTCTGGTTTCTGACTTGTTTTGACGCTACATCAGGACCCAAGGCAGTGCATCAATGTGGTGTGGACACACATGCTGATCCAGGAATGTCCCTATTGTTTCCTGGCTGGACTGTGATGCACTCGAACACCTGCGGACTGGTGCAAGGTTACATGACATATCTACTTCCAGCATCTTTATACAACACAACACAGTTAGCACGCAAACATGGAGGGATACAAGTGCCAATACAACAATTATTGAGATGAATTCTGCTTTTAAATTTATGTTATAATCACAGCGACGAGCTAATAGTTATAGAACATACACTATATTGCCAAAAGTATTCGGCCACCTGCCTTGACTCACATATGAACTTGAAGTGCCATCCCATTCCTAACCCTTAGGGTTCAATATGATGTCGGCCCACCTTTTGCAGCTATTACAGCGTCAACTCTTCTGAGATGGCTGTCCACAAGGTTGCGGAGTGTGTTTATAAGAATTTTCGACCATTCTTCCATAAGCGCATTGGTGGGGTCACACACTGATGTTGGTCGAAAAGGCCTGCCGCTCAGTCTCCGTTCTAATTCATCCCAAACGTGTTCTATCGGGGTCAGGCCATTCAAGTTCATCCACACCAGACTGTCATCCATGTCTTTATGGACCTTGCTTTGTGCACTGGTGCACAGTCATGTTGGAAGAGGAAGGGGCCCGCTCCAAACTGTTCCCACAAAATTGGGAGCATGGAGTTGTCCAAAATGTTTTGGTATCCTGGAGCATTCAAAGTTCCTTTCACTGGAACTAATGGGCCAAGCCCAACTCCTGAAAAACAACCCCACACCATAATTCCTCCTCCACCAAATTTCACACTCGGCACAATGCAGTCCGAAATGGACCGTTCTCCTGGCAACCTCCAAACCCAGACTCGTCTATCAGATTGCCAAATGGAAAAGTGTGATTCATCACTCCAGAGAGCGCGTCTCCACTGCTCTAGAGTCCGGTGGAGACGTGTTTTACACCACCACCAGAGTTTGTACCCAGACGCTTCCATTTTCTTATAACAAAGCCGACAGTTGACTTTGGAATATTTAGGAGCGAGGAAATCTCACGACTGGATTTGTTGCACAGGTGGCATCCTACGACAGTGCCACGCTGGAAATCACTGACCTCCTGAGAGTGGCCCATTCTTTCACAAGTGTTTGTAGAAACAGTCCCCATGCCTAAGTGCTTGATTTTACACACCTGTGGCTGGGCTAAGTGACATCTGATTCTGATTAGGGATGTCCGATAATATCGGACTGCAGATATTTTAGGCCGATAAATGCTTTAAAATGTAATATCGGATATTATCGGAATCGGTTTTAAAATTATTGCAGCACTAACTCTTCCGGGACGCTACAATATACACCCCCGCTACCACCAAACCCCCCCATCTCCCGAATTCGGAGGTCTCAAGGTTGGCAAGTATGCTCTAGTATACTCTGGACTGAAGCTGTGTGCCTTCATTGTTTTTGTAAAGTCAAAGTATAGTATTTCCCACAGTTGTAGTGGGTATTAGGATTATCTCAGGGAGACCATGTCCCAAATTCCAAGCTGCTGTTTTGAGGCATGTTAAAAAAAAAAATGCACTTTGTGACTTCACTAATAAATATGGCAGTTCCATGTTGGCATTTTTTTTCCATAACTTGAGTTGATTTATTTTGGAAAACCTTGTTACATTGTTTAATGCATCCAGCGGGGCATCACAACAAAATTAGGCATAATAATGTGTTAATTCCACCACTGTATATTTCGGTATCGGTTGATATCGGAATTAGAGATGTCCAATAATATCGGCCTGGCCGATAAATGCGTTAAAATGTAATACCGGAAATTATCGGTATCGTTTTATTTTATTATCGGTATCGTTTTTTGTTTGTTTGTTTTTTTAATTAATTCAACATAAAAAACACAAGATTCACTTATAATTAGTGCACCAACCCAAAAAAAACTCCCTCCCCCATTTACACTCATTCACACAAAGGGGTTGTTTCTTTCTTTTATTAATATTCTGGTTCCTACATTATATATCAATATATATCAATACAGTCTGCAAGGGATACAGTCCGTAAGCACACATGATTGTGCGTGCTGCTGGTCCACTAATAGTACTAACCTTTAACAGTTAATTTTACTCATTTTCATTAATTACTGGTTTCCATGTGTTTTTATATTGTTTTACTTTCTTTTTTATTCAAGAAAATGTTTTTAATTTATTTATCTTATTTTATTTAAAAAGGACCTTATCTTCAACATACCTGGTTGTCCAAATTAGGCATAATAATGTGTTAATTCCACGACTGTATATATCGGTATCGGTAATTAAGAGTTGGACAATATCGGAAAATCGGATATCGGCAAAAAAGCCATTATCGGACATCCCTAATCGGAATCGGTAATTAAGAGTTGGACAATATCGGCAAAAATGCCATTATTGGACATCTCTAATTCTGATCATTTGGATGGGTGTCCAAATACTTTTGGCAATATAGTGTATATGTAATGGTAACTTGAAATACAAAAGAAAGCAGATACATGGAGGGGAAGAAAGAGAAGCCAACTATATTAACCTTGTAGATTGTTATAGTTGAATTGGTTAAGCTTTGTCAGTGCCGGTATCCCCTGCGGCAGTGGTTCTTAACCTGGGTTCGATCGAACCCTAGGGGTTCAGTGAGTCGGCCTCGGGGGTTCGGCAGAGCCTCTGCCGCGGAGGTCAAGACACACCCAACTCATCGTGTAAACAAAAATTTCTCCCTGTCGGCGTCTTATGGATACCCCCAAACAATGTTCCCTCTAATTTTCTATATGAGCAAACGCAAAAACTCGAGCATTCAGTGGAGCACATGTGAGCGACGTCATATGCGCACATGCACTGTAGCACACCTGTCCCAAACCTGACTAAATAACAAGTTCAATGTTTTATTATTATAATCAAATGACAGCAGTCATGTCCATGTGATTATTTTCTAATATAAGTGTTTTGGCCCACTTACAATGACTATAGCATATTGTTTTTCATGAGCTGTGTACTAGTATTGTATGTCTGGGTGGGGGGTCCTACTTTGGAAATAATGTGTACCCCTTTCAGATATCGCATTTAGTTCCCACTAAAACATTCACATGTTGCACAATGAGATGTAAACATGGGATCATGTATAAATTCCTTTATCTTTCCGTTTGTAAAATATATCTTTATTAGTATTTATTTAATATAACAACATAATTTTATGATTACGGTTCGGGATGGGAATCAGCACCTCCAAGTCCGAGTCCATGGTTCTCTCCCGGAAAAGGGTGGAGTGCCATCTCCGGGTTGGGGAGGAGATCTTGCCCCAAGTGGAGGAGTTCAAGTACCTCGGAGTCTTGTTCACGAGTGGGGGAAGAGTGGATCGTGAGATCGACAGGCGGATCGGTGCGGCGTCTTCAGTAATGCGGACACTGTATCGATCCGTTGTAGTGAAGAAGGAGCTGAGCCGGAAGGCAAAGCTCTCGATTTACCGGTCGATCTACGTTCCCATCCTCACCTATGGTCATGAGCTTTGGGTCATGACCGAAAGGACAAGATCACGGGTACAAGCGGCCGAAATGAGTTTCCTCCGCCGAGTGGCGGGGCTCTCCCTTAGAGATAGGGTGAGAAGCTCTGTCACTCGGGGGGAGCTCAAAGTAAAGCCGCTGCTCCTCCACATCGAGAGGAGCCAAATGAGGTGGTTCGGGCATCTGGTCAGGATGCCACCCGAACGCCTCCCTAGGAAGGTGTTTCGGGCACGTCCGACCGGTAGGAGGCCACGGGGAAGACCCAGGACACGCTGGGAAGACTATCTCTCCCGGCTGGCCTGGGAACGCCTCGGGATCCCCCGGGAGGAGCTGGACGAAGTGGCTGGGGAGAGGGAAGTCTGGGCTTCCCTGCTTAAGCTGCTGCCCCCGCGACCCGACCTCGGATAAGCGGAAGAAGATGGATGGATGGATGGATGGATGGTTCGGGTTCGGTGAATGCGCATATGAAACTGGTGGGGTTCAGAACCTCCAACAAGTGAAGTTCATTATATTTATATAGCGCTTTTCTCTAGTGACTCAAAACGCTTTACATAGTGAAACCCAATATCTAAGTTACATTTTTAATCCAGTGTGGGTGGCACTGGGAGCAGGTGGGTAAAGTGTCTTGCCCAAGGACACAACGGCAGTGACTAGGATGGCAGAAGCGGGGATCGAACCTGGAACCTTCAAGTTGCTGGCACGGCCACTCTACCAACCGAGCTATACCGGTTAAGAACCACAGCCCTAGGGCAACAACGTTAATATAAGTTTGATTAAACAAATCCACGTTAAATCACAGCGACGAGCTAGTACTTATAGATATTGGCGAGAAGATTACACACAAGCGGCTTGGCGTCGCTTTCTAGGCAATGCAAGCAAACGTCTGCAAGAAGAAGCTGCTTTTGTTCGAACTGTTAGTTGCTCTTTGAGCCATTGAAATGGTCCAAGTTAGTCGTCTCCGAGCACTGATATAATCTAATCAACAAACAATAAATGACACGCAAAGTAGCCTGCAATACAAGACGGCCACACTAATGCTAGCACTGACGACTGAATAAAAACACTTACTTCTAAGCGTATCATTTAAAAAATGTCACTGGTCATACACAGACACACGTCGTATTATAACGCGTGTGTTGAATTCAGCTAAAACGTTGATTTTGTATTTTATTTTTATTTTATACCTGTAGCTAACCTAACCAAGCTGCCGTTAGCTTCTTGAGCTAACACTTGCTAGCCACACACGCACACATAAACAGTAGCAAGTTAGCTTCCTGAGCTAACGCTGCTAGCAGTTAGCCACACACACGCAAACATACATTAGCAAGGAAGGGGGGGACTGCGGTACCTTTTAAAATCTCTCATAAGCCGTCTCCTCGCCGGGGTGGACATTATTGAAATATGTATTTTTTTTAAAAAGTGAAAAGATGTCAAACTAAACCAGCGGCATATATCGCGAGTGCTGTATCCAAGAGCGGTGTTTTGTTCCGCTTGGAGCCTTTCTCTTTCCTCCTTTAGCTCCCCCAAAAAAACAACTAGCTAGCTCTGCTACATGTGATGACGTCACCGGCTGACGGGGCTGACCAGCAGAGGCCCTGCCCCTTTAATGACGCGCACGTGGGACATGTTTATTACATTGTTACTGCAACACTACATTACTTAACTACAATGTGCATCGACAGCACACTCTTTTATTCTGGAGGACCATTTTCAAAAAAGCTAAGGACACTTCATTTTAATTTTTTACCTTACCAAAATGGAATATGCTGTATCATAAATCATTATAACATTGATTGATTGATTGAAACTTTTATTAGTAGATGGCACAGTGAAGTATATATTCCGTACAATTGACCACTAAATGGCAACACCCGAATACGTTTTTCAACTTGTTTAAGTCGAGGTCCACTTAATTCATTTGATTCATACAGATACAGATATATACTATCAAATATATACTAACATCATAATACAGTCATCACACAAGATAATCATCAGAGTATAAACATCTGGGGTCACCAACCTTTTTGAAACCAAGAGCTACTTCTTGGGTACTGATTAATGAGAAGGGCTACCAGTTTGATACACACTTAAATAAATTGCCAGAAATAATTTACTCAATTTACCTTTACTCTATGTTATTATTAATAATTAATGATATTTATCTTTGTGGAAACACTGATCATCTTAATGATTTCTCACAATAAATATATATAGAAACAGATAAATATCAATATGCAACACTTTATTTTTATATTTTCTCTAAGTGCACATTTTCAAATGATCACTTCTGAGACAGTCTTGTGAAATCACAATATCCCATTTTAACTAGCTAGCCACTAACATTTGTTTACAAATCATGAATTACTTTGCATCATGTTTGTACAAATAATAACTCATGTAAAATACAAAAGTCAACTCTCAAATTTTTAAATAAATCATGTCACACTTTGAACTGGACACCAAATCTGTTATCTGTTTCTTTGTTAGTTAGTGAAGACCAAGTCTTTAAAATATTTTCTTGGATTTTCAAATTCTATTTGAGTTTTGTCTCTCTTAGAATTAAAAATGTCAAGCAAAGCGAGACCAGCTTGTTAGTAAATAAATAAAATTCAAAAAATAGAGGCAGCTCACTGGTAAGTGCTGCTATTTGAGCTATTTTTAGAACAGGCCAGCGGGCTACTCATCTGGTCCTTACGGGCTACCTGGTGCCCGCGGGCACCGCGTTGGTGACCTCTGATATACATTGAATTGTTTACATTATTTACATTATTTACAATCTGGGGTGTGGGATATGGAGGGGCTTGGATTAGAGATGTCCGATAATGGCTTTTTTGCCGATGTCCGATGTTCCGATATTGTCCAACTCGTAATTACCGATTCAAATATCAACCGATACCGATACCAATCTTTCCTGTGATAAAATGGCAACCAAGGTAATCAAAAAGGTCAACCAACGAACGAGATTTCTCAACAGAATCTCCTCTCTGGTCAACAAAAGCACCATAAAGATTAGACTTAGACTTATACAAACTTTAATGATCCACAAGGGAAATTGTTCAACACAGTAGCTCAGTTACAATGATGGAAAGTGTAAGGGTGGAAAGGACAATGTAGGTATAAATAGACTAATATAGCGATAAAAAAAAATCTAACATATATACGAATATATACATTATATGTGTATTGAATAATATATATACAGATATATGTCTATAACAAATTACAATATATACCAATGACCATGTACAATATTACAGTATATGTGACAGCAGCAGCATAAAATAGAGGGTAGATCCAGCAGGAAATAGAATCAGAATCAGAATCAGAATCAGAATCAGAATCAGAATCAGAATCAGAATCAGAATCAGAATCAGCTTTATTGTCATTACGCAAGGTAACGTAATTGAGGCCATTCCATACAGTGCGATGTGTGCATGCTTGAAAAACAATGTGCAAATATATAAAAATATAAAAAATGTAGAAGTGCAATGAATATGGTGTGAAATGAATATATACATGAAAAAAAAAAAAAAAAAAAACAGGGTGGTTGGTGGAATGGGTTATTGCACCGAAGAGAAGGCAGTTATGAGGGACAATGGGTCAGTCCGTTCAGGATGGTTATGGCCCTGGGGAAAAAAGCTGTTCTTTAGCCTGTTTGTTTTGGTTTTAATGCACCTGTAGCGCTTCCCAGAGGGCAGCAGGTGGAACAGGTCAGAGCCAGGGTGGGTGCTGTCCTTGATGATGGCACTGGCTCTGTTGAGGCAGCGGGAGGTGTAGATGTCCGTCAGAGAGGGGAGAGGGCGGCCGATGATCTTCTGAGCCGTCTTGACCACTCTTTGCAGCCTCTCCCTGTCTGCTGCAGTGCAGCTGCCGTACCATACCGTAATACAGTAGGTCAGCAGGCTCTCGATGGACGAGCGGTAGAAGGTCAGCAGCAGGTCAGGCTTCAGGTTGTACTTCCCGAGGACTCTAAGGAAGTGTAGCCGCTGCTGAGCCTTCTTGATGATTGATGTGGTGTTGACTGTCCAGGAGAAGTCATTAGAGATGTGGACTCCAAGGTACCTGAAGGTGTGGACCCTCTCTACACGCTCGCCGTTGATGTAGAGGGGGGCAGGGTCGGTGCTGCTCCTCCTGAAGTCGACGATGATCTCTCTGGTCTTGCTGGTGTTGAGAGCGAGGTTGTTCTCCGAAGACCAGGCCGTCAGCTTCAGGACCTCCTCTCTGTAGGCAGCCTCGTCACCCCTGGAGATGAGCCCGACCACTGTGGTATCGTCGGCGAACTTGACGGTAAGGTTGTCACTGTGGGCCGGACTGCAGTCATGGGTGTAAAGGCAGTAGAGGAGGGGGCTCAGCACACAGCCCTGTGGGGAGCCGATGCTCAGCGTGCGGGAGGATGAGAGGTGCGGGCCAAGTCTCACATTCTGGGGTCGGTCCGTTAGGAAGTCCCTTATCCAGGCGTTTGTGAGAGGGGGGAGGCCAAGAGTGTCCAGTTTATTGCAGAGTCTGTCCGGGATTATTGTATTGAAGGCAGAGCTATAGTCCACAGAGAGCATCCGGACGTAGCTCTGCTGCTGCTCCAGGTGGTTCAGAGCAGAGTGGAGAGCAACAGCGATGGCGTCCTCTGTGGACCTGTTCGCCCGGTATGCGAACTGGTGGGGGTCGAAGTCTGGAGGGATATGGTCCTTGATGTGCTGGAGAACAAGTCGCTCGAAGCACTTCATGATTACCGGAGTGAGGGCCACTGGTCGGTAATCATTCAGGCTGGTGATGGGAGACTTCTTCGGCACCGGGATTATTGTAGATGACTTCAGGCAGGATGGGATGACTGCCTGAGCCAGGGAGAGGTTGAAGATCCTGGTGAGGGGGGGAGCGAGCTGGTGGGCGCACGTCCTGAGCACCTTTCCAGGTACTCCGTCTGGTCCGGTAGCCTTCCTGGGGTTCACAGCCAGGAGCACTCGTCTGACACTGTGCTCCTGTACAGTGAGTGGAGTGGCGCCGGAGCCTGGTGGGGGCGGGGGCAGGGCTGGAGCAGATGAGTGTCGCGGGGGGGTTTCGAAACGGGCAAAGAAACAGTTAAGCTCCTCTGCCAGTGTCGCACTCTGATCCGCAGTTGTCATATTGCAGCCTCTGAAGTTCGTGATGTCATGAATGCCCCGCCACACCTCCCGTGAGTTTTTGCTGGACAGATGGGACTCTATGCACCTCCTGTGGTCCGCCTTTGCTTTTTTAATCCCTCTCTTCAGGTCGGCTCTAGCAACACTGTACAGTGCCCTGTCCCCTGACCTGAAGGCTGCGTCGCGGGCCCTGAGGAGTGTGCGGACCTGGCTGGTCATCCAGGGTTTCTTGTTGGGGTAAACCCGGATGGTTTTTTCCACAGTCACATTCCCGATGCAGAACTTTATGTAGTCCAGCACCGTTCCTGTGGCTGTCTCCAGCTCCTGTTGTTGGAAGAGGTCCCAGTCTGTGTGTTGGAAGCAGTCCTGAAGTTTGGGGAGTGCATCGTCAGGCCAGGTCATAACAGTCTTTGTGATAGGCCTGGCCTGGCGTCTGATGGGGGTGTAGGTAGGAGAGAGCAGGAGGGAAAGATGGTCTGACTGTCCAAGCTGGGGGAGGGGTGTAGCTCTGTACGCGTGCTTTATGTTGGTATACACGTGGTCCAGGGTGTTGTTGCCCCTTGTAGAACACTTCACGTGCTGGTAGAACTTAGGGAGTACAGTCTTCAGATTGGCCTTATTAAAATCCCCTGCTATGATATGAACACCGTCGGGGTGGGCCCGCTGCTGTTCGTTGACGGTGTTCAGCAGAAGAGAGAGCGCTGTGTTTACTTTGGCGTCCGGTGGAATATACACAGCCGTGATGATAACAACAGACAGCTCTCTCGGGAGAAAAGAAGGCCGACATCTAACAGACATGTACTCCACGTCCGGGCAACAGTGCTGTTCAGTGATTGTCCCGTTGCTGCACCAGTTCTCATGCACGTAGATACAGAGCCCCCCTCCTCTGCTCTTACCGGAGTCCTTAGTTCTGTCCCGGCAGAGCAGAGTGCGTCCGGCTAGCTGCATGCTAGCATCGGGTATTTCCGGGTGAAGCCAGGTTTCGGTGATAATCATAGCACAACAGTCCCGAACATAGCGGTTTCCAGCAAGTTGTAACTCCAGGTCGTCCATCTTCTGTACAAGGGATCTGGCATTAGAGAGGAACAGGCTCGGTAGAGGTGGCTTGTGGCGTTGTTTCCTAAGCCTGAGCAAGACGCCGGACCTGCGGCCACGTTTCTGCTTCCTCTCCCTCCTCCGTCTGCGCCGTCTCCCAGACCCGACAACAAACCACGGAGAGCCCTGTGCTCTCGCTATGTCATCTGGGATGTTGTGCTCGTGGTGAAAGTCGCTCGAAACAGATATCTGGTGCGAGTTACCGATATCCAAGAGTCACTGGCGGGTGTACCGGGTGTTTGCAGTACATGTGGTGCACAAAAGGAAAAAAAACATGAAGAAAAGAAGGAAGAAAGAGCACTGAAATGGAGAGCCGTAAGCCGCTGCGTCTGTGCGCGCCGCCATCATAGAAATAGACATTAAAACAAAGAGAAGTAGCCAACATGTCAGGTGTCAGGTAATAGGCAGATATCATCTATTGCTGTATGGCGAGTGATTATACAGCTGAATGGAGTGTGGAATGAAGGAGTTCTTGAATCGCACAGTGCGGGAAGGAAGCTGAAGGAGCCTGTTGGAGTATGAGCTCCGCTGTCCCTTAATTGTCAGGTGAAGTGGGTGGGCAAGATTGTCCATGATGGCGAGCAGTTTGTCCAGTGTCCTCCTGTCCCTCACTGACACAAACGCCTCCAACTGCGTGCCAATAGTTTGGCCGGCTTTCCGGATCAGTTTATCAATCCGGTTTAACTCTCCTTCAACCCTTTTTCGATTACGCATGCACCTCCTGGTACCCCAGCCCCTCCAAAACCCTCAAATCTAGACTCCAAACATCCCAGAACAAGCTAGTCAGATTACTTCTAGACCTCCACCCCAGATCACACCTCACTCCTACCCACTTCTCCAAAGTGGGCTGGCTCAGGTTGGAGGACAGAGTAAAACAACTTGCACTGAGCCTAGTCTATAAAATCCGCTACACCTCCCTGATACCGAAATACATGTCAAACTACTTCCATAACGTAAATGACCGCCATAACCACAACACCAGGGGGAGCTCCACTAACCACGTTAAACCCGGATTCCGATCTAACAAAGGTCTGAACTCATTCTCCTTCTATGCCACATCAATATGGAATGCACTCCCAACAGGTGTAAAAGAAAGTGCATCTCTATCCTCCTTCAAAACCGCACTAAAAGAACACCTCCAGGCAACTTCAACCCTAAACTAACACCCTCCCTTCCACATCCCACCTCCCCTGATTGTAAATAATCAAATGTAGATACTTGTTATTATACTTTCTGATCTCTCTCTCTCTATGTCCACTACTTGCTGTACATATCCTACCAAGTCAGACCTACACTGTTACAATGTCCATTTCTCTGATGATGCAATTGTTGATGATTGAAGTGTTGATATCAACCAGACCTACCCCCCCACATCCAACACCCCGGATTGTATGATGATAGTATATATTTGTATCATGAATCGATTTAAGTGGACCCCGACTTAAACAAGTTGAAAAACGTATTCGGGTGTTACCATTTAGTGGTCAATTGTACGGAATATGTACTGAACTGTACAATCTGCTAATTAAAGTCTCAATCAATCGATCAAAAAATCAGAGCTAAACGTTAGCTCCTCTGTTTATAGCAGATGAATGTTAGCTCATTTGATGATAGCAGCTAACTAGACTTAGACTTGGACTTAGACAAACTTTATTGACCCACAAGGGAAATTGTTCCACACAGTAGCTCAGTTACAAAGGATGGAAAGGGTAAGGATGGAAAGGATAATGCAGGTATAAAGTAGACTGCAGGTATAAAGTAGATTATAACTATCAGTTTTCTCTATTTATAGCAGCTAAATGTTAGCTCCTCTATTGATAGCAGCTAACTAGCTATTTCCTCTATCAGCTAAATATTGACTCCTCCATTGATAGCCGGTGGCTAGCATGTTCCTCTATTTACAGCAGCTAAATGTTAGCTCCTCTGTTGACAACAGCTAACTGGCATTTTCTACTATTTATACCAGTTAAATGTTAGCTCCTCTGTTAATAGTAGCTACCTAGTATGTTCCTCTATTTATACCAGCTAAACGTTAGCTCCTCTGTTTATAGCAGCTGAATGTTAGCTCCTTTGATGATAGCAGCTAACTAGACTTAGACTTGGACTTAGACAAACTTTATTGACCCACAAGGGAAATTGTTCCTCACAGTAGCTCAGTTACATAGGATGGAAAGGGTAAGGATGGAAAGGATAATGCGGGTATAAAGTAGACTGCAGGTATAAAGTAGATTATAATTATCAGTTTCCTCTATGTATAGCAGCTAAATGTTAGCTCCTCTATTGATAGCAGCTAACTAGCTATTTCCTCTATATCAGCTAAATATTGACTCCTCCATTGATAGCCGGTGGCTAGCATGTTCCTCTATTTACAGCAGCTAAATGTTAGCTCCTCTGTTGACAACAGCTAACTGGCATTTTCTACTATTTATATCAGTTAAATGTTAGCTCCTCTGTTAATAGTAGCTATGCATTTTCCTCTATTTATACCAGCTAAACATTAGCTCCCTTTTTTTTTTTTTCGCAGCTGAATGTTAGCTCCATTGATGATAGCAGCTAACTAGACTTAGACTTAGACATAGACAAACTTTATTGACCCACAAGGGAAATTGTTCCACACAGTAGCTCAGTTACAAAGGATGGAAAGGGTAAGGAAAGCGCAGTTACAAAGGATGGAAAGGGTAAGGATGGAAAGGATAATGCAGGTATAAAGTAGACTGCAGGTATAAAGTACACTATAACTATCAGTTTCCTCTATTTACAGCAGCTAAATGTTAGCTCCTCTATTGATTGATTGATTAATTTAAACTTGTATTAGTAGATTGCACAGTACAGTACATATTCCGTACAATTGACCACTAAATGGTAACACCCGAATAAGTTTTTCAACTTGTTTAAGTCGGGGTCCACGTTAATCAATTCATGGTATATTGTTATTTCCTCTATATCAGCTAATTATTGACTCCTCCATTGATAGCCGCTGACTAGCATGTTCCTCTATTTACAGCAGCTAAATGTTAGCTCCTCTGTTGACAACAGCTAACTGGCATTTTCCTCTATTTATAGCAGCTAAATGTTTGCTCCTCTGTTAATAGCAGCTAACTATCAGTTGCCTCTATTTATAGCAGCTAAATGTTAGCTCCTCTGATGATAGCAGCTAACTATAAGTTTCCTCTATTTATACCCGGTAAATGTTAGCTCCTCTATTGATAGCAGCGAACTAGCATTTTCCTCTATTTGCAGCAGCTAAGTGTTAGCTCCTCCATTAATAAGAACAAACTAGCAATTTCCTCTATTTAAAGCAGCTACATTCTAGCTACTCTCTAGATAGCAAGCAAACGGCATGCGTCTCTATTGATAGCAGCTAACCGGAATGCTCCTTTATTAATAGCATCTAAACACTAGCTTCTCAAATGATAGCAGCTAACGGGCAATGAAAGGATGAAGTGGAAGCTTTAAAACTAAGAATAAAATATTTTTGTTGCGTATACTTTTTGCCTATGACAGGGATTTGACTAAAATGTTTTTTATGGGGACGAGAGCCGAGTAGGTGTATTTATACGTCACTTTATTAGGTCCGTGGCATCCAACACAACAGGGTGTCCAAGGCCCATAAGATCTTTTTTGAAAACAAATGTCTAACGAGAAAAATACTAAAACTTACAGACCTCATTACCATGAATTGATTCAAGTGGACCCAGACTTAAACAAGTTGAAAAACTTATTCGGGTGGTACCATTTAGTGTTTAATTGCACGTAATATGTACTGTACTGTGCAATCTACTAATAAAAGTCTCAATCAATCAATCATCATGTAATATGAGCCGTAATATATTGGTGGGTTATGTGGCCCCCGATGCAAGTGTACAGTAACAGCAAACATGAAACTTTTCTTTCTTTCTTTCTTTCTTTTAGTTTATTTCGAACATGAACATACTTACAGTATAATACATCACAATTTCATATCATTTGACTTTACATCGTGTCCGAAAAGGAGTAGGAAGAAGCAAAACTTATTTAATCCTACCCCTTTCCCACTTCAGAGCGTTTACAAATATATAGAATCATTTACTGACCTTTTTATATAATAAAATAACATCTGTGAATTAGTATGTACAACAGTTTTGTAATATGTAATTAATTAATGCAGTCAGTATTAACATACTAAGATAAAGAATATCTTACTTTCAATAAGGTTGAAAGTATTTCTCATAATTCTTCTTCTTCGTACTTTGTAAGCACTATTATTTTTGAACAACCTCTTAAACTGGATCACATCAGTACAATGTTTAACTTCTTTACTTAATCCATTCCATAATTTCATTCCACATACTGATATGCTATACTGGAATGAATTGCACACATCGCCATAGAACTTGGTAGAGTAGATTCAGGGTAATAATAATGCATTAATTTCTATCTTGTCAGGCTAAATTTGTGGATTGATTGATCTACCATGATTTGATTTACGTGGACCCCGACTTAAACAAGTTGAAAAACTTATTCGGGTGTTACCATTTAGTGGTCAATTGTACGGAATATGTACTGTACTGTGCAATCTACTAATAAAAGCTTCAATCAATCAATCAATCAATTATCAAATTGTATCAAATTTGATATTGCAGGGTTATTTCACAATGTAGTAGATATTTGTCTCAGACTAAAGAGACATAACACTATGACTTTAGATAAGCACACCTTTTTATGGGAAAGTAATGGTACCTGCATAACACCTGCAATATATAATACCTACATAGAATACCTGCAATACATAATACCTGCAATAGTCTATATCAGTGTTTTTCAACCACTGTGCCGCGGCACAGTGTGCCGTGGGAGATTGTCTAATTTCACCTATTTGGGTTAAAGATATTTTTTGCAAACCAGTAGTTATAGACTGCAAATGATGTGTTGTTGTGGAGTGTTGGTGCTGTCTAGAGCTCGGCAGAGTAACCGTGTAATACTCTTCCATATCAGTAGGTGGCAGCTAATTGCTTTGTAAATGTCGGAAACAGCGGGAGGCAGTGTGCAGGTAAAATTGTGTCTAATGCTTAAACCAAAAATAAACAAAAGGTGGGTGTCCCTAAGAAAAGGCATTGAAGCTAAAGGAAGGCTATGCAGAACGAAACTAAAACTGAACTGGCTACAAAGTAAACAAAAACAGAATGCTGGACGACAGCAAAGACTTACTGTGGAGCAAAGACGGCGTCCACGATGTACATCCGAACATGACAATCAACAATGTCCCCACAAAGAAGGATCAAAACAACTGAAATATTCTTGATTGCTAAAACAAAGTCGATGCGGGAAATATCGCTCAAAGGAAGACATGAAACTGCTACAGGAAAATACCAAAAAAAGAGAAAAAGCCACCAAAATAGGAGCGCAAGACAAGAACTAAAACACTACACACAGGAAAACAGCAAAAAAGTCCAAATAAGTCAGGGTGTGATGTGACAGGTGGTGACAGTGCACCTACTTTGAGACAAGAGCTATAGTGATGCATGCTTGGTTATGCTTTAAGTCATATCCAACAATTGCGACAACGACTTTTTACTGTCAACTGAGTTTTGTTTTTTAATGATTTCTGCTGGTGGTGTCCCTCCGCATTTTTTCAACGCAAAAAATGTGCCTTGGCTCAAAAAAGGTTGAAAAACACTGGTCTATATAATACATCCTATGCTCTTAGCACGTCAGCAGATGGCGCCAGGGAGCCCAGCTGGCACTCACAAGCTGCTGTTGTCATGGTTACAGGAAACACTGCTTCCTGATTGGCAGAGAAAGGGAGGTGAGATGGAGAGAGCCTAACTGGATTCTATAATTAGACTAAAGCGTTCATGAATAAATTCATATTTCCAACTTTAAAAGTTTGTGTATGTGATGTAACTGTCATGTAAACAGATAAAAGAAAGACAAATCACACATTATATAGAGTTATTATCATACAGATGATTTCAATCTGGTGCTAAACTTAAATGATCTCCTAATCCAGTGGTTCTTAAACTTTTTTCATCAAGTACTACCTCTGAAAAACTTGGATCTTTAAGTACCACCACAATGCCCAACATTAAAACACAGTAGCGTAGTAGGCCAAAGTATTCATTCTTTTATTCAAGTATTTTCAATATTTTTGGCCACTGTAACATTACACACAGTTTGAACAGTAACACTGTGTTTGAATATAGGAGAATCAAACACTGTACTTTAATCAAGTGATTATTTGGCCTACCACTAGATGAAGCCCTTGTACCACTAGGGGAGGATGAACATCAGTTTGAGAATCACTGTCCTAATCGAATCAAATGTGTCATTAATCTAATCATGTCAACACGTTACACACTCATGTGTCCATACTCCACGTTTTACAAGTTAGTCTGTCATCAAACACGTCTTTCAAAACACGCCCCATACTTTTTTTCATCTTCAAAATACGATTTCCATTCATTCAAATACAAAACCAGTGAAGTTGGCACGTTGTGTAAATCGTAAATAAAAACAGAATACGATGATTTGCAAATCCTTTTCAATTTATATTCAATTAAATAGACTGCAAAGACAAGATACTTAAAGTTCGAACTGAGTTTGAGTTTGAGTTTATTTCGAACATGCATGCATACAACATGATACATTACAATTTCCAGTTTCTCTTTTCAACATGTTCGAAAAGGAGTAGGAAGAAGCAGAGCTTATTTAATCCTACCCCTTTTCTTTTACATAACAGTTGCTAAAACTTTTGTTCACTTCCTGTTCTCAATTTATCCACAATATACTCCATAAGTAATCACAATAAAAATAAATAAATAAATAATAATTGGTGAAGTAAGTTACATTTCATATGATGAGATAAGTAACATTATTTTGAGAGTGAAATAATATATATATATATATACATATATATATATATATATATATATATATATATATATATATATATATATATATATATATATATATACACAGCCCAGCCCCCGGACACATTTTTTTTAACCCAATGCGGCCCCTGAGTCTAAAAGTTTGGGGACCCCTGATTTATGTTGTTATTGGATGGACAGTAGTTAATTTGTGTAAAAATGGCGCATGTGGCCTGCAGGCCTTGAAAGTTTTGTTCCAAATAAGAACATTTGCGGAAAGTAGGTCAACACATGAATGATTAACACCAATCCAAGCACAAATCACAACTCCTGCAGTTAGGTAGCTGAGGAGGGAAAGATATGAATAGACATAAATGTTTAATAATAAAGAATTTACAAATGATGCAACCCACTGACATGAGGTATTCTTCTATCGAAGTGTGATAGTTGCATTTGGCCAACATAATTGGACAAATGTATGCTGCCTTGTAGATCACCACAACGTACCACATCAGGCATCCTCTAATTGTTTATAAAAGTGTTTTTGTATGTGCACATACACAACGTTTAAAATCATATATTCATCACATTTGAAAAAGTAGATGCCATGTTGATGTTCAAGTCCAACATTTGTGTTTATACGAATAACACTGGACACCACGTTGAGTGCACAGATAACGTGACACATGCAGACAACATGAAAAACAAAAGTCTTCTAGTGAGGTCCATTGCTTCCATTGTTGACTTAATGCAGCTGGCAAAACAGGTGACATCATTGGCACATGATAGTGCAGTGAAATGGCGTTTGTTGCTACACTTCTCTGAGCGCAATCAAAAACATCCAAGTTGGAAGTACTGTAATCAGAGCGCGCCGGAAACAGAGAAAAAATAAGCCGTTTTTTCACTTTTAGCCTGGATTTTTTCAGCTCAGCCACCAAGGCACCTTCACTAAAGTTACAGTATAATGACGTGTTTTACTTTATTATTGTTGAGTTACACAAGTAAACACGGATATGTGTAAAGTTAGGCAGTTTTTGGTGCTTTTGTTTTGACGGTATACACCGGAAATGTAATTGAAAAAGACGTTCCCAGCCTGGGCAGGGTTTCGCTGCATAAAGCAGCCACTACCGAACACGCCCACTACAAGACACGCCCACTACAACATAAGCGAGTAATATGACAACATATGGTTAATAAACCGCTTATAGTTGTTATTATAACGGTTGTTTGGATCTACCGCGTGTTCAGCTGTTTAGGTGCAATGAACAAAAATAATTTGCTTATTTTTATGCATTTGAATTCAGTTAAAATTGGTCATTGATTACCTATGCGATGTAACAACTATAGTTTAGGCATATTTATTAACGTCCGAATAAAGAAAAACTATAAACAAATTTTTTGGGGGGTTTATAATTCCATTTGTTGACTTTTTTTTTTTTTTATCATTTACGTCTTTTAAAAAACATGACCATCTTGATTAGTTTGTTTCAGCTTGGATGCGTTAAGAGTTCAATATTTTCAAATATTTCAATTGTTTGAAATAAAAACAGATTTAACCAACAGGTTATATTGTTTGTTTTTCAACAACAAAGCATATTTTTCTAGACACACACACGTCCTAATACACATGCAAGCATATATTTCCACACATAACAGACACACACCTGCACAATTCTCAATCTCACATATTTTTTGTAGGTAAGTAAACATAAAGTGTGTTATCTTAACAGAAATTACACATCAAAATATGATTTAGCTCATTAGTGGGTTCAGTGTGCATATATACAGTATTAGGAGTGTGAATCTTTGGGTACCTAATGATTCGATCCGATTCTTGATTCAACACGATTCTCGATTCAAACCGATTCAAGCAATGTATTACTTGGTATAATAATTATAATTACATTTTTTAAAGACAGGTTACAGGTGAGAAAAGGTCATTCTTGTTGCAAATAGATGGGCTGAAAACCTATTTTAAAAAATACCTTTTATTTTTTTGAAATAAAAATAGTAAAAAAAAGAAAAGAAAAAAAAGAAGATATATATATATATATATATATATATATATATATATATATATATATATATATATATATATATATATATATATATATATATATATATATATATATGGGTGGGGGTGCGGGGAAAAAAAATCGGTCTAAACCTGGGCCTCTGGAGAGGGGTCCAGACTGAGGCCAAGGGAAAAAACAACTCATAGCCATAGCACACATCCCTCTTACATGTGTGTAAGAGGGAAACATCAAATAACACAAAGGACATTAAAGACATTAAAAGAGAATCGAGAATCGTGTTGTATCTAGAATCGGGTTTATACATTATGAATCCGTTTTGAATTGGAATGAATAAGAATCATCATGTGAATCAATTTTTTGTGTACTCTACCTAATATTTACATAATTTTAATTAGACCAACCAAACCCATAGTTTATTCTCATATGTTCTGCTTAGTAATTGCTAAATGACTATAATGTGTAAATCCACATTAATTTAAAAAAAATGTTTTTTTAATCTACGTCACATTTTGTTTGCATTAATTTATTGAATATATCACATTACTTGCTGTAAAAGTGAATTATGTTTTTATTTATTCGGATTTACTTGGGAGTATTGTTCCTCCAGGCCACCGTAGCGTCTATCAAGCCCTACGTCACTTCCGTTGTCGCCGCCATCGTGGGCGTGTCTTGCAGTGTCTGCGGCGACATGATACAGTTGGGATCTCCAGCTGACGTATTTTCGCTCCCTCCCTTTCTTTTACTTTTAATTCAAGCGTCGTTCTCCATCTAGCCACAGAGAACGCAACTTGTTCCCCGCAAGGAGAGCGAGCCGCCAACCGCCTGGAAAAGACCGTCCGCCTCTCCGTCCTCTCCCGCGCCACACTAGCACACAAAGATGGAGGACAAGGTGTTTACGAAGGAACTCGATCAATGGATCGAGCAGCTCAACGAGTGTAAGCAGCTGACAGAGGGACAAGTGAAGAATTTGTGTGAAAAGGTGAGAATTTTGTCTTGAAGGGACGTCCTTTCCCGCCAGTTGAGTCTCGCCACCATGGACGTCTTGTCGTCTTCCATACATTCTTAAAATGGCGTCTTGGCTTTTTAAAATTACACTGCATCAGCTTTGCAGTGTTTAGACCCAGCAATCAATCAATCAATCAATCAAATTGTATTTGTTTAGCCCCAAATAACAATGTTTGAAAGGGCTCCACAAACTTTGAACGTCATCCCCTGATCTAAACTAAACACACAACCAGGCAAGGAAAAACTCCCAAAAACCTTTTGAAAGGGACCGCAAATGTGGGGACCCCTGTCCAGAGTGATCGGCTGCAATGGACGTCAAGTGGCTATAATTATTGGCTTGTTACTTTAATAGATTATGTGGGTATCCAGTCCACTAGGCCAGTGTTTTTCAACCTTTTTTGAGCCAAGGCATATTTTTTAAATAAATAAAAATACGGAGCCACGCCACTAGTAGGAAAGGTTAAAAAATGAAACTCCACCAGGTTGTCGTGCCTTATTTTGAGTTTGTTGTTGTTTTCCAGTGTGTAGTGCTGTAGTTCCTGTCTTGCGCTTTTATTTTGGTGGCCTTTCCTGTTTTGTTGGTGTTTATCTGTAGCAGCTTCATGCCTTCCTTTGAGTGCTATACTATACTATTCGCAATTAAGACTGTTTCAGTTGTGCGGACGCTATCATTCTTTCTGTGGACAATACTGATTGTCATGTCATGTTTGGATGTATTTTGTGCATACTTGCCAACCCTCCCGATTTTCCCGGGAAACTCCCAAATTTCAGTGCCCCTCCCGATAATCTCCCTGGGCAACCATTCTCCCGATTTCCACCCGGACAACAATATTGGGGGCAGTGCCTTAAATGCCTTTAGCGCCCTCTCTCACCTGAAAAGGAGACTATTATATATGTCTCCGTTATCCATAGGTTTATTTATAACCCATAAAGTAGGCAGGCACGGAGCTATTTCTCAGCGTGTGTTTATTCCAGCCGGCGCCTTAATACACTGACACACAACATCCGGATTCCCATCATGCATTGCTTCAAAACTACGGCAAGTAGTAATGTCCAAAAACATAACAGAGACGAAGCAGAAGAACGAAGAAGAGACATGGCGACGACGAGTAAGAAGAAGAAGAAGTACGCTTGCAAGTTCCAAAATGATTGGGGGAAAAATAATTTCAGTTCACTAAGGACAGCTCGAAGGGGAATGGGTATGCTGCCTGCAAATTTTGTAGATCAAACTTCTCCATTGAACACGGTGGCCGAACGGATATACTCATTCATGAACGGCAAGGTCTCAAGGTTGGCAAGTATGACTTTGTGAACGCCGTCTCTGCTCCACACGCTGTAAGTCTTTGCTGTCGTCCAGCATTCTGTTTTTGTTTACTTTTCAGCCAGTTCAGTTTTAGTTCCGTCTGCATAGCCATCCCTAAGCTACAATTCTTTTTCTTAGGGGCACTCACCTTTTGTTTATTTTTGGTTTAAGCATTAGATACCTTTTTACCTCCACAGTGCCTCCCGCTGTCATCTGCATATTGGGATCACAACAAACCATCGTAGTCTCATCTACAAAGCAATTAGCTACCTGCTGCCACCTACTGATATGGAAGACTATTACACGGTTACTCTGCCGAGCTATAGATAGTACAGACACTCAACAACGGCACGTTATTTGCGGATTATAATTTCTGGTTTGTAAAAAATATTTTTAACCCAATTAGGCGAAATTACATACCGTATTTTTCGGACTATTAAGTCGCAATTTTTTTCATAGTGCGACTTATATGTGAAATTATTAACACATTACTGTAAAATATCAAATATTATTTAGCTCATTCACGTAAGAGACTAGACGTATAAGATTTCATGGGATTTAGAGATTAGGAGTGACAGATTGTTTGGTAAACGTATAGCATGTTCTATATGTTATAGTTATTTGAATGACTCTTACCATAATATGTTACGTTAACATACCAGGCACCTTCTCAGTTGGTTATTCATGTGTCATATAATGTACACTTATTCAGCCTGTTGTTCACTATTCTTTATTTATTTTAAATTGCCTTTCAAATGTCTATTCTTGGTGTTGGGTTTTATCAAATACATTTCCCCCAAAAATGTGACTTATACTCCAGTGCGACTTATATATGTTTTTTTCCTTCTTAATTATGCATTTTCGGCTGGTGCGACTTATACTCCGAAAAATACGGCAATCTCCCACGGCACACCAGACTGTATCCCAGTGGTTGAAAAACACTGCACTAGGAAGCCAACAGATAGTCATAGGGGATCTTCTTCCGGGCTCAGCGAGGTCAGCTCCACAGAGACGTCCACAGCTGTGCATGGAAGAGTGATCCACCCCGGGTGGAAAAAGCTGAAAATATTAAATAACCGGAACATAACAGTACCCCGTCAGGGTTTGAGTAGAACAACAATGACACACCTACTGGGGACCTATAGTGCCTCCTCAAACTCTGGTTCTGGTTTCTCCTGAGTAGTTTTATTCGCGATTGATAATTGTTGTACTCCTACTATACACTAAACTTGTAATTGTGTACTAATGTAGTGCTTTGCTGAAATTGTACTTTAAAGAGGAACTGCACTTTTTTGGAATGCTGCCTATCATTTACAATCCTTACGTAAGACAACAACACATATGTTTTTTCTTTTTTATGCATTCTAAGTCGTAAAATACGTTGGCTAACAATGCAGCTGGTGGGAGTACACTATTCCGCCCATAAAGCCCTCTAATAAAACATCCGAAAAGCGCCAACAATACTCCATTTACATGTCGTGTCCTGAATATTAAGCGATATTGTTATTATACGGACAAACTATTTTTAGCGGCGCAGTGATCACAGAGCGCTAACAAGCTTATGCTGCTTATTGACATATTGAGCTGCTTTATTGCATCTGAGTTGGTAAACGTTAATTCTAGATCAGTGGTTCTTAACCTTGTTGGAGGTACCGAACCCCACCAGTTTCATATACGCATTCACCGAACCCTTCTTTAGTGAAAAATAAAATGTTTTTTTTTTTCAAATTCAAGGCAAAGTTATGTTTTTTTTACTGGTGCATAAAATGAACCGTGCATGAACATCACCTTGTTCAAAGAACAAAACCAACACAGTGCATGAACTCACAAAAAATTACACACCTGCAGATATGCGTGGCTTCACCTTGGCTAGTGCCACTCTCATGTCATTTTAAATGATAAATGATCAAATAAAATTATTTAATTATTTTCACAGCTAAGTATGTTCCTTTTCTTCGTTTTCCACCCAGACATACAATACTAGTACACAGCTCATGAAAAACAATATTTTTTGTTATTGTCATTGTAAGTGAGCCGAAACACTTATATTAGAAAATAATCTCATGGAAATGACAGCTGTCATTTGATTATAATAATAATAAAACATTTAATTTGTTATTTAGTCAGGTTTGGGACAGGAGTGCTCACATGGTGCTCCACTGAATACTAAATTTTTGCATTTGCTCACGCATATGGAAAATTAGAGGGAACATTGTTTGAGGGTATCTATAATACGTCAATAGGGAGAAGTTTTTATTTACACAATGAGTCGGGTGTGTCTTGACCTCCGTGGCTGAGGGTCCGCCGAACCCCTGAAGCCGACTCACCGAACCCTGAGGGTTCGATCGAACCCAGGTTAAGAACCACTGTTTTAGATGACACATCATGCCTCTCACCTGGATAGTAGAAGGTTGTGCACATAAACCAATTAAACTTTGACATCCAACTTAGACCCGGCGAGAAAGACACGAAAAGACGCTCGTTTGCGGCACCATTTTTTAAATACTTCTCGAGATTATTATTAATTCTTCATCTAAACAGGAAGATATAAACATCCTATCAGTTGGCATCCAAGTGAAAACAGACATTGTACAGTAAGTGATTGTTTTAGTTTGTTCATAGTTTGTATTTCATGTTAAGCGCTTAGCAATACAGGTACCTGTTGCTCAGTGTGTCACTAAAGCTACATCTGTTTAGCACACAGTTTCTAAAACTTGTAGATCATCCTCTTTATATTCAAGATCAAAAATATAAGTTTCTGGATCATCATTTGTCCCAAAGTAGTCTTTGTTGTCTCTCATGATTAGTAGTAGTGTTGTTGTTGAAAGAAAAAGCGTTGTGATGCGTCTGTGAAATTAATACTTATTGCTTATGCTTAAAATGAGAAAAATACATAAATATCACATTTTATTATGAATGTTATTACATTACATATATACTTATTGTGTGTATATAAAACAATTATGAATGTTTTTAGAGTGCTTTATAGGCGGAATAGAGTGACGCCCATTACCTCCATTGTTAGCTGACTTTTGCTAGTGTTTATGTGTTGGATTGCCTAAAAAATGTGTTCTAGTCTTACATAATGATTGTGAATGAAAGGCAAAATTCCAAAAAAGTGCAGTTTTCTTTCAAGTATTATTTTGCTGAAATTATAGTTCAGTACGAGTAAACAAACAGTTTTATTTTTAAGTGAGTTGTGCCCAGCTCAGGGCAAAATGCGCTGATGCTGCAGTTAATGAAATGTGATGTTACAAAGACCGACACATAGGGCCTGCAAATATTTTCTGACTTTAAGTGCTTATTACTCAAAGTGACTTGTTAAAGAAGGCTCGCGATTATTTTAGCTGCATCTGCACCTTTTAGCGCATCCTTCTTGTTTTCTCTCCGTGATGCAGCTCTCACAGTGTGCCACTTGGACTGCTGGCATGATGCGCCCACTCCACAGCTGTAAAAAATAGTCTGAGGATGCAGTGGATTCCTGCATCAGTAACGCTACGGAAGGCGAGGGCATGGCGAGCGTGAGTCAGGATAACCAGTGAATCACAGCAGCGTCTTCATGGGGGAGGACAGGAAATAGACAAACAGCTTGTTCTTTCTTGTCTTTATTCTATCGCCTTTGGTGCAGGTTTTTGATGTTTACAGGAGACAGTTACAGGTCTTTGACATGCACGAGTGACAGGTGAAGGTCTTTGATGTGCACGAGTGACAGGTGAAGGACTTTGATGTGCACGAGTGACAGGTACAGGTTGGCTTTGCTTGTAGTTAATAGTAATGGCGACAACGTGTTGTACAAAGTTCAGATTTAAAGGGGAACTACACATTTTTTTAAATTTATTTTGCCTATCATTCACAATACTTATGAGAGACAAGAGGCAGAGGTTTTTTTTGCATTTTAACTTTTTTTACATTCTAATTTGTAAAAATCTGCTTGTTCCTGGTGGCTAACAATGTAATGGGGGCAATACATTCTTGATTTTGGTTAAGAAATCTATTATTGTCGGTATAGCTTGGTTATACCGACAATAACCGAGAGAGTGACGTCGGCGTGACTGACCTCTCGGCTTCTGTCTGCTCCCAACGTTTCTTTGTGCTCGCTTCTGTAGGCAGCAGTTCATCCTCTGTATATTCAGCGTCAAAAAGATAAGGTTGTGAATCATCATTTGTCCTAAAATAGTGTTCTTCATTGTCTGTTACCAAGTCTGCCAGGATTAGAAAACACTCGCGTTTGTATCCGGAAGTAGGAACACACATTTGTTGTGGGAAGTGTGTTGCTATGGAAACGGATATAAATGTGCCGAGGAAATTGGCAATGCTTAAAATTACCAAAATACAGTAAATATTGAACATATTACATATCATTATGAACATTTTTGTTACTACATGATATACAGTCGTGGTCAAAAGTTTACATACACTTGTGAAGGACATAATGTCATTCTTGAGTTTCAAATCATTTCTACAACTCTTATTTTTTTATGATTGGAGCACATACCTTTTTTGTCACAATGGTGTTCCTGGGATTAAATATGCGGTCCTCTCCAAGGTTTCTCATAGTCATTCACATCGATGTCCCACTGGGGTGAGTTTTTCCTTGCCCTTATGTGGGCTCTGTACCGAGGATGTCGTTGTGGCTTGTGCAGCCCTTTGAGACACTTGTGATTTAGGGCTATATAAATAAACATTGATTGATGTTCTTTACAACTTTTGACCACGACTGTATACTTTATACACTAGATACTGTGTATACACTGGATACTGTGTATCTAAAACATTTTAAAGTTGTTTTAGAGGGCTTTGAAGGCTACAACGGTGACTCGTTTTTAATCATCTTTAAAATCCTAAAAAAAGACATGTGTTCTTGTCTCTCATAATGATTGTGAACAATCGGTAAAATTCCAAAAAAAAGTGCAATCCCCCTTTAAGTTGACAAACACAACACAAACAACAGGGATTGAGCGTAACCGCTTGCTGGGAAATGCTTTGTTGTCTCCATTGCCTGGGAAGCAGTGACATCATCTCAATTAAAAAAAAAAGCTTGTTATACTTGAGGGTGACGTCAGAGTCCAATAAAGTGAGTTATAGTTTCATGTGACTACAACAATAACCCAGAGTTTACACCTCAATGGAGATGACATGCACGCCATTCAGGACCAACTAGTTTGTTGCCTAAACAGGCAGCCATGGCAATGTAAAGTAAACATAAGGAATGTGAGACAAACAAACAAATGGGGACCTTAAACTTCATACATCATGATATAAAACATGATTTTGCAAGTTTTAAACACCAACTATTCTGCATGAGCACCTTAATTTGGGTCATATTTGCTCCTACTATGTACTGTAAATAAGGTTTTATTGTCCAAACTAAGGCTTTATTTGTTGTCTGAGTACAGTACAAGTGTCTTCATGGACAGCTGTTGGACAATCTGCTGACTGTCAATCTGCCACAAACAGCTTGAGTGCTTCATCCTCTGCGCTTGTGAAGTTGTAAAGTAGTAGTATCAGCGGAGTACCTTTGTCCTCTTCAGTTTAATGGGATTATGTCACGTCAAGTGCTGACCTCACTTCTTCCACTTTGGGGGTTAACCAGGATCCGTGCACCTCAGCACAATCATGAAGAAAACCTTCTACCGAGTTCATTGGTCCCCCCCCACTTGGTAACATCCTCCGAAGTCAGGGCTCTTCAACTACATATTGAAGAGGGCCGCAATTTGAAGAGCTCAGGGGCCGGACATCAAAATGTGGATGTTTCCTCAGAAAGTGCCTGCGCAGGTTATATTCCTTTGAGACTGCGTTTACTTCGTTGCAAAGTAAAAACATTGGCTTTCACACTATACTGTCAATAAATTCATTATCCTGCTCTCGCTACTAGTTTTCAACGTGTGCAGCTCGTTATAAGTATAAAGAAACCGAAGCTCTCTAAGTTTTGTTGAGGATTGATGTTTTTGCATTCTTTTCCTTCCTCGGTTACATTTTTTTTTACATTTCTTCCTTCATTTAGGTTTGTATGACTGAAAATATAAAGAAAATAAACATAACAAAAGTATACCGGCCATTGTGTATTTTACATAAATAAAATAGAAGGTTTAGTGTTTATATATTCACACAATAAACTACAAAAGTTTACACACACATAGAAATTACACAACATTCACACACCAAACATTGCACACACACTGTGTGACTTATCACAGTTAAACCTAAGATGTAGTGTTGTCGCCCTCTACTGGTCAAATTTAGCGCTACATCACGAAGTCAGCATTTTTTTTAATTTTTTTTTATTGACATCCAGCAACAGACATTCCTATCCATTACATCATATTCACTCACTATTGTCTGCCCTAAATGTCAAAATATTTTTGTTTATATCCCATCCATACCACCCCCCCCCCCCCCAAAAAGAAAGAAACAGCAACAAAAAACTAATATCTACAAATACATCGATTAAATAAACAGGAAAAAATAAAAAAGTCAGCATTTTCAGTACAAAACAAAGTATATTTATGCACAATATCTTCTTACAAATGTTTGACCAATTTTTGTGATGAAACTTAAACGTTGGGATTTCTACATTTGTTGCTGCTTGTCCGGATCAATGTGTCCGTCACTTAAAAGATCCGCCAGAAAACAGTGACTCTCGCACTTGGTAGAACATTCATACTTGGTTTTCCAGTTGTTGTTAAAAGCCAGATTTTGGCAATTTATTTACAATTTTTTTCAGTGTTGAATGAGTAGCAGTCTTCTACTCCATCCACTGCTGCTTCATTGTGACACATATACCTCGCTGTTGTCCCCTGCGGAGTGGCGGGAGTACTGCATACATGATCAACCCTAGTTTAAATGGTTTCGTCAAGCCTATTTGGATGTTTGGCGGGCCAAATGAAAAGCTTAGATGATGGTGAAATTCCCTGCTGGTTTGGGTACCCAATTTGTTACTCTTATAGGTACTGACCAAATTCCAGTATGTAAACGGTCCCATATTTTGATACCTTGTGACATCACGTTAACAACGGTTCAAGCACTTGGCGGGAAAACAGGTGTATTCCGAGTGGACTGTGTGTAATTAATGTTGCATTTACATGTCAAGGAAGCAAACATGTCCGATAGAAAGTGCTCAAAAATAATTAGCGCGGTTATTGTAACCAAAATTATCATTTGAGATGTCCGATAATGGCTTTTTTGCCGATATCCGATATTCCGATATTGTCCAACTCTTAATTACCGATTCAGATATCAACCGATACCGACATATACAGTCGTGGAATTAACACATTATTATGCCTAATTTTGTTGTGATGCCTCACTGGATGCATTAAACAATGTAGCAAGGTTTTGCAAAATAAATCAACTCAAGTTATGGAAAAAAATGCCAACATGGCACTGCCATATTTATTATTGAAGTTAATGAAGTAACAAAGTGCATTATTTTTTTTAACATGCCTCAAAACAGCAGCTTGGAATTTGGAACATGAAGAGGTTGAGGTCGGCGGGTTTGGGGGGATGGGCGGGGTGTATATTGTAGCGTCCCGGAAGAGTTAGTGCTGCAAGGGGTTCTGGGTATTTGTTCTGTTGTGTTTATGTTGTGTTACGGTGCGGATGTTCTCCCGAAATGTGTTTGTCATTCTTGTTTGGTGTGGGTTCACAGTGTGGCGCATATTTGTAACAGTGTTAAAGTTGTTTATACGGCCACCCTCAGTGTGACCTGTATTGCTGTTGACCAAGTATGCGTGCATTCACTTGTGTGTGTGAAAAGTCATAGGTATTATGTGATTGGGCCGGCACGCAAAGGCAGTGCCTTTAAGAATTATTGGCGCTCTGTACTTCTCCCTATGTTTGTGTACCACTCCGTAAAGTTTTAAAAGTCATAACTTGTACATTTTGAAACCGATACCGGTACCGGATAATTTCCGATATTACATTTTAAAGCATTTATCGGCCGATAATATCGGCAGTCCGATATTATCAGACATCTCTAATTATCATGGTTCTGTTTATTATCGCGGTATTTTTTAAGTGTGCTCTAGTTGTTCTAAAAGTACTTACACGGAAATCATTTAACCAAGTTTTATTTAAAAATTCTTTAAAATGATTTCCTTTTGGTGGAAAAAATGCTGTAGATAAGAACACTGTGCTTCATGTACCTCAAATAGAAATTGAATGTGCATAAGAACGAGCTTAAAAAGTAGATGTGTTTCTGTCCGGGGGGTTCAACTGTGTAACAGCTTGGATGATTCCTTAAAATGTTCCAGTTCCATTCACACATTTAAAAAAAACTTTAAGACCAATGTCTTGGAAAAATATATCACTCTTGAATCAACACAGTAGTTAATACTATGATAAATAAATGATAAATGGGTTGTACTTGTATAGCGCTTTTCTACCTTCAAGGTACTCAAAGCGCTTTGACACTACTTCCACATTTACCCATTCACACACACATTCACACACTGATGGAGGGAGCTGCCATGCAAGGCGCTAACCAGCACCCATCAGGAGCAAGGGTGAAGTGTCTTGCTCAGGACACAACGGACATGACGAGGTTGGTACTAGGTGGGGATTGAACCAGGGACCCTCGGGTCGCGCACGGCCATTCTTCCACTGCGCCACGCCGTCCCTATGATCAATGTGAATTAAAACTAAATGTGAGATGTAAATAATAATGGAAGTATAATTGTTTGTATATAGTATAGTGCAAAGGTATAACATGTGTACAAGGATATTTCACTTGCCTTTACTGTGTATATAATTGAACAGTATTTATGTTGTGTATTTATAATATGTTGTGAAAAGGAAATTTCATACTTTTTGGAAGCTCATCTTGTATTTGACTTTGTTTATAGGGTTAGGCGCAATGTGTTCAACTTCAGCCTAACCCCTTTCGGTCTGCAACATTTTTAATTTATGAATGTACAACTGTTTGTTTATGTGAAACGGTTTGTTTATTTTGTTGACCATTGACCGAAGAAATAATAATAAATTAAACTAATATGAAAGCAACACAAATGCGTAGTATAATGGCAGAAACAATAACATGCATTTAAAAATGTATGGATACAAGAGATAAACAATTTTTAAAAATGTAAGAATATTTCAAGATGGCACCTGATGGTCATAAGATGTAACTGCCCTTTTTTTGTTAATATAAATAAAAATAGAGATCTCGTCTTACACATAGAGCTGCACAATTATGACCAAAATATTATCACGATAATTAATTATGTTAGGTAAAACTGTGGATTTAATATGAATGTTATTACTAGAAACATCCAAACTTCTCCTGGCCCTAATAAGTATGTACGACATCCTCGAGGCTACTTCCTTTTAAGACTTATCTTAGCCGCCTCCTAACCTGACCAAGAATTAGGACAATGCTTGTTTGACGTTAATGTGCAAAACCCAGGGCAGAATTGTTGAACTTTCTGTCCAGTAGTGCTCTTTTTCACCACAGCTCCATCTGCTGGATCGAGTTGGTCATGCCCCACTTGGGCACTGATTGAAGCTGACTGTAACCACCAAAAGTGGCATTAAACTCTGCAGTCTGCACCTTCATCCACATGTGCTAACCCAGTGTTTTTCAACCACTGTGCCGCGGCATACTAGTGTACCGTCAGATATTGTCTGGTGTGCCGTGGGAGATGATGTAATTTCACCTATTTGAGTTAAAGATATTTTTTGCAAACCAGTAATTATAATCCGCAAATAATGTGCCGTTGTTAAGTGTCTGTGCTGTCTCGAGCGCGGCAGCGTAACTTTGTAATACTCTTTCATATCAGTAGGTGGCAGCAGGTAGCTAATGCTTTGTGGATGTTGGGAACATTGTTTGTCGTGATCACAATATGCAGACAACAGCAGGAGGTAGCGTGCAGGTAAAAAGGTATCTAATGCTTCAACCAAAAATAAAACAAAAGGCGAGTGCCGCTAAGAAAAGGCATTGAAGCTTAGGGATGGCTATGCAAAACGAAACTAAAACTGAACTGCCTGCAAAGTAAAAAAAACAGAATGCTGGACGACAGCAAAGACTTACAGTGTGTGGAGCAGCAGACGGCGTCCACAAAGTACATCCGTACATGACATGACAATCAACAACAATACACACAGGAAAACACCAAAAAACTCAAAATAAGTCACGGCGTGATGTGACAGGTCGTGACAGTACACCTACTTTGAGACGAGCTATAGTGATGCATGGTTGGTTATGGTTTGAATTTATATCCAACAATTGCGAGAACGACTTTTTACTGCCAATATCGGCTGCTGAGTTTAATTTTTTTATGTTTTCCGCTAGTGGTGTGCCTCCGGGATTTTTCCAATGAAAAAAATGTGCCTTGGCTCAAAAAACACTGTACTAACCGACTAACAACTGGAGTGTGTGTCTGTGTGTGTGTGCACGCGCAGGCCAAGGAGATCCTGACGAAGGAGTCAAACGTCCAGGAGGTTCGATGTCCCGTGACGGTGTGTGGCGACGTGCACGGCCAGTTCCACGACCTGATGGAGCTGTTCAAGATCGGCGGCAGGTCCCCCGACACCAACTATCTGTTCATGGGCGACTACGTGGACCGAGGCTACTACTCGGTGGAAACCGTCTCACTACTCGTCGCGCTGAAGGTGAGCGGCGGAAAGGCTGATGTTTCGTATGTAGCGCCGTGCGACATGTGAAATCAAAAAGGTCAACCAACGAACGAGATTTCTCTACAGAATCTCCTCTCTGGTCAACAAAAGCACCATGAAGATTCTAGCGCAGTGGTTCTTAACCTTGTTGGAGGTACCGAACCCCACCAGTTTCATATGCGCATTCACCGAACCCTTCTTTAGTGAAAAATAAAATGTTGTATTTTTTCAAATTCAAGACAAAGTTATATGTTTTTGGTAACACTTTAGTTTGGGGAACATATTCTAAGTAACAAAGACTTAATTTAAAGTTATTTGGTTAGGGTTAAGGTTAGAGGGTTAGGGCCAGGGTTAGAGGGTTAGGGTTATATTAAGGCATTACTAAGTACTTAATAATGACTAGTTAAGAGCCAATATGTTACTAATTTGCATGTTAATAAGCAACTAATTAATGGTGAATATGTTCCCCATACTAAAGTGTTACCATGTTTTTTTACTGGTGCACAAAATGAACCGTGCATGAACATCACCTTGTTCAAAGAACAAAACCAACACAGTGCATAAACTCACAACAAATTACACACCTGCAAATCAGTCTGACTTCTGCTGTTGCCGTATCCGTAATAAGCCGATAGGGAGAAGTTTTTATTTACACGATGAGTCGGGTGTGTCTTGACCTCCACCGAACCCCTGAGCCCGACTCACCGAACCCCTAGGGTTCGATCGAACCCAGGTTAAGAACCACTGTTCTAGCGGGAACTCTCATTCAACCCTTTTTCAATTACGCTTGCACCTCCAAAACCCTCAAATCTAGACTCCAAACATCCCAGAACAAGCTAGTCAGGTTACTTTTAGACCTCCACCCCAGATCACACCTCACTCCTACCCACTTCTCCAAAGTGGACTGGCTCAGGGTGGAGGACAGAGTAAAACAACTTGCACTGAGCCTAGTCTATAAAATCCGCTACACCTCCCTGATACCGAAGTACATGTCAAACTACTTCCATAACGTAAATGACCGCCATAACTACAACACCAGAGGGAGCTACACAAACCACGTTAAACCCAGATTCCGATCCAACAAAGGTCTTAACTCATTCTCCTTCTATGCCACATCAATACGGAATGCACTCCCAACAGGTGTAAAAGAAAGGGCATCTCTATCCTCCTTCAAAACCGCACTAAAAGAACACCTCTAGTCAACTTCAACCCTTGACCAACACCCTCCCCCCTCCACATCCCACCTCCCCGGATTGTAAATAATCAAATGTAAATAATCAAATGTACATACTTGTTCTTATGCTTTCTGAGCTCACTATGTTCACTGCTCGCTGTACATATCCTACCAAGTCAGACCGACACTGTTACAACGTCCATTTCTCAGATGATGCAATTGCTTATGACTCAAGTGCTGATATCAACCAAACCTAACCCCCCCGCCCCAACACCCCCTCCACATCCCACCCCCTGGATTGTAAATAATTCAATGTATATTCTCTGATGATTAAAGGGGAACATTATCACAATTTCAGAAGGGTTAAAACCATTAAAAATCAGTTCCCAGTGGCTTATTTAATTTTTCGAAGTTTTTTTCAAAATTTTACCCATCACGCAATATCCCTAAAAAAAGCTTCAAAGTGCCTGATTTTAACCATCGTTATATACACCCGTCCATTTTCCTGTGACGTCACACAGTGATGCCAATACAAACAAACATGGCGGAAAGAACAGCAAGGTATAGCGACATTAGCTCGGATTCAGACTCGGATTTCAGCGGTTTAAGCGATTCAACAGATTACGCATGTATTGAAAGGGATGGTTGTAGTGTGGAGGCAGGTAGCGAAAACGAAATTGAAGAAGAAACTGAAGCTATTGAGCCATATCGGTTTGAACCGTATGCAAGCGAAACCGACGAAAACGACACGACAGCCAGCGACACGGGAGAAAGCGAGGACGAATTCGGCGATCGCCTTCTAACCAACGATTGGTATGTGTTTGTTTGGCATTAAAGGAAACTAACAACTATGAACTAGGTTTACAGCATATGAAATACATTTGGCAACAACATGCACTTTGAGAGTGCAGACAGCCCGTTTCAGGCGCGCTAAGAACATATATTTTTCCACGATTTCAGCACTCAGGTTAACCATACCTAAATAGACACAAAATACTGCATTACACAAGACTACCCGAATGTACTCGAATGATTGAAAAAAATAAATGTTTTTAAGCTAAATTATTGGTAAACACAGTTTATGGATAATCATTTACGTAAAACCGCGAGTAATGAATAAAGTTTTCATCAATTAATATATTCTGTAGACATACCCTCATTCGCTCTCTTTTCCTGAAAGCTGATCTGCCCAGTTTTGGAGTTGATGTCAGCATCTGCTTTGAGTGTCGCAGGATATCCACACATTCTTGCCATCTCTGTCGTAGCATAGCTTTCGTCGGTAAAGTGTGCGGAACAAACGACTGACAATTTCGTCGGCTTTCCCCACAGCCTCGTATTTTGAACAAATTTCGTCCAATTTCTTGCCACTTTCGCATCTTTGGGCCACTGGTGCAACTTGAATCCGTCCCTGTTCGTGTTGTTACACCCTCCGACAACACACATACGAAAGTGAGAAAATGGCGGATTGCTTCCCGATGTGACGTCACGTTGTGACGTCATCGCTCCAAGAGCGAATAATAGAAAGGCGTTTAATTCGCCAAAATTCACCCATTTAGAGTTCGGAAATCGGTTAAAAAAGTATATGGTCTTTTTTCTGCAACATCAAGGTATATATTGACGCTTACATAGGTCTGGTGATAATGTTCCCCTTTAACTTGTGTGATGACTGTATTATGCTGATAGTATATATTTGTACCATGAATTGATTAACGTGGACCCCGACTTAAACAAGTTGAAAAACTGATTGGGGTGTTACCATTTAGTGGTCAATTCTACGGAATATGTACTGTACTGTGCAATCTACTAATAAAAGTTTCAATCAATCAATCAAACTCACACGCTCGCTGGTCTCTCAGGTGCGTTTCCGCGAGCGCATCACCATCCTGCGAGGTAACCACGAGAGCAGACAGATCACGCAGGTGTACGGCTTCTACGACGAGTGCCTGAGGAAGTACGGCAACGCCAACGTGTGGAAGTTCTTCACTGACCTGTTCGATTACCTCCCTCTCACCGCCTTGGTGGACTCTCAGGTAGGTGACGCAACTGCCTTTTTTTGTTTTAAGGAACCATATGAATACTCAAATCCTCCTTCTAGATCTTCTGCCTCCATGGCGGCCTGTCGCCGTCCATCGACACCCTAGACCACATCAGGGCGCTAGATCGCTTACAGGAAGTGCCTCACGAGGTGAGACGCAAGCTTGGAATGTGACGTCTAAAATGCTTTTATTGTGAAAAAGCTAAACTACCTGTACCCACGCAGGGCCCTATGTGTGACCTGCTCTGGTCCGACCCCGACGACCGTGGCGGATGGGGCATCTCCCCCCGAGGGGCCGGCTACACCTTCGGCCAGGACATCTCGGAGACGTTCAATCACGCCAACCGCCTCACGCTGGTGTCGCGTGCCCATCAGCTGGTCATGGAGGTGAGGGGTCCAAGCCAACATCCTGTACACCCTACGCAACTGCCAACAAATCACAGCATATCATAACAACCTCAACAACAATCGTATTAAATCTTACCCAGCTTATTACATTTTACTCAATCTTTTTAAATCGCATCCAATTTTATTAAATCTTTTTTTAATCTTATCCAATTTCATCTAATCTTAGTAAATCTTATCCAATCTTTTTAAATCGTATTAAATCTTATCCAATATTTTTAAATCTTATTAATAAATCATATCCAATCTTGTTAAATCTTATCCAATCTTGTTAAATTGTATCTAATCTTGTTAAATCTTATCCAATCTTGTTAAATTGTATCTAATCTTTTTAAATCTTATCCAATCTTTTTAAATCGTATTAAATCTTATCCAATATCTTTAAATCTTATTAATAAATCATATCCAATCTTGTTAAATCTTATCCAATCTTGTTAAATTGTATCTAATCTTGTTAAATCTTATCCAATCTTGTTAAATTGTATCTAATCTTTTTAAATCTTATCCAATCTTTTTAAATCGTATTAAATCTTATCCAATATCTTTAAATCTTATTAATAAATGTTATCCAATCTTGTTAAATCTTATCCAATCTTGTTAAATTGTATCTAATCTTTTTAAATCGTATCCAATCTTTTGAAATCGTATTAAATCTTATCCAATATCTTTAAATCTTATTAATAAATGTTATCCAATCTTGTTAAATCTTATCCAATCTTGTTAAATCTTATCCAATCTTGTTAAATTGTATCTAATCTTTTTAAATCTTATCCAATCCATTTAAATCTTATTAAATCTTATCCAATATTTTTAAACCTTATTAAACCTTATCCAATCTTGTTAAATCTTATCCAATCTTGTTAAATTGTATCTAATCTTTTTAAATCGTATCCAATCTTTTTAAATCGTATTAAATCTTATCCAATATCTTTAAATCTTATTAATAAATGTTATCCAATCTTGTTAAATCTTATCCAATCTTGTTAAATCGTATCCAATCTTGTTAAATTGTATCTAATCTTTTTAAATCTTATCCAATCCATTTAAATCTTATCCAATATTTTTAAACCTTGTTAAATCTTATCCAATAGTGTTACATCTTATCCAATCTTGTTAAATCGTATCTAATCTTTTTAAATCTTATCCAATCTTTTTAAATCTTACCGTATTTTTCGGACTGTAAGCCGCACTTAAAATCCTTTAACTTTCTCAAAAATCAACTGTGTGCCTTATAACCCGGTGCGCCTAATGTATGGAATAATTTTGGTTGTGCTTACCTACCTCGAAGCTATTTTATTTGATACATGGTGTAATGATAAGTGTGACCAGTAGATGGCAGTCACACTCAAGCGATATGACGCCAGTAGAACAACACCAAAACTTTAAATGTTCCATTGAGAATATAGAACATTACACACGGCGCTCAAAAATCTGTCAAAATGTTTTAGTACGACTTTGGTAAGCCGCACTGCCTGATGGATTGTAGTGTGCTTCAACATACGACTATTATTATGGGGTGTGTGTATAAGGACCGCAAAATGGCACCTATTAGCAGACATATTATCTGGTGTTTTGTTTCGCAATATTATGCAAAACCAACTTGTCTTACCTTCTGGTACCTGCTGATGTGTATTTGGGATCTGCATAAGTCCTGAAAATTTGCACGCTTCCGCCTTTGTAGTCCGTGCTGACACAGTAGTCGATAAGTTGCTTCTTTTTCTCTACCTTCTTGTTATGTGGCATTCATCTTCCGCTGTTGCCATTTGTAATATAAAGTAACGTAAAGTTCTAATTTATATCTGTCAGAAGACTCGCTCTGGAAGGGCTAAAAACTACCGGTGTAGTGAGTTTACATAATTCACCCAAGGAACTTTAGTTAATAGAGAGTTCCGGCCGGCCGGTTTTTCACGGGACACATTTCCTGCGTTGTTGTTGCACTAGTGAGCCACGGATGAGGAGATGCTGCTCCGTTGTTGATTTAAGTAAAGCCTGAACGTCATTAAAATGGTTAGCTCCATCTTGAGACACTTCTTTGATGCCCATCCTTGCACGCTACACCGCTACAACAAAGATGAAGGTAAGCCACGTAAATAAGACCGCCCACAAAACGGCGCATCCTGAAGCGACTTGAAGATGATCTGTAAAACATAATCTATGCAACATTTTGACCAAAGAACCACCATTACATGTTATGTAGACCACAAAGAAGTGTTTTAAATGTAGAAATCATAACCCAGTCTTATGGAATGGTGTTTTTAGAAGATGTTGGTTTGAAAGGTGTTATAAAGCATGTACAGTACATCTGTATGCATATGCAATGTCCGTCACAAAAACATGTCCAAGCGCACACTGATATGTTAATAATAATATTAACAATTATAATTACTATTATAATTGGCTAATAATATGTTGCAGGGTTACAACTGGTGCCACGAGAGGAACGTGGTGACAATATTCAGCGCTCCCAACTACTGCTATCGCTGCGGCAACCAGGCGGCCATCATGGAGCTGGACGACACCCTGAAATACTCTTTGTAAGTTTTACTAGGAAGCTCACCTCTTTCTCTCCTTTTCTTTTCACTCACTTACTTTTCTTTTCCTCCTTTTTTTCTTTTCATATAAATTCCTCACTTTTCTTTTAAACCTTTTCCTTTTCACTCACTCACTTTTCTTTTCACTCACTCACTTTTTTCCTTCTTTTCATTTTATACATTATCCTCACTTCTTTTTTTCACTCAGTTTTCTTTTCCTTGTTTTCTTTTCCTTTTCCTAAAACATCCTCACTTGTTTCCCTTTTTCTCTTTTTATACATTTTCACTTTTCTTTTAATGTTTTTTTCTTTTCACTCACTCACTTTTCTTGTTCTTCTTTTCTTTTTACTCACTCACTTTTCTTTTACTCCTTTTCTTTTTATACATCACCCTCCCTTCTTTTTTCCTCATTTTTCTTTTCATTCACTCACTTTTCTTTAACAACTTTTTACTCACTCACTTTTTTCCTCTTTTTCTTTCCATACATCATCCTCACTTCTTTTCCTCTTCTTTTCATACATCATCCTCACTTGTATTTTCCTCCTTTTTCTTTTCACTCCCTCACTTTTGTTTTCCTCCACATCTTTTCATACATCATCCTCACTTTTCTTTTCCTCCTTTTCTTTTTACTTGCTCAATTTCCCTTTCCTCCTTTTCTTCACACATCATCATCCTCACTTTTCTTTTCCTCCTTTTCTATTCACTTACTCACTTTTCTTCTCACTTACTCACTTTTTCCTTCTTTTCGTTTCATACATCATTCTAACTTCTTTTTTCCTTCTTTTTCTTTTCACTCACCCACTTATTTTCCTTCTTTTTTTCACTCACTCACTTTTCTTTTCCTCTTTTTGTTTTCATAAAACATCCTCACTTGTTTCTCTCTTTTTCTTTTCATACAACATTTTCACTTTTATTTTAATAATTTTTCTTTTCACTCACTCACTTCTTTTCCTCCTTTTCTTTTCACTCACTCACTTTTCTTTTCCTCCTTTTCTTTTCACTCACTCACTTTTCTTTTCCATCTTTTTCTTTTCACTCAGACTTTTTTTCCTGTTTTCTTTCCATATATCATCCTCACTTTTCTTTTCATACATCATCCTCTTGTGTTCCTTCTTTTTCTTTTACTCACTCACTTTTCTTTTCCTCCACATCTTTTCATACATCATCCTCACTTTTCTTTTCCTCCTCTTTTCACTCACTCACTTTTCTTTTCCTCTTTTTCTTTTCACTCACTCACTTTTCTTTTCCATCTTTTTCTTTTCACTCAGACTTTTTTTTCCTCTTTTTTTTCCATATATCATCCTCACTTTTCTTTTCCTCCTTTTCTTTTCATACATCATCCTCTCTTGTGTTCCTTCTTTTTCTTTTACTCACTCACTTTTCTTTTCCTCCACATCTTTTCATACATCATCCTCACTTTTCTTTTCCTCCTTTTCTTTTCACTTACTCAATTTTCTTCTCACTTACTCACTTTTTTCCTTCTTCTCGTTTCATACATCATCCTCACTTCTTTTTACCTTCTTTTTCTTTTCACTCACCCACTTCTTTTCCTTCTTTTTTTCACTCACTCACTTTTCTTTTCTTCCTTTTCTTTTCACTCACCGACTTTTCTTTTCCTCGTTTTCTTTTCATAAAACATCCTCACTTGTTTCTCTCTTTTTCTTTTCATACAACATTTTGACTTTTCTTTTAATCATTTTTCTTTTCACTCACTCAATTTTCTTTTTCTTCTTTTCTTTTTACCGTACTCACTCACTTTTCTTTTCCTCCTTTTCTCTTCACTCACTCACTTTTCTCTTCACTCACTCACTTTTATTTTACTCCTTTTCTTTGTATACATCACCCTCACTTCTCTTTTCCTCATTTTTCTTTTCACTCACTTTTCTTTTCCATCTTTTTCTTTTCACTCACTCACTTTTTTTTTCTCCATTTCTTTCCATATATCAACCTCACTTTTCTTTTCCTCCTCTTCTTTTCATACATCTCATCTCTCTTGTGTTCCTTCTTTTTCTTTTACTCACTCACTCACTTTTCTTTTCCTCCACATTTTTTCATACATCATCCTCACTTTTCTTTTCCTCCTTTTCACTTACTCAATTTTCCTTTCCTCCTTTTTTTTCCACACATCATCCTCAATTTTATTTTCCTCCTTCTCTATTCACTTACTCATTTTTCTTCTCCTCCTTTTCTTTGCACACATCGTCCTCAGTTTTCTTTTTGTCCATTTATGTTCACACATCATCCTCACTTTTCTTTTCCTCCACTTCTTTTCACACATCATCCTCACTTTTCTTTTCCTTCTGCTTCTTCCAGCTTGCAGTTTGATCCGGCGCCTCGCCGAGGGGAACCCCACGTCACCCGCCGCACCCCAGATTACTTCCTGTAGCCTTTCTTTCAAACTATTGCCATGGCATGAGTGGGCGGGGCTACACAGCAGCACACATTGCACATTCACACTAAGACCTATTTATGCTTCAAGCAACTAAAATAACTGTGTGTGTCTGCCATCATCATCAATATAGGAATTTGATGATGACTTGTTTTACCATCACACTAGTTCAAGCAAATTCACTCCAATATTTGGACTCAATCCCACATGCAATGGCTTCTAACAATGATATAAATATGAATAAGTATGGCAGATCTCTTTGCACTTTTGTAAATCTAAAGAAATGTAACATATGACCACCAGATGAAGAGAATATTTACATTTTTTTGCTTTCTATTGTATTAAAAAAGTCCATAATAAAGACAAAGGTTTTACAAGAGGTGTGTGTGCGTGCGCATGTGTGTCTGTGTGTGTGTGTGTGTGTGTGTGTGTGTGTGTGTGTGCGCGCTTGTGTGTTGTGATGATGGAGTGTTCATCCGCACCAACCATGCCTGCCTGTATTCAAGCGAGACATTTCAAATAATAAACATAAAGGTGACTCCTTGCTGAGATGACTTTTCATTGGACCTAAAATAAACAAAAATAAAAATGATCAGTCAGCTGGTGTCAAATTTATTTTAAGGCAGCCTGTAAAAATAAATTACAGTTGACAGACTTAAGGAATTTATCCATAATCTCTTGTGAACATGAATCGTCTGTTTCATCTCAACAATACAATACTAAGTATTTGATGCTCCAGTGACTTAGTACCTTTAATACGACATCAAGAAATTACAAATTCAATTACTACAGCATTACTAGAAGTTCTAAAACTACTAGAAAACTAAACTACAAGTAGGCTACTACAACTAGGACAACCTATAAGTACACTCCTACAAGTACCATAACTACTAGTACACAACTACATGTACAACGATTTACTAGAAGTACAGAAATCACTAGGACCTAAACTACAAGTAGGCTACTACTACAATTATAAACTACAAGTACTGTACACTACAAGTACAACAAACTACTAGAAGTACATCTACTATAAGCTAAACTACAAGTATTGTACACTACAAGTACTATAACTACAAGCCACTATAAGTACTACAAATACAAGAAACTAACAATACACTACAAGTACTACAATTACAACAAACTACAAGTACTACAACTAGAAGAAATTACAACTACAATATACTACACCACTCCCAGAAGTACTAAAACTACCAGAAACTAAACTACAAGTAGGCTACTGCAACTAGTACAATCTCTAAGTACACTACTATCAGTACTACAACTACTAATAAATGACTACAAGTATAACAAACTAGTGAAAGTACAAAAACATTCAAATACAATTAAGTTGTTACAACTATTATAAACTACTACTGCAAATACAAAAAACTACAATGAGATGTTTTGCCCTGGCATCAAATAATTATTTTTGTCATTCAAAGACAAATTAATGTATAAATGTTATTTTTCAGGATGATTTCAAATATCACGTTATGTTGGTTACAATAAAAGTATCATAAAAACGATGTAGTTGTGTACTTGTAGTTTCTTATAGTAGTGTATTTGTAGTTTATTGTAATTATAGATACTTCATAGTGTACTTTTTGTTTATTGTATTTGTAATATTTGAAATTAATTGTAGTTTTGTCTACTTAGTGTGCTTCATGGACACACAACCGCTCTGTAAAGTCACAGTGATTACCTATTGGTCAAATGAATGAATTAGATAAATTATTTGTATTTGATGGAGTGAAATGTTATTTTTGTTTAAATTGTGTCTCTTTGTTTTTATAAAATTACCCTAACAATTCTGAAATGTTTATATTTTTGTAGGGTGGTCAACTTACAAAATCAGCTTTATTGTCCAAGTATGTTTGACACACAGGAAATTGAACTTGGTACTGTGCTCTTTTTGTTCAAAGTAAGAAACAAAGAAAAATACAACAACTACGAGAGCACAGTATGGAAAACATTAAAGAACACAAAGGATGTATTGTAAAAGACATTAAAAGAGCACAGAGCTGATGCAACCAGCTGCCACTTCAGAGGTGCTATTCTACATACAGCTACAAAAGTAAAACAGAAAAAGAACAATAAATAATACATATTGCACACATATGATTGAGCCATGCATAAATTAACAACAAAACAAAACAAAAACACAGTTTTAAACACCCACATACACCGTAGTGGCCTCTGCAGTGTTCCACGCCAACAAAGCAACCAAGAGAGCCGACTCCGTCCTAGGCTGCCAACTACCGGTAGCTCTCGCCCATGTCCGGTCCGCATGGATGATCGGGAATCCTTACAGGGAGACCAAAGTACATGCCTATTCAGCTCCGTAAAGCTCATCCATCCCGACCCTCAACGCCGCATTTCCTCCGGTCTCTCCACGTGGTCTCCGGTGGAAACATGGCCAGGGCTACCTGAGGCAGACCCAAAAGTTCACAGAAGACTTAGACTTAGACAAACTTTAAGGGAAATTGTTCCACACAGTAGCTCAGTTACAAAGGATGGAAAGTGTAAGGATGGTAAGGATAATGCAGGTATAAAGTAGACAAAAAATGTACCGTAGTAGCAATATAAAATATAACATATATGTAATATTTACATATTATATATACAGATATATTATATTTTTATATAATATATACAATATATAACATTTACCATGTACATTATTACAGTATATGTAACAGCTGCAGCATAAAATAAAGAGTAGATCCAGCAGAACATAGACAGTGACAAGAATAGAAAAAATACAATAAAAATAAATTAATAAAAATAGACAAGAGCACCCAAAAGCAGCGCATATTTCATAAAAGTGCCACCCCACGTTGCACGGTCCCAAAGGTCCCAGACCAAAAACAAGAGGGAAACACAAGCGCTCAGAGCTCTTGCAACTAGCAGCCACTACAGCAGTGCCATCTTAGAAAAAAAATTAATAAAATAATAATTATTGTTCAGAAATGCAAATACATTACCACAAATGTAAAGAATTAAGGAAAGAAAACAAATTGAGAAGGCTTAAAAAAGTTAAATATGTGAATATTTACACTTGAAAATGACCGGTAGGAGGCCACGGGGAAGACCCAGGACACTTGGTAAGACTATGTCTCCCGGCTGGCCTGGAAACGCCCCGGGATCCCCCAGGAGGAGCTCGATGAAGTGGCTGGGGAGAGGGAAGTCTGGGCTGCTCAGCCTCAGCCTGCTTAGGCTGCTGTCCCCGCGACCCGATTTCGGATAAGCGGAAGAAGATGGATGGAAAATACATGATATGTTATGGATTGATTTACGTGGGCCCCGACTTAAACAAGTTGAAAAACTTATTCGGGTGTTACCATTTAGTGGTCAATTGTACGGAATATGTACTTTACTGTGCAATCTACTAATAAAAGTCTCAATCAATCAATCAAAAAGAACTTTCGATACAATTTTAGAATAACACATACTAACACACAAATTAAAAAAACAACCCTACATTATTATGAAACTATGATAGAATATTAGTCATATAATAAAAATGTGACAATTTTGCAATAAATAAATGACCTCGGAACTTAGGTTCACGCATTGTTGTCAGCCGGAACCTTTTCACGAACCTCAACGTATTTAAGCATATACGTTTTTTTTATTGAGTATCATTATGCACAGCTGTAAACTCCAGACCTAAATTATACTTTATACATTAATGTTATATTTTTGATTGTTTAAAACGGGTGTTTGTCTCGGAAACATGACAAAAATAAAGAAATATAAACGCCCCCTCCTCCCGCCTCCTCCCCCTCCATGTTGTGACAAAGCAGCGCCGAGTGCGGACTGGAAATACTTAACTTCTTTTTCTTCTTCTTCTCTTCTACTGCTTTAAAGAGACTACAGGCCAATTATTCATTATTGTTTATAAACAAAACGCATTTACGGTACGTTTGTCCATATAATGTAAGAGTGACGTGTTTAAAATGGCTTTGTTTGACCGCTGTAGCTTGCGGTTGCTAGCAGGCCTGCTAGCATGGTGCTAGCAAGCTAATGCTAACAGCGAGTTTTAACAAATATTTTGCATTTTGAGCATAGGTATCACAACAAGAACAATGTTATGCTGATTATGTGTTAATAATGTATTATGTTTTTTAAAGAGGGGTCGAGACATGGTTAGCATTAGAATGCTAACGCCTTGCGGCGCTTATAACTTCTATTTATTTATTAATGCAACTTCCAGATGTTGGATTATGCCAACGTTTGCGTACGTACGTCTTCTTTTCATCGCAAAATGATGCGAAACTGAAGAGGTTCGTCGTCACCAAACGACAATACTAAAACAGTAGCTAAGTTGTTGCTGTACCGCCATGGACTTCCAACTGAAATGAGTGGACAGCAACCCGTTTTTATTGACAAATACATGCAAATACTAAACGTGTTATTGTTTGTTTTGATACAAGATGCCCACCATAAAGTTGCAGAGCTCCGATGGGGAAATTTTTGAGGTGGACGTGGAAATAGCCAAACAGTCCGTGACCATTAAAACCATGTTGGAAGGTAAGTGATTATATATAGGGATGATGTTCGATAAGAAATTATCGAGTTCGAGCCTATTATCAAATCCTCTTATCGAACCGATTCTCTTATCGAGTCCAGATAGGTTGTTGTATATGGAAAAAAACACAATATTTGGTTTAACAAATCACTTCACATTCTCTACTGCTCGCTACTATAGTATTACCATATCTGAGTTATTGTGCAGAAATGTGGGGAAATAACTACAAACAAAAGATCAATTAGACTGATACATAATGTTGGATATAGAATGTTGGTAAAATTGCAAACAGCTATAATGATGTGGAATTAAATGATGGAATGGATTAAGTAAAGAAGTGAAACATTGTACTGATATGATCCAGTTTAAGAGGTTGTTCAAATGAATAGTGCTTACAAAGTACAAAGAAGAAGAATTATGAGAAATACTTTCAACCCTATTGAAAATAAGATATTCTTCATCTCAGTATATTAATAATGACTAAATTAATTCATTACATATTACAAAACTGTTGTATATACTAATTCACAGATATTTTATTTTAAAAAGGTCAGTAAATGATGTATATATTTGTAAACGCTATGAAGTGGGAAAGGGGTAGGATTAAATAAGCTTTACTTCTGTAAAGTGAAATGATATGAAACTGTGATGTATTATACTGTAAGTGTGTTCATGTTCCAAATAAACTAAAGAAAGAAAGAAAGCACTGGTGATGCCTAATGATGTCATGATCCGTGGTCGGATCACGTTTTGGTTAGTTATGTTCTGTTAGTTTTGGACTTCCTTAGTTGTTGTGTGCACTTTGGGGGTTTGTTTTAGTCACCGTGGTTACTTATGATTTTCACCTGCCTTGTACGCGCACCTGTTGCTCATCAGAGACTCTATTTAAGCCTGCCTTTTCCGGTCACTCGTCGTGGCTGCATTGTTTGCATTTGCAACGGTTACGTTGGCATTCTGATTTCTGTGCTGAAGTTACCTTAGCTTCTAGTATTCTTGTGCTAAGTAAGTTTTTGCTTTAGCTTCTCGTGCGAACGGCACACTTTCCTTTTGTTTCGTTCCTGTCTGTTGTAATGTGTATGATTTATGAGAAATAAATCATCTCCTACCTGCACGCTTTCGTCCGGAGCCGTCAGTTTTGCGTCCCGGGAGAACGAACCGCAGCACGCTGCACCCCACCGTGACAAATGACTGAGCTACGTGACGTCATTTCTTGTGATGTCCTACGGGGCATTTCTTGTCGGGACGGGATTTGTTCCCAGGGATTCGAATAAAGAACCAACTCTTTTTCTTTACTATGGTGGTCTCGATAACGGGTACCGGTTCTCAAAAAGGGATTCGAGTCCGAGGACTCGGTTCTTTTCTTATCGAACAACCGGTAAAACCGGTTTCGAGCATCAACCCTAATTTATATATGCCTTAAATTGAAGTGCGAAGTACTATATTTTGTTTTATTTCACAGATTTGGGAATGGACGACGAAGGAGACGACGACCCGGTCCCTCTTCCCAACGTCAACGCGGCAATTCTTAAGAAGGTAACACACGTAATATATTAGTATTCGCAGTAGGGCTGGGCGATATGGCCTTTTATTAAATCTCAATATTTTTAGGCCATGTCACGATACATCTCGATATTTTGCCTTAGCCTTGAATGAACACTTGATGCATATAATCACAGCAGTATGATGAGTCTATGTTTCTACATTAGGGCTGGGCGATATATCGATATACTCAATATACTCAATATATCGCGGGTTTGTCTCTGTGCGATATAGAAAATGACTATATCGTGATATTGGAGTATACGCTCTCACGCAGTTGCTTTTAGCTTCGGGCATTACACTACAGGCTCTTCTCACTCTTTGTTGTCTCTCCTTCTCACAGAGACAAAAAACAAGCGCACCTTCTTACATACGTCACATACGTATACGCCCTCGCGGAGCAGAGAGGTGCGGCATGGGTAACGTTAGCTGTGGTGCGAGTGGTAATACGAGAGAAAGAAGTTGCGAATCTGGTAACAAATGAAGGAATAATTAATTCCCAAGAGGGAATTAATCGTCTGGCGGTGGTTTGGCATCAAGCGGGAATATGTCGAACAGACAACCGTAATTTGTCAAGTGTGGGGCAAAAGTGTTGCTATAAAAAGTAGTATTACTGGTAATATGTAGCATCATTTGAAAAGTCACTCGCTAGAGAATGAAGAGTGCTTACTCTGCATTTCAACATCTCTGTTTGGTGCCACACCCAACAAAATGCCGAGGCTACCATTTCCACATCAACACCGTATGAAAAATATAGTCAACATCAGAAGGAGATAACGTCCGCAAGAACCTACCACATAGCGAAGGACATACACTATTTGATTTCCTATTATGCAGCTCATTTTTATTTGACAGTTATTGAAATATCTTGTGTGACATCATGCACAAAGTGCACTTTATTTGTTTTAAACTATTGTAGTGGCGCTCTGTACAAAAAGTGCACTTTAATTTAGTGTTGTTTTGATATGTCATCTTAGTGACGTCATGCACAAAAGTGCACTAATAGCTTGTTTTAAAATGTCTCTGACAATCTTGCACTTCCTGTTTTGGAAATGACATGAATGTTTGTGCCACTGCTTAATAAAAATGAGCATATATTAATGCAGTATGAACAAGAATGTTTTAATGTAGACACATAGAATCATCATACTGCTGTGATTATATGCATCAAGTGTTCATTCAAGGCTAAGGCAAAATATTGAGATATGTATCGTGTATCGTGACATGGCCTAAAAATATTGAGATATTAAAAAAAGGCCATATCGCCCAGCCCTAGTCTACATTAAAACATTCTTGTTGATACTGCATTAATATATGCTCATTTTAAACTTTCATGCAGAGAGGGAAATCACAACTAAGTCAATTTACCAAAACTGTATGTATTAAACAGTTATTAAGCAGTGGCACAAACATTCATGTAAATTCCAAAACAGAAAGTGCAAGATTGTCAGAGACATTTTAAAACAAGCTATTAGTGCACTTTTGTGCATGATTTCACTAAGATGACATATCAAAATAACACTAAATTCAAGTGCACTTTTTGTACAGAACACCACTACAATAGTTTAAATCATATAAAGTGCATGATGTCACACAAGATATTTCAATAACTGTCAAATAAAATTGAGCTGCATAATAGGAAATCAAATAGTGTATGTCCTTCGCTATGTGGTAGTTTACTGCGGATGTTATCTCCTTCTGTTGTTGACTATTTGTTTCATACGGTGTTGATGTGCAGGTTGCTTTGGCATTTTGTTGGTGTGGCACCGACCGGAGATGTTGACATGCGGAGTTTCAAGCACTCTTCATTCTCTAGCGGGTGACTTTTCAAATGGTGCTACACATTAGCAGTGCTGCTCCTTTTTGTAGCAACGCTTTTGCCGCATACTTGCAAAACATCTTCCCGCCTGAAGCCAAACCATCGCCAGACGATGGACTCCCTGCTGTTTTCTTCCTTCATTTGTTACCACACCGCTAGCATCACAGCTAACTTTACTCTACGCTCTGCTCCGCGAGAGCGTATGACGTTGCACGCGCGACAGTATGTGACGTATGTAAGAAAGTGCGCTTGTTTTATGTCTCTGTGAGAAGGAGAGACTAGAAAGAGTGAGAAGAGCCTGTAGTGTAATGCCCGCAGCTAAAAGCAACTGCGTGAGAACGAATACTCGAATATCCCGATATAGTCATTTTCTATATCGCACAGAGACAAACCCGCAATATATCGAGTACCGTATTTTTCGGACTATAAGTCGCAATTTTTTTCATAGTTTGGCCGGGCTCCAGTGCGACTTATATATGTTTTTTTCCTTCTTTATTATGCATTTTCGGCAGGTGCGACTTATACTCCGGTACGACTTATACTCCGAGAAATACGGTATATTGATATATCGCTCAGCTGTACCTTAGAGGAAAATCTAATTTAAAATATTTGTATGCTCGTACAACACTTAAAACCTTTAGTATATCAGTATGTGGAATTAAATTATGGAATGGACTAATCAAAGAAATCTAACAAAGCACCAATATCATTCAGTTTAAGAGACCGTTCAAACTACAAGTGTTCACAAAGTACACAGAACAAGAATTATGATGAACATCTTGAACTCTTTTTTTTCCTTTATTTTTTTCATTGAGACAAAGATTATTTATGTATTTAATATTTGTTTGCTTACTATATTATTTATTTATTTATTTGTTCACAGTTCTTTTACAGAGAACAAGGAAATTGGATAAAATTGCTATGGTATGAAAAAGGGTAGGATTAAAAAAGCTCTGATTCTTCCTACTCCTTTTCGGACGTGCTATAATGAAACAACTGGAATTGTGTGATGCATTACATTGAATCGTATGCAAGTTCGAAATAAACTGAAACTGAAGTGAATTGTAACCTTCAAAAATTGTTTGAGTGCAATAGGAAATCAATGTTTAATGTATTGTGAAATTTTCTGTTAAAATAAAGCCAATGTTGACATTTTTTGTACCGTATTTTCCGCACTATAAGGCGCACCGGATTATTAGCCGCACCTTCTATGAATTACATATTTCATAATTTTGTCCACCAATAAGCCGCCCCGGACTATAAGCCGCGCCTACGCTGCGCTAAAGGGAATGTCAAAAAAACAGTCAGATAGGTCAGTCAAACTTTAATAATATATTAAAAACCAGCGTTCTAACAACTCTGTTCACTCCCAAAATGTACGCAAATGTGCAATCACAAACATAGTAAAATTCAAAATAGTGCAGCGCAATAGCAACATAATGTTGCTCGAACGTTAATGTCACAACACACAAAATAAACATAGCGCTTACTTTCTGAAGTTATTCTTCATTCGTAAATCCTTCGTCTTCGGTGTCCGAAGTGAAAAGTTGGGCAAATTTACGATCCACTGGCAGATGTTGGCGTCGTCTGGCGCTGCCTCCTCGTCTTAGTGAAGGTGTGTTCGCCTTCTGTCTTCCATTGTTCCCACGCAGTTAGCAGTCTAGCTTCGAATGCCCTGTTGACACCAATATCTAGCGGCTGGAGGTCTTTTGTCAATCCACCCGGAATGACGGCGAGTATTGAATTAAGCGTGTCAGCGTGTCTCTCAATGTGCTGTTAAGAGCTAGCAAATATAACAACTACACTACCCAGCATGCAACGATAGTTACGAGCATGCGCGGTAGCCCTGAGAAGTTCCCACGCAGTTAGCAGTCTAGCTTCGAATGCCCTGTTGACACCAATATCTAGCGGCGGCTGGAGGTCTTTTGTCAATCCACCCAGAATGACGGCGAGTATTGAATTAAGCGTGTCAGCGTGTCTCTCAATGTGCTGTTATGAGCTAGCAAATATAACAACTACACTACCCAGCATGCAACGATAGTTACGAGCATGCGCGGTAGCCCTGAGAAGTTCCCACGCAGTTAGCAGTCTAGCTTCGAATGCCCTGTTGACACCAATATCTAGCGGCGGCTGGAGGTCTTTTGTCAATCCACCCAGAATGACGGCGAGTATTGAATTAAGCGTGTCAGCGTGTCTCTCAATGTGCTGTTATGAGCTAGCAAATATAACAACTACACTACCCAGCATGCAACGATAGTTATGAGCATGCGCGGTAGCCCTGAGAAGCGTTGTATGCTGGGAGTTCGAATGTGGTTATGAGCACGCTGTGAGAAAACGTTGAGAACTCAGTTAACACGCCTCGTCTGCATTATTTATAATTAGACAGACAACACACTTAATAGGAGCCATTTGGGGTCTTTACATAAACACACAAATGGAAATGAAACGTCACATATCCCAGCATGCACCGCGCGCTTCTTCTACGGGGAAAAAAGATGGCGGCTGTTTACCGTAGTTGCGAGACCTAAACTTTATGAAAATGAATCGTAATAAAGCGCACCGGGTTATAAGGCGCACTGTTAGCTTTTGAGAAAATTTGTGGTTTTTAGGTGCGCCTTATAGTGCGGAAAATACGGTACTTCCCTTTATTTTTAAAGTATTTTGAAGTAGCGTAAAGTATCTATACATTTCGGTACCGTGGTTGGATCCCTGGTAGGATACGGTATGTTAAAGTCCTCAATAATCAATTCTAGTTCTTCCCAAAATGTTTCAGTTGCAAATCTTGTTTTCCTGTTTGATGTGTTCACTGTGTGTTTGTTTGTGTGTGTGTGTGTTGCCAGGTGATCCAGTGGTGCACCCACCACAAAGACGACCCCCCTCCCCCTGAGGACGACGAGAACAAGGAGAAGCGCACCGACGACATACCCGTCTGGGATCAGGAGTTCCTCAAAGTGGACCAAGGCACCTTGTTTGAGCTCATTCTGGTAAAAAAACAACAATAATAATAAGTGGTTTGTTTACACGGTGTGTGTGTGTCATGTGATGAGTTAGAAGGTATGTTGTCCACGTGTTCGACAACATACCGCTGTGGGCTTCCAGGAAGTGAAACCCAAGTCAACCACGGTTTAAAGAGAAACATGCTTCAGCTTGAGGGTCTGCCTTCCGCTTGTTCCTAGTAGGACTGTACTGATCCCATATTGATATCCGGAAAAAACAAGTATCGGATTATATTGTTTACTTGTTCAAAGCCAGTTCACATCTAAATGTCCTCCAATAAGCACACATTTTTTGTATTTTACTAAAGTAATTTACAAAACATGCTAGGCTATAGGCTACTAGCAGCTACACAACAGCTAAGCACACAAGTGAGACATACGTTATAATCATTGAACAATAAAACAGCACATTTGTCAATTTAAACAAAATCAAATAATTACAGTTGCATATGAATTACACATACAGAGAAGTGTATTATTAAAGGTATCCAGTAACACATGTCCACATCATTGATGAGCTTAACGACATGAATTATGTGACCAATAAGTGTCACCAAAAAACTTATCACTTTAAGTCTATGGACTGGACTTTCACAATATTATGCTAGACACACTCGACGTCCATTGCATCCGGTCTCCCCTAGAAGGGACGGGGTCACCCACATCTGCGGTCCTCTCCAAGGTTTCTCATCGTCATTCACATCGACGTCCCACTGGGTTGTGAGTTTTTCTTTGCCCTTATGTGGGCTCTGAACCGAGGATGTCGTTGTGGCTTGTGCAGCCCTTTGAGACACTTGTGATTTAGGGCTATATAAATAAACATTGATTAATTGATTGATTTAAAGGCTTAGTTGGCCACATGCGTGGACAGCACTTTTTAGCTCTTATTTCCAAAATTGTGTACACTACTGAATTGGGGTCTTATGGCCGCTTATGTGGACACTTATGCTGCCATCTGGTGGTGTCATAAGAGTATAACATACAATGGAATTTGGAAAAAAAAAGGTGTAAAAATAAGAATTAGCCTGTCACTAAATATGAAGTACACATTTGTTACTTATGGACTAAGTACATCATATCAAAAGATGATTCTTAGTTTTTATTCTAATTAGGGTTCAATAAGGCCAAATAGCAAAGAGAAATTAAAAAAAGCATGTAAACAAACAGCTTGGGCCTTAAGAGATAGCATAAGTGTGTCATAAGGTTTTTAATTATAGACCTACTGTTTGTTGTTCTAAGAGTAATTTCCCTTTATAAAGCCTTTTCTAACTTTTCACAACAAAAAAGATTTGTGCTGATCTTGCATTCGATTCATACCAGTACTGATGTTGGTATTGTATCAGATGTGAAAAATGTTAGGGGTAAAGCTGGGCGATATGGCTGAAAATTGTATCATGATGATATGTTTTTTATATTGATCTATATAAAAAATGATTGATATTTTTTATGACCTATTTAACCCTGCCAATAAATACAGTGGTATACTTTACTTACCAAAGATGGGATTTACCAGTGGAGAAGGTGTCTGGTAGGGTCACCCACGGGTAAGGTGGTACCGGTACAATAAATGCAGTAGATTTGAAGGTAGTTGCAGTATAGAGACACTAGATGGCAGTAGTGTATAAGCTATTGAACACTACACAGAGGAAGTTGGGAAGCTACTAATTAAACCAACACAGGATGTTGCTGCATTCAAACCTAACAGAACTAAAAACAAGTTCCTGTTATTGAGTTGATGTATCAACATATCAGTTTCTCTTCTCACTAGGAGAGAATTCACAGCGAGATAGAAAGACGGCACAATCAAACTTTAAGTGATTGGCTGTTGGCGTGTCTCTCCATTTCTCAGTGATACTTCCTGTTTCCTGTTTTGCTGTCTTCCCACAGAGCGTGAGTAACTCCATGCAACAAACCTTGCTTCGTAACTTCTGTTTTTTTCCAACCCAAAAAATAGAAGAACGTATCGAATGTTTTAACGAACGCATTTGATATTGATATCGATTATGTGTCGAAGAGAGAGGAAGGAAGGAAGGATCCCCAAAACTTGCATCTTTCCCAATAAGACTTATGGCAGTACTCGCTTTTTATTTTTTAATACATTTGCAAACATTTCTACATTTCTGTTTTTTTCTGTCAAGATGCGCTGCTGAGTGTACATTCATGAGAAATAACATTAACTTTTTTGATTTTAGCAAATGGCTGCAATGAAACAAAGCGGAAATTTGCAGTTGTATAGTAAACATTGTGTCACGTCCTAACTTGTCCTCCCCGTAATTGGGCAGTTGTATTTCGGACATTGCGTCACGTCCTAACTTGTCCTCATCGGAATTGGACAGTTTTATCTGAGACGTTGCGTCATGTCCAAACTCGTCCTCCCGTAATTGGGCAGTTGTACTGTGGATGTTGCGTCACCGCCTAACTCGTCCACCCGTAATTGGGCAGGTGTATAGTGGACGTTGCGTCACGTCCTAACTCGTCCTCCCCGTAATTGGACAGTTGTATTTCGAACGTCGCGTCACGTCCTAACTTGTCCCCATCGTAATTGGGAAGTTGTATAGTGGACGTTGCGTTACATCCTAACTCGTCTTCCCCGTGATTGGGCAGGTGTATTGTGGACGTTGCGTCACGTCCTAACTTGTCCTTATCGTAATTGGGAAGTTGTATAGTGGACGTTGCGTCACGTCCTAACTCATCCTCCCTGTATTTGGGCAGTTGTATTGTGGAATTTGCGTCACGTCCTAACTCGTCCTCCCCGTAATTGGGCAGTTGTATTTCGGACGTTGCATCACGTCCTAACTCGTCCTCACTATATTCGGGCAGTTGTATTGTGGTTGTTGCGTCACGTCCTAACTCGTCCTCCCCGTAATTGGGCAGTTGTATAGTGGACGTTGTGTCACGTCCTAACTCGTCCTCCCTGTATTTGGGCAGTTGTATTGTGGTTGTTGCGTCACGTCCTAACTTGTCCTCATCGGAATTGGGCAGTTGTATTTTGGACATTGCGTCACGTCCTAACTTGTCCTCATCGGAATTGGGCAGTTGTATTTCGGACATTGCGTCACGTCTGAACTCGTCCTCCCGTAATTGGGCAGTTGTATAGTGGACGTCGCGTCACGTCCTAACTTGTC
>NC_084550.2:17115000-17145000 GCF_033978685.3 Nerophis lumbriciformis | reverse complement strand
TTTTGTTTTGGCTCGCTAAATCCGAACTGACGTCGCCTCGCAGGGAAATAAAAAAATAAGTTTCACACATCGCTTGATGATTTTGGAAGTAAATAAAATACTGCAAAAAAAGAAAAAGAAAATTGTGTTAAGTTTTTTATGCCAGTTTGAAATGTATCTTTAAAAAAATAATTTTAATTTTTTAAACAAATTCAATACACCAAAACAATTCAAGTGTAAAAAAAAAGAAGTCATTTCTCTGGTGTTTATATGAAACTACAAGCAACATTGCCCTCTGCTGGATGAACACGGAATTGTTCAACTTTACATTGAAACCAAAACGCTTAAAAGTATTGCTTTAAGAAATGGTAGCGACTAAAAAGTACTTTTAAATTTTTTTTTTACTGCTTCGTCTTAGTTGGTAAATCAAGACTTTCTGTGGACAATAGAAGAAGAAAGTGTGAATTAGAATATTTACTGTCTTGTTTAAGTGAGTTTTGTTTTGCCTCGCTAATTCCGAACTGACGTCGCCTCGCAGGGAAAGAAAAAAAAAGTTTCACACATCGCTTGATGATTTGGGAGTAATTAAAATACTGCAAAAAAAGGGAAAATTGTGTTATGTTTTTTTATTCCAGTTTGAAATGTATCTTTAAAAACATCCTTTTAAATATTTAAACAAATTCAATACACCAAAACAATTCAAGTGTAAAAAAAAAAAGTCATTTCTCTGGTGTTTATATGAAACTACAAGCAACATCGCCCTCTGCTGGATGAACACGGAATTGTTCAACGTGACATTGAAACCAAAACACTTAAAAGTATTGCTTTAAGAAATGGTAGCGACTAAAAAGTACTTTTTTTTTCTTTTTTTTTCCATAAACATGAAAGTTCATTATTAGGTCAATTTGCACATTAATATAAAAACACTTTACAGGAAAACCTAATTAAAGTTTACAGAGCTGCAACCTTTTTAAAAGTAACATACAAAACAAAATGCTTTCCTCCCCTTCTGACAGTACAAAAATACACAAATAAAAATAAAATATACGATGAGTTGGTCCAGACATTTGTGTTATACAGGCGATTGTCATGCACGTGCACGCCCACGCGCACACTTGTACAGAAATGTCAAACGTGCAGTCAAGTTGTAGTTGCACAATGAAGCACTAGAAGGCACTACAACACCTGATTTGTAACATTGGAGCTCATTAAGAAGCCCGGGAAAAGTCCAAACTAATTCAGAAAACGTTATGGCACGCAGATGTTGCTAATGTTACAAAATGTTTGTGATATTTACATCTTTTTACATTCAATGTAATATCTTGACGAGTTCCCGCACGTTGCCAGGGGAAACCGCCTCGCTGCCACGCGAAGGTCAGAGGTCGCTGAACCTTGACTGTTGCGGGCGAGCGCGTTTCGGGGCGACCTTGCACGGGGGAGTCGGCGAGGGGGGCCGCTGGTGGTAAGGGTGCGGGTGGGGGGGCGAGTCTGGAGGCGGAGTTAAATGTGAACAAGTTGGACTGGAGCAGCGTCCTCCTTGATGGAAGCGAATGCACTTCTTCTTCCTCCTAGGGAGGGACAGTCACACACAGTTATCTGTGAATACATAAATCATCATCAGCATACTCATATATACCAACAATCATAACACTCAAGGGTATACATAATATAGATGTACATTAGGTCAGGAAAAACACAGAGGCTATTTTATCCCTACAAGCCTACAAACAGGCTTGTAGGGATGAAATAGCCTCTGTGTTTTTTCATAAATATATATATATATATATATATATATATATATATATGTGTGTGTGTGTATATATGTGTATATATAATATATACACACACATATATATATATATATATATGTATATACATATATATATATGTATATACATATATATATATATATATATACGTGTGTGTGTATATATATGTATATATATGTGTATATATAATATATGTATATATATATGTATATATAATATATGTGTATATATATATATATATATGTGTGTATATATGTATGTATATATATGCATGTATATATATATGCATGTATATATTACATGTATGTATATATATATATTTATATATATATGTATGTATATATAGATATATGTATATGTACTGTATATATATATATATATGTATGTATATATATACACATATACATATGTATATATATATATATATAAACATATATATATATATGTGTGTATATATGTGTATATATAATGTATATATATACATATATATATATATGTGTGTGTGTGTGTATATATATGTATATATATGTGTATATATAATATATGTACATATATATGTGTATATATAATATATATATGTGTATATATATATGTGTGTGTATATATTTGTATATATATATGTATATACAGTATGTATGTATATATATGCATGTATATACAGTATATGTATATATATGCATGTATACATTACATGTATGTATATATATATATTTATATATATATGTATGTATATATAGATATACTGTATGTATATATATATGTACTGTATATATATGTATGTACATATATACATATATATATACATATATAGATATATGTATATATATGTACTGTATATACTATAAGTATATACATATATATGTATGTATATACATATACATGTATGTATATATATATATACATATATATGTGTGTGTGTGTATATATATATATATATATATATATATATATGTATATATACTGTATATATGTATATACACATATATATGTATGTATATACACATATGTATGTATATATGTATGTATATACAGTATATGTATGTATGTATGTATATATATACACATATGTATGTATATATATGTATGTATGTTTATATATATACACATTTATGCATATGTATACATACATATATATACATATATACATATATATACAGTATATATATATATATATATATATATATATATATATATATATATATATATATTCAAGATATACGTATATAATAAAATATATTTTAAACAACTTTATTTTCCTTTAAAAAAAAGACAGTTATTGAGGTCCATGTTAAAGTCGGTTATTAAATATAAGTGACCTTTACAGTGGAGCAAATATTTCATGCAAATCAAAGAGAAAGAAGTGAGTTTATTAGCACAGCTTAGCTTAGCGTTAGGGCGTAAGAAAACAGCCGAGCTTGTTTGGAAGCACAGGAAGTGGGGAAGTTGACTTTGGAGGAAAGAGGGGGCGGGGCTAACTCTCGCTATTAGCCACGGCTAAGTGGCGAAGCTAACTGCTTTTTGGACTTGCAGAGTACACACCTGCAGGGACCGCACCAGTCGGTTTGCTGCTGGAGGCCAAAGCGAGCTCGACATTTCTTGGGAGAACCCAAGTCTGAGCGACACGCATGCAAACATCGTGAAGAAGAAGAAGAAGAAGAAGAAGAAGAAGAATCAACATGGCGGACATTCACGGGAAATGTTAGTAGCTTTCTTTACAAGCACCCACACAATGTTAGTGACCTTTGTTAGTAGCATCATCTGACAGGGGAGTAAACAAAAAGTGGGTCATTAAAATTTAAAGCTAAAGAAAATCAAATTGAAGGAACAAAATTGAAGGAACAAAATCAACAGAATTCTTCCTAAAATCTTGTTAACGTGGAATGATTTTAACTATCAGATGTGTTTGATGCTCAGTAAAAATGTAAGCAGGAGGTGGCGTAGCGCAATGTTAGCATCATGTTAGCGCAATGTTAGCATCGTGTTAGTGCTATGTTAGCATCATTTTAGCGCGATATTAGCATGATGTTAACATGATTTTAGCATGATGTCAACGTGATGTTAGCATCATGTTAGCGTGATGTTAGCATGATGTTAACGTGATTTTAGCATGATGTTAACGTGATGTTAGCATCATGTTAGCGTGATGTAATGTTAGCATGATGTTAACATGATTTTAGCATGATGTTAACGTGATGTTAGCATCATGTTAGCGTGATGTTAACGTGATTTTAGCATGATGTTAACGTGATGTTAGCATCATGTTAGCGCGATGTAATGTTAGCATGATGTTAACGCCATGTTAGCTTAGCTTGTGTGTAAAAATAAAAATGTTAGGGTATACATAAAAAAAAAAAAAAAAAGTGTACCTGAGTTGGAGTCCTGCTGCTTGTCCCTTTTCCTCCTCTTCTTCTTGCCCTAAATGACAACACAACTTTTCAACGACTCCTGTTTTAAGCCCCCCCAAACACAATCACACATTTTTACACAACTACACACATAGGACACTTCATTAGGAACCCAGCAGCAACCGTCTAACAATACAACTTTCCTACAAAACACAAAAATGCTCACTTGTACCAACTTATAAAATATTTTATTGAACAAAGTTCTACTTAAGTCCAAAAAACTATTTTGTTTTTATAACTGTTTTTAAAACATATTTTAATTTTTTTTTAAAACATTTTCTAAAAAATTTTAAGCAATTTTGAAAATACTTATTGGGCACTAAAAAAAAAAAAAAAAGTGTTTAAGACATTTTAAAAACAAATTTTAAATATTTTTTTTAACTCACAAAAACACATTTGCTCGCTTATGAACATTTTTAGTTTTTGAACACTTTTTTTTAAAGCTTTAAAACTTTTAAAAACACATTTTGACACTTTTTAAGCAATTTTAAACCACTTTAAAAACGATCAAAAATTATTTGAATTTTGATGATTTATTTATTTGATTTATTTCTATTATTGATTGTCAACAAAATATTTTTTTTTGTATTGGAATATTGTAAATGATTAAAAACACTCAACAAAAAACATGTTTAACTCTCTGAAAGCGCTTTTTTGAAAACTACTTTTTTCAACTGTTTAAAACACTATATCAACAAAATATTTTTTTTATATTGGAATATTGTAAATGATTAAAACACTGTAACAAAAAAACATTAAAAAAGCACTTTTTAAAAACTACTTTTTCAACTGTTTAAAACACTATTTTTAATCCACTTCACCAATTTTCCAAATATTTTAAAACTTTTTAAACCACTTTTTTAAACTTATTTTAAACACTTAAGCAATTTTCTAAATTATTTTTTTTAACTTTTTAAACACTTGAAACAACTTTTTTTATAACTCTTTTCAAACACCTTTAAACACTTTTAAAGCAATTATTTAACACTCAAGCCCTTTAAAACTTTTTAAAACACCTTTCTATAGCCTTTTAATAGTCATTTCAATACAATACTTCATCACACATTGAATTATTATTATTTATAATTATTTCATCACACTTTTGTTTGGAGTATGGTATTGTTTGGAATATGGTATTGTTTGGAGCATGGTATTGTTTGGAATATGGTATTGTTTGGAGCATGGTATTGTTTGGAGTATGGTATTGTTTAGAGTATGGTATTGTTTGGAGCATGGTATTGTTTGGAATATGGTATTGTTTGGAGTATGGTATTGTTTGGAGCATGGTATTGTTTGGAATTTGGTATTGTTTGGAGTATGGTATTGTTTGGAATATGGTACTATATCAAATATGACATCCTATGTATCCGTGATGATTGGCGGTGCTGGTGTTCCTAATCAAGTGTCCTGAAAGTCTTGACTGTCTTAATGGTGCTGGTAACCATGGCAACATGCAATCCCTTTCATGCCTCGAGAAAACTGGTACACCCCCCACAGAGGCAGACACACCCACAAGACGAGTCCCTACCCAATCAGCTTTACTCTGGACCCCGCTAAGGCCCGCCTCCTGCAAGAGGGTCAACAGCACACTTAACACAGCAGGACGCCACACACGCACACGCACGCACACACACGATACAACACAACACATGCGCCCACTGATGTGTGTGAGTGAGTGAGTCAGTGTGTGTGTGTGTGTGTGTGTGAGTCAGTGTGTGTGTGTGTGTGAAGTCTTACATAGTTGTCCCGTGCAGACCAGGTGGGATAAAGTTGCATGTGAAGTTGTCTCTCCTTACGCGCCAACTCGTAGTATTTAGCCTGCTCCTCACGGCTCAACGCATGCCACTGCACGCACACACACACACACACACACACACACACACACACACACACACACACACACACACACACACACACACACATGCACACACATTGAAAAAGTCAATTATAAAATGATGACTTGACAAAAAAATATTGATTAGACTTTTGATGAAGTATTTATTGGATTTATTTCTATTATTGATTGTCAACAAAATATTTTTTTTTACATTGGAATATTGTAAATCATTCTATTGTATTGCAATATATTTTTCTGCTATATTGTTAGATACCTTTTTATAGTATTGTATTATAAAATATATTTTACTGTACAATAAAAATACTTTTGCTGTATTTTAAAATAAATGTTTATAGTATTGCCTCATTAAATATGTTCTAATATTTAGTAAAAATACTTTTGCTATTTTTACAGAACATTTTACAGTATTGTATTATAAAATGTGTTTTACTGTACAGTAAAAATACTTTTGATGTATTTCAAAATATTTTTTTTACAGTACTGTATCATTAAATATGTTCTAATATTTGGTAAAAATACTTACAGTACATTTTACAGTATTGTATTATAAAATGTGTTTTACTGTATAGTACAAATATTGTTACTGTATTTTAAAATACATTTTATAGTATTGTATTATAAAATGTGTTTTACTGTATAGTAAAAAATATTTTTGCTGTATTTTAAAATACAGTTTTACAATATTGAACATGTTTTACTGTGTATGAAAATAGTTCTGCTGAATTTTGAAATACATTTTTACTGTATCGTATTATAAAATATTTTTACTGTATAGTAAAACATGTTTTATTGTATCTTAAAATACATTTTTACAGTACTGTATAATGTAATATGTTTTACTGTATAGTAAAAATAAGTTTGCTGTATTTTTAAAATAAATTTTTAGAGTATTGTATCATTAAATATGTTCTAATATTTAGTAAAAATACTTTTGCTATATTTTACAGTACATTTTACAGTATTGTATGATAAAATGTGTAGAGTAAAAATATTTTTGCTGTATTTTAAAATACATTTTTATTGTAATGTATTATAAAATGCGTCTTACTGTATAGTACAAATATTTTTACTGTATAGTAAAAATGTTTTACTGTATCTTAAAATAAATTTTTACAGTACTGTATAATGTAATATGTTTTACTGTATAGTAAAAATAAGTTTGCTGTATTTTTAAAATACATTTTTAGAGTATTGTATCATTTAATATGTTCTAATATTTAGTAAAAATACTTTTGCTATATTTTACAGTACATTTTACAGTATTGTATGATAAAATGTGTAGAGTAAAAATATTTTTGATGTATTTTAAAATAAATTTTTATTGTAATGTATTATAAAATGCGTCTTACTGTATAGTAAAAATATTTTTGCTGTATTTTAAAATACAGTTTTACAATGTTGAACATGTTTTACTGTATAATAATTATTTTTGTTGTATTTTAAAATATATATTTTTTACAGTATTCTATTATAAAATATGTTTTACTATATAGTAAAAAATACTTTTGCTGTATTTTAAAATACTTTTTTTGCAGCGTTGTATCATAAAATATTTTTACTGTACAGTAAAAATTGTTTTGCTGTATTTTGAAATACATTTTACAGTATTGTATTATAAAATATGTTTTACTGTATAGTAAAAAATAGTTTTACTGTATCTTAAAATATTTTTTACAGTACTGTATCAAGTAATATGTTTTACTGTATAGTAAAAATACTTCTGCTGTATTTTTAAAATACATTTTTACAGTATTGTATTATCAAATGTGTTCTAATATTTAGTAAAAATACTTTTGCCATATTTTACAGTACATTTTACAGTATTGTATCATAAAATGTGTTTTACTGTATTGTACAAATATTGTTGCTGTATTTTAAAATACATTTTTATAGTATTGTATTATGAAATACATTTTACTGACCCCAAAAAGAGACGAGTGGTAGAAAATGGATGGATGGATTTTACTGAATAGTAAAAATATTTTTGCTGTATTTTAAAATACCCTTTCACAGTATTGTATTATAGAATGCACTTTAGTGAATAGTAAAAATACTCTTGCTGTATTTTAAAATACTTTTTTTTTTACAGTGTTGTATCATAAAATATTTTTACTGTATAGTAAAAATAGTTTTGCTAAATTTAAAAATATTTTTTTACAGTATTGTACTGTAAATTTTTTTTTTAACTTTATAGTAAAAATAGTTTTACTGTATGGGGGATAAATAAAGTCAATTTCCTTTCAATGAAATTACTATCTGACAGTATTGTCAATATTATTTTTGACTGTCTTGTCAAATACCAATTTTTGACAGTATTGTACATTTAACACTGTATTGATTTCAACAGTATGTTGTCCAGTATATTGTGATAAATATGACATCATAGTGTATGAAAGTCTCACCCTGCGTCCAAGAATCTGGTTGATGGCGGCGCTCTCCTTGAGCGTGCACTCGGCGATGACCTTTGCCCTCATTTCCTTCATGTAGAGCATGAAGGCGTTCAGCGGCTTCTTGATCACCGCCTTCTTGGGCTCCTTCTCCCGCTTGGCGTCCACCTGGGGCTTCCTGGGGGAACAGGTGACAACCTTGTCAAGTACTTACAGGTGGGCTCCCCCTACAGGTGGCACATGTAAATACAACCTGGTCATAGCCCTTGGTTTGCTCCCTAGCTGGGCCACACTAACACAAACAACAAAACATTCGGAGGAAGGCTGGGGGAGGACCAAAGGTCAAAAACGGCCGCTTGGCATCAAGTGGAAATGCGGGGTGAGCCTTGGTGGAGGTCAGTGTTAAACAACACCAATACTGAGACAATGGCCATGCTACATGCTAAAGGCTAACACACACACTGCTTTGTGTGCGTTCTGTTGAAAGTGTGTCAACAACTATCTGCCTGAAAACATTCAAAGTACTTCTTTGTATAAATACATCCAAAGTACTCATGTGTATAAATACATCCAAAGTACTTATGTGTATAAATACATCCAAAGTACTCATATGTATAAATGTATCTGAAATATTTATATGTATAAATACATTTAAAGTACTGACATGTATAAATACAGCCAAAGTACATATGTAAAGTACTTTTGTGTATAAATACGTCCAAAGTACTTATGTGTATAAATACATCCAAAGTACTTCTTTGTAAAAATACATCCAAAGTACCTATGTGTATAAATACATCCAAAGTACTCTTATGTATAAATGTATCCAAAATATGTATATGTATAAATACATCTAAAGTACTTACATGTATAAATACAGCCAAAGTACTTATATAAAGTACTTTTGTGTATAAATACGTCCAAAGTACTTATGTGGATGAATACATCCAAAGTACTTATGTGTATGAATACATCCAATGTATTTATGTGTATAAATACATCCAAAGTACCTATGTATATAGATACATCCAAAGTAGTCTTATGTATAAATGTATCCGAAATATTTATATGTATAAATAAATCTAAAGTACTGACATGTATAAATACAGCCAAAGTACTTATTTAAAGTACTTTTGTGTAAAAATACATCCAAAGTACGCATGTGTATAAATACATCAAAGTACGCATGCGTATAAATACATCCAAAGTACTTATGTGTATAAATACATCCAAGGTACTCATGTGTATAAATACAGCCAAAGTACTTATTTAAAGTACTTTTGTGTAAAAATACATCCAAAGTACGTATGTGTATATATACATCAAAGCATGCATGTGTATAAATACATCCAAAGTACTTATGTGTATAAATACATCCAAAGTACTCATGTGTATAAATACATCCAAAGTATCAATCAATCAATCAATGTTTATTTATATAGCCCTAAATCACAAGTGTCTCAAAGGGCTGCACAAGCCACAACGACATCCTCGGTACAGAGCCCACATAAGGGCAAGGAAAAGTACTCATATGTATAAATGTATCCCAAAATATTTATATGTATAAATACATCTAAAGTACTTACATGTATAAATACAGCCAAAGTACTTTATTTAAAGTACTTTTGTGTAAAAATACATCCAAAGTACTTATGTGTATAAATACATCCAAAGTACTTATGTGTATAAATACATCCAAAGTACTTCTTTGTAAAAAATAAATTCAAAGTACCTATGTATAATCATATGTATCCGAAATATTTATATGTATAAATACATCTAAAGTACTGATATGTATAAATGCAGCCAAAGTACTTATGTAAAGTACTTTTGTGTATAAATACGTCCAAAGTACTTATGTGTATAAATACATCCAAAGTATTTATGTGTATGAATACATCCAAAGTACCTATGTGTATAAATACATCCAAAGTACTCATATAACATATAACATATAACATATATAACATTTAAGTCCCATCTCAAAACTAATTTGTATACTCTAGCCTTTGAATAGCCCCCCTTTTTTAGACCAGTTGATCTGCCGTTTCTTTTCTTTTCTCCTCTGCTCCCCCCTATCCCTTGTGGAGGGGAAGACACACAGATCCGGTGGCCATGGATGGGGTGCTGGCTGTCCGGGGTCGGGACCCGGGGTGGACCGCTCGCCTGTATATCGGTTGGGAACATCTCTGCGCTGCTGACCCGTCTCCGCTCGGGATGGTTTCCTGCTGACCCCACTGTGGACTGGACTCTTACTGTTATGCTGGATCCACTATGGACTGGACTCTCACAATATTATGTTAGACCCACTCGACATCCATTGCATTCGGTCTCCCTAGAGGGGGGGGGGGGTTACCCACATATGCGGTCCTCTCCAAGGTTTCTCATAGTCATTCACATCGACGTCCCACTGGGGTGAGTTTTTCCTTGCCCTTATGTGGGCTATACCGAGGATGTCGTTGTGGCTTGTGCAGCCCTTTGAGACACTTGTGATTTAGGGCTATATAAATAAACATTGATTGATTGATTGATTGATATGTATAAATGTATGCGAAATATTTATATGTATAAATACATCTAAAGTACTGACATGTATAAATACAGCCAAAGTACTTATGTAAAGTACTTTTGTGTATAAATACGTCCAAAGTACTTATGTGTATAAATACATCCAAAGTATTTATGTGTATGAATACATCCAAAGTGCCTATGTGTATAAATACATCCAAAGTACTCATATGTATAAATGTATCCGAAATATGTATACTGTATGTATAAATACATCTAAAGTACTGATATGTATAAATACAGCCAAAGTATTTATGTAAAGTACTTTTGTGTATAAATACGTCCAAAGTACTTATGTGTGTAAATACATGCAAAGTATTTATGTGTATGAATACATCCAAAGTACCTATGTGTATAAATACATCCAAAGTACTCATATGTATAAATGTATCCGAAATATGTATATGTATAAATACATCTAAAGTATTGATATGTATAAATACAGCCAAAGTACTTATGTAAAGTACTTTTGTGTATAAATACGTCCAAAGTACTTATGTATATAAATACATCCAAAGTACTTATGTGTATAAATACAGCCAAAGTACTTATGTAAAGTACTTTTGTTTATAAATACATCCAAAGTGCCTATGTGTATAAATACATCCAAAGTATTTATTTGTAAAAATACATCCAAATACTTATGTGTATAAATACATCCAAATACTTACGTGTATAAATACATCCGAATACTTATGTGTATAAATAAATCTAAAGTACTTATGTCTATAAATACATTCAAAGTACTTACATGAATAAATAGATCCAAAATACTTTGATGTATAAATACATCCAAAGTACTGGGGTGTATAAATACATCCAAAGAACTTATGTGTACAAATACATCAAAGTTACTTGTGTATAATTACTGTACATCCAAAGTACTTATGTGTAGAAATGCATCCAAAGTACTAATGTGTATGAATACATCCAAAGTAATTATGTGTATAAATCCAACCAAAGTAGTTACATGAATAAATACATCCAAAGTACGTATATGTATAAATACATTCAAAATACTAATGTGTAAATCCATCCAAAGTACTTACATGTATAAATACATCCGAAGTACTTATGTGTATAAATAAATTCAAAGTACTTAGGTGTATACATACTTTTAAAGTACTAATGTGTATAAATACTTCTAAAGCAGTTATGTGTATAAATCCTTCTAAAGTACTTAGGTGTACAAATACATAAGTACTAATGTGTATAAATACATATAAAGTAGTGATGTGTATAAATTATATTAAAGTATTTACGCGAATAAACACTTTTAAAGTACTTATGTGAATAAACACTTCTTAAGTACTTATGTAAATAAACACTTCTAAAGTACTTACGTGAATAAACACCTCTAAATTACTTACGTGATTAAACACTTTTAAAGTACTTATGTAAATAAACACTTCTAAAGTACTTACGTGATTAAACACTTTTAAAGTACTTATGTGAATAAACACTTCTAAAGTACTTACGTGTACATGCCTCTGTCGTAGTGCTCATGCTCTTGCTTGCCAGAAGGGGGCACTATGGCGGGGTGAGGGATGCCAGTGGGGTGCATGCCAGATGGGCCCAGCATGAGAGAATGAGAGAACCTGAGTACGAAAAGAACATAATAATAATAATAATAATAATAAATAATAATATTATGAATACGAGAGGAAGTGAAGGCGGAGCTAAAGCCAGCGACACAGCATGACATAACAACATCAAAGCTAATTTTCTTCTGTGCCACTAATCAACACATTGCACTGTTAAGCCCCGCCCCTTTTAGTACCCTAGCACTGGGCTAAGTTTAAGGGACCAAAATGTGATTGACGTCACCACTAGAGGGCGTGCTATGATTAATTGATTGATTCATTCCATCAATCGCTTCAAGTAAATACCTTTTTCTGTGCCATTTATTTGACAATTAATTTTTATATTTATTCTTCTCTAAACTTAAGGAAGCACATAATAAATAATAATAGAAAAATAGAACATAATGTGAGTTTTTTTTTTCATTCATGCAAAATATTGAGTTATTGATATTTTTTTTTTTTATTACGCAAAGGTATTCTTCCAAGAACGCTTTTTATTCAATGCTACCTAATAATAATAAAATAATAATGATAATAATAATGAATATTGAAAAAAATTATAGACATAACTGTCATGAGACCAGTGTTAATTCTGACAGCAGTTTTTAACTTAGTTGAATCATATTTTAGTCATCTAAATTAATTTAGTTTTTTAGTCGACTACATTTCTCAACATTTTAGCCAACTAAAATTACAGTTAATTTGGTCTACTAAAATATAAAATATAAAGAAAAGCGCACCTTTGAAGTTGTCTTGATACCACTTTTATCAAGGTTATCAAAAACATAAATGTGCAATGTAATAAATCAACTCTGCATAACTGTCACTAAATCGGAATATGGCGCCTCGCATATTTTCCTGAATCAATTCAGACGAAGAAACCAATTAAGGCCTCAGAATTGTAATTTCTCAACGTGCATTCAATAGAGTGTAGTATGCGACGGAGCAGATTGTCCGCCATTTTATTAAGCTAACGAGCAGGTCACTTGCTCTGAGCACAGTTTAAAATAAAATTATGCCCACTTGTATTAAATATATAGTATTTATCTAACAGGAAATACTAGAAATGGAACATAAACATGTATTTGATGCTCACATATTAACATTAAGCATGTAATGAGAACTGCTATAGTACAGTGTTGCATTATTTACACAGACAAAGTTGTATACATGAATTGTTGGCAATTTGAATTGTGTAATCATATTTTAACTATTATGTTCAAGAACATTGTAACTATTTACTGGTCCATCATTAAACTGTAATGTGTACATTTTATCATGTAGGTGTACTATTAATTTTAGACAATTATGACCAAACAAAAATATAATTTATCTATAATTTGTAAAAAAAAAAAAAGTGTGCATGTTTATGCTCATATGAAGAAATGAAGTAGTTTTATTCTACATTGTGTATCACTACACTGAGTGTACATAATAATTGGCGTCTTGGCCACTGTCCCGTATATAAATAAATACAGCAACCGGTGATATAAAACTAACGTACCGTGAATTCCCGATTGTAAGCCGCTACTTTTTTCCTACACTTTGAACCCTGCGGCTTGCAGCTAATTTATGGCTTTTTTTCAGGAGCGGCTACAGTAAAGATATTTTTATTTAAAAAAAAAACAGGAAAAAACACTGAGAGGGTGTTTTGTTGTGTGCGTTATGGCGCCATCTTTTGGACGAGTTTGCAAATTTTTTTCCAACCAAAGTGCCGTTCAGTCTTCTCGCCGTCCATAGCGTAACTACTCTTATGGTTTCTTCATTCATCACTCCAAGCAACGTTTGTAAGTTTTACAATATATCTAAAACAATTCACAGTTACTAAACCGTCCCACATGTTTTCATGCATATTTGCATGTGCTATCATAACGTAATGACGCTCGCGTCGCTAGCATTAGCTAATATGCTAACACGTTTACGACTGTCTGTGTTAGTATTAATAACTTACAACTCCATTATTTTTGGATTGTTTAAGTTTCACAAATTCCTCAGTAAATTCACCAAAACATCATTGTGGAGTTATCGAGTCTGTTTAGCTGATTAAAGAGCTAGCTTCCGGAACTAGTGAGTGCATGACGATGACTTCTGTTTTGTTTGATCAGTCGTTTTACTGCCGCGTTGCAGACACCATTTGGAAAGGTATAACTATATATATTATATATATATATATATAACATTTATATTTTCATATATTTATATATTATATATAATATATATATATATGATATATATAAATATATTATATATATTTATTTATATATCAATTTATATAAAATTAATATTTTCATATATTTATATATTATATATTATATAATATATATATATATACATATATATATATATATATATATATATATAAATGTATATACAATATATTAATTTTCATTATATATATATATATATATATATATATATATATATATATATATATATATATATATATATATATATACATAAATACATAAATAAACATTTACAAAGTATTTATGTGTAAATACTCATTTCACAACGCATATATCTGCGGCTAACATATGGAAAACTTTTTATTTTCCTAAAATCTAGTAGGTGCGGCTTGTATACTGGTGCGCGCTATAGTCCGGAAAATACTATATGTATGTATACCTCACACAGCTGTCTTCCTTTATGTTAGCTTGACAAATGACAAATCTACTCCTTTGTGTTGTTAAGTTATGCAATTAATAGCTGAAAAGTGTGCCGAGGACATCGATTAAAGTGCACTGTGCAGGTATCTTGCTTATTAAAGTGGCGGGTGAGATCGCAGCATCATGGTGTACTACAAAAGTAGTTTGTTTTTAATTAAATATTTTTCAGGACAAACATTTTTAGCCAACAAAATTAATTATTTTCTGTAAAAATGCATCAAAACTTGAGCTGAACGAGGAGAAAAAGAAACCAAGAACTGAAAGCGGTTGTGACAGATCCAACATGGACTCCGTCCGGCACACAAACAGCTGACATTGCGCCTTAAAGCGACACGACTCGCTAAAGCAAGCGGGCGACAGACAAGGTGGGCCCGGGCGTCCCCGACGTGGAACGGGTCCGACAGTACCTGGAGTAGGAGGAGGCAGTGGGAAGGTGGGAAGGGAAGGACTGGTGAAAGCCACAGGAGGATAGTGTAGGGTAGACCGCCTGCTTCTGCCTACCACAGCACAGGGGACACGCAACAAGCCCAACACAGGCTTCTTTAAAATCATCATAACTTTATTGCTCCCGAGGGCCAAACTCAAGCAGCTGGATGATGATTTGCATATTTAGACAAGTCAGGGAGGTGCCAAAAATGTTCACTTCTGTTTGGAGTTAACATCACAAACTAGATTTTTAAATAAAACATTCAAAAACAAAACACTTAAAAGTTCAGCAAATTGTCGAGTTTCAGGGGGTTAATTTTATTTTTATTTTAGGGACTTTTCGATCAAGGTTTTATGCCGTCAATTCTGATCATCCATGAGTGAAATCGACCAATACTAATACAGATAGTAGTAAACATGTTCAGCCCCGTGCTCCAGTGATAATAGTACTTGATAAGGATACCTGATCACAACACTTAAAGGGGTCATACTAATACCGTATTTTCCGGACTATAAGGCGCACTTAAAATCCTTTTTTTTTTAACATTGCAGCTAATGGCCGGCCCCCTATGTTGCCTTCAAAGCCCTCAAAGACAACTTCAAGGTGTTATATCAGGGGTGTCAAACTCATTTTAGATCGGGAGCCACATGGAGAAAAATCTACTCCCAAGTGGGCTGGACTGGTAAAATCACGGCACGATAACTTAAAAATAAAGACAACTTCAGATTGTTTTCTTTGTTTAAAAATAGAACAAGCACATTCTGAAAATGTACAAATCATAATGTTGTTGTTTTTTGTTTTTTTTACACTTACATGTTGCGGTTAATAGTATTCTAACTTTATTTGTCGTTATTTATATATTGTCTGAATAAATTATGTGATAATGTTCACCAGTCAACTCATTGGTGTTAATTTTCAATCGATTGAGATAAAGAAATTATATCAAAATCAAATTACAGGATGTTATTTATGTAGTTTAATCATGTGGTTTATTTTGTACATATGTAGCATCATCTACAAAGATACAAAGAATGGATATTGCGACATCTAGTGGACACATTTAGAACAGCTGTTTCTTTCAAATTTCAGGTTAATTTTTGTACTTCGCAAACTCATCCCGCGGGCCAGATAAAACCGGTTCGCGGGCCTGATCTGGCCCTCGGGCCGTACGTTTGACACCTCTGTGTTATATACATGCTGCAAGTATATATATATATATATATATATATATATATATATATATATATATATATATATATATATATATATATATGTATATGTATATATAGTACAAGCCAAAAGTTTGGACACACCTTCTCATTCACAACACAACTGATAGTCTCAACCCCATTGATAAAGCAAGAAGATATATAGATAGATAGATAAATAGTACTTTATTGATTCCTTCAGGAGAGTTCCCTCAGGAAAATTAAACTAATCAACCCTGGTAAGGCACACCTGTGAAGTGAAAACCATTATAGGTGACTATAATATAAGCTCATGGAGAGAATGCCAATAGTGTGCAAAGCAGTAATCAGAGCAAAGGGTGGCTTTTTTGAAGAAACTAGAATATAAAACATGTTTTCAGTTTTTTCACCTTTTTTTGTTAAGTACATAACTCCACATGTGTTCATTCATAGTTTTGATGCCTTCAGTGACAATCTACAATGTAAATAGTCATGAAAATAAAGATAACGCATTTTGGCCTGTACTGTACACACACACACACACACACACACACACACACACACACACACACACACACACACACACACACACACACACACACACACACACCCACACACACACACACACACACACTTGTATTTGTTACCATCTTGAGACCTCCGAAAAATGCCTACTTCTTTAGGACCACCATTTCTATATATATAAAGATTTGTATTTACAACATTAATAATGTATATGCAAATATGAAAACACTTTTTGTGAAAAATGAGTTGGAATTTCACAAGAAAAACTGAAAATTTGTGCAATATTATGATAAAAGTTGGAATTTTACTCAATAAGAGTCACAATTTTACAAGAAAAGATTGAAATCTTGGCAATTTTTTGAAAAGAGTTGTAATTTTACTCGACAAAAGTCACAATTTGATAAGAAAACTAAAATTTTACTTGGCAAAATTATGACAAAAGTCATAATTTTACTCCAAAAATGTCACTATTTTACAAGAACAACAAAAAATTGGCAATAATGGGATGGAAATCAGAATTTTATATGACAAATGTCACCTTTTTGCATTAAAAAGTGAGAATTTTACGTACAAAAGTAATAATTTTACGAGAAAATATTGCAATATTACAGAAACAGAAAGAATATGAGAAATTGTTCCCAATTTTATAAGAAAAATGTCGACACATTGTGAGAAAAAGACTGCTTTTAGTCAATTTTTTTGTTGTTGTTGAATTTTTTGTTTGTAATTGGTTTTTAATCTTCATTATTTACTTCAAATTATTACAGTATGTCTCTATATACATATTTATTTATTAATTTTGGCCAAAGGTGGTGCATTTCAATTCCTTACACACACTTGTTATTTCATATGTTGACTTTTAAAACCGACATAGTCAATTTGAAAAATCCCTCCTTTTTGGGACCACCCTAATTTTGATAGATTTCACCACCAGGGGTGCTAATGAGACATTCTCTATTAGATGCAATGGTTTTCCGTATTGAGACCATGATTTATGTCCTAACTTGTTCACCGGTCCTCATATGGAAGGTACTTTTCCTTGTTGGTGTCTCAAGAAGGATAAGAACAAGAACAAGAACACACACGCACACACACACACACACACACACACACACACACACACACACACACACACACACACACACACACACACACACACACACACACACTTTTTAATAGTTTTACTGCTGTGAGTACACCACTATCAAAGATAAATGAGTGTGTGCTTACTGTATGTAATAGTATGATTTAAATAGTAAACATCTGTTGGCCCTGCGATGAGGTGGCGACTTGTCCAGGGTGTACACCGCCTTCCGCCCGAATGCAGCTGAGATAGGCTCCAGCACCCCCCGCGAACCCAAAAGGGACAAGCGGTAGAAAATGGATGGACATCTCATATTGCTCTCCTTTGGCAATTGGCGCCACTTTACCCACATAACACTCCTTTGGGGGGTTTAGTTGATCCATGTATAGTTGTGTTTCTGGCGTTTTAGCATATTTTGGCACAGACTTATCCCTGATTTTTGACTTTTACATTATCATTCCATTCACTTCCCCCGCCATGTTTACAAACGCTTCTCTCCTCGATGGCTGCACATCTGGGTACTAAACACTTTATACGTTTCCACCCACCGGCTTCAAGCATGCATTAAATTGATCCTTCAGGAGCCACAAAACGTTCAACTTGCACTTACCCATCTAATGCATGTCATTTGGCTTTGCTGTGGGCTTTCGTTAAGTTTTCTGCGCTGCTATCCTCAAAAATCAAAACATTTAAAACAAGACTGAAGTTAATGGATGTTTTAGATTTTAGGAGCATGTTTGACATTTTAAAGCCTTAAATTCAAATTGTTAGATTTAAGACTTTTTTAAGACCCCGCGGATACCCTGATTCCATAGGGGACGACCTGAGGGGGCACTGCTGACAGCTGTGTGTCAGTATGAGGCTCACACACACACACACACACACACACACACACACACACACACACACACACACACACACACACACACACACACACACACACACCACAGGAGGTAGAGTGTGTGTGATGAAGGCTTTGATATGTAGTAGTCCTTGGCTGCATCTTTTCTCCAAACATTGAATAAAAGCGTTGACACCCCCCCACATCAAATCAATAGCAATCCAAACAGTACTCCTTTAACATTATTATTATTATTATTATTGTTGTTATTAGTGTGCGCTCCATCAATTAAAATGAGAGATGTTGACTTGCACCAGCAGGGGGCGCTCCACCGCACTGAAGGAGAAGAACAAAGAGCTTGCTATCACTTTCACACACACAGTCTTCCTTCGGTCCTTACAGTCGCCAAGACCACAGCTAATCCCCACTAATCGGGAGCACACCAGCTAATTGTGAGACGACAAGAGACTGGCATGTTTGACATTTACCAATCTTTTGGTCGTCAATAGAAAAAACATGGCGACAAGGAGATCATCTGGATTTGAGGAGATTAGTCCTTAATAATTATTTATTTTCCTGAAACGATAAAATGCTCGCAAATCTGACATGTTTTGGGAATAAAAGGCAGCTTGACATTTGCTGGAATTGTGGGAATCTACGAGGACTGACGTGAAACATCAAGCGATAACAAGCGCTAACAAGGTCTAATGCTATTGATAAAAGTGGAAAACGGCAGAAAAGAAGGACAAACTAAGCTGTGCTAACTTGGATTCACTAGTTTAACAATTTCAACTACGGATCGACCGATATGTTTTTTTCAGGGCCGATACCGATACCGAATATTAGTAGTCAAGGAGGCCGATAACAGATATTTGAAGGCAATATTAATTTGCAGTAAAAGTTATTTACACATCAATAGCATACGTCAGTAAACAGCTGGACATGTTGTCAATAAAGTAAATATTTTAGACAAAATAAAATGTGTAATAATAGCGCATGTTTCTATGTTGTCAATAAAGTCAACAACATTTTACAAAAAATTAAATGTGTAATAATAGCGCATGTTTTTTCATGTTTTTAATAAAGTAAACATTTTACAAAAAATAAAATAGGTAATAAAAGCGCATGTTTTTATATTATCAATAAATTTATTGACATTTTACAAAAACTAAAATGTGTAATAATAGCGCATGTTTTCATGTTGTCAATAAAGTCAACAACATTTTACAAAAAATGAAATGTGTAATAATAGCGCATGTTTTTATGTTGTCAAAGTAAACATTTTACAAAAAATTAAATGTGTAATAATAGCGCATGCTTTTATGTTGTCAAAGTAAACATTTTACAAAAAATAAAATGTGTAATAATAGCGCATGTTTTTATGTTGTCAATAAAGTCAACAACATTGTACAAAAAATACAATTTGTAATAATAGCACATGTATTTTCATGTTGTCAATAAAGTAAACATTTTACAAAAAATAAAATGTGTAATCATAGCGCATATTTCTATGTTGTCAATAAAGTCAACAACATTTTACAAAAAATTAAATGTGTAATAATAGCGCATGTTTCTATGTTGTCAATAAAGTCAACAACATTTTACAAAAAATTAAATGTGTAATTATAGCGCAAGTTTTTATGTTGTCAATAAAGTAACGATTTTACAAAAAAATTTAATGTGTAATAATAGCGCATGCTTTTTCATGTTTTCAATAAAGTAAACATTTTACAAAAATTAAAATGTGTAATAATAGCGCATGTTTTTATTTTGTCAATAAAGTAAACAAAATTTCCCCCAAAATTAAATGTGTAATAATAGCGCAAGTTTTTATGTTGTCAATAAAGTAAGGATTTTACAAAGAATTTAAATGTGTAATAATAGCGCATGCTTTTTCATGTTTTCAATAAAGTAAACATTTTACAAAAATAAAATGGGTAATAATAGCGCATGTTTTTATTTTGTCAATAAAGTACACATTTTACAAAAAATTCAATATGTAATAATAGCGCATGTATTTTCATGTTGTCAATAAAGTAAACATTTTACATAAAATTAAATGTGTAATAATAGCACGTGTCTACGTTGTCAATAAAGTCAACAACATTTTACAAAAAATAAAATGTGTAATAATAGCGCATGTTTCTATGTTGTCAATAAAGTCAACATTTTACAAAAAATTAAATGTGTAATTATAGCGCACGTTTTTATGTTGTCAATAAAGTAACGATTTTACAAAAAATGTAAATGTGTAATAATAGCGCATGCTTTTTCATGTTTTCAATAAAGTAAACATTTTACAAAAAATAAAATGTGTAATAATAGCGCATGTTTCTATGTTGTCAATAAAGTCAACAACATTTTACAAAAAATTAAATGTGTAATAATAGCGCAAGTTTTTATGTTGTCAATAAAGTAATGATTTTACAAAAATTTAAATGTGTAATAATAGCGCATGCTTTTTCATGTTTTCAATGAAGTAAACATTTTACAAAAATAAAATGGGTAATAATAGCGCATGTTTTTATTTTGTCAATAAAGTAAACATTTTACAAAAAATTAAATGTGTAATAATAGCGCATGTATTTTCATGTTGTCAATAAAGTAAACATTTTACATAAAATTAAATGTGTAATAATAGCACATGTGTCTACGTTGTCAATAAAGTCAACAACATTTTACAAAAAATAAAATGTGTAATAATAGCGCATGTTTCTATGTTGTCAATAAAGTCAACAACATTTTACAAAAAATTAAATGTGTAATTATAGCGCAAGTTTTTATGTTGTCAATAAAGTAACGATTTTACAAAAAAATGTAATGTGTAATAATAGCGCATGTTTTTTCATGTTTTCAATAAAGTAAGGATTTTACAAAAAATTTAAATGTGTAATAATAGCGCATGCTTTTTCATGTTTTCAATAAAGTAAACATTTTACAAAAATAAAATGGGTAATAATAGCGCATGTTTTTATTTTGTCAATAAAGTAAACATTTTACACAAAATTAAATGTGTAATAATAGCACGTGTCTACGTTGTCAATAAAGTCAACAACATTTTACAAAAAATAAAATGTGTAATAATAGCGCATGTTTCTATGTTGTCAATAAAGTCAACAACATTTTACAAAAAATTTAATGTGTAATATTAGTGCATGTTTTTTCATGTTTTCAATAAAGTAAACATTTTACAAAAAATAAAATGGGTAATAATAGCGCAAGTTTTTATGTTGTGAATAAAGTAACGATTTTACCAAAAAATAAAATGTGTAATAATTGCAGTCAATAAAGTCAACAAACTTTGCTCTGATAGTTGTTGGCCATTTTGTAGCGAAAAAAAGGGATCGTACTTTAACGAACTCCTCTTAGGCACATTGACCAAATTAGTCACAGTTAAAACGACAGATACTACATATAGGCGATAATAAATTGATAACAAATTTTGCCTACATCATAAGATGTGGGTTTAGCATGGCGCCAAACTTTGTTCCGATGGTTCGCCCAAACACACAAAGCGTTTAAACTCTGCTCCACAAATTTCATATCATTGTTTTTTTTTACTGAAATAGGTATCCTTATTTTAAAAATCTGAATAAAAACAGGAACGATGACTTCAGCAAGGCTTCTGGTACGACATAATCATAAACAAAGACGCTAGTTTCCACGGCGACAGGACACTAGGTTAGTGGTGACGTATGAGGATAAAAGGTTATAATGGGGATGATAACTATAGCGTTTTGTGACAAGTCCAAGATCTGAAAGAAGTAGGAGTGATTACAGTCCCCGCCATGGACGCCACTCACCAGCCCATGGAGGGAGCGATCTGGCCCACGCCGCCTGCGGGGAGAGGGTAGTAGCCCGATAGGTCCTGGGATTGGTGCCTGAGAACGCCTGTGGGACAAAGACACACATATTACGTGTCTAATTGTCTCTAAGGACGCCATTAGGCTGGGACTTTAGAGTGAAGCTGAGTAATTAGCGCTATTAGCAGTGTGGGAACCCCACATTAAGACCCGGCTGGACCACCATCTTTATTTCAGCTAGCACAGTTTAGCAAGCGCCTTAAAAGTTGTCCTTTCCAGCAGGGTGTCTTCACACGGTAAATATCAAAGCAAGTCATTTGTCAACAGGCAGCACCCGGCACTTAGCCCGAGCCGCTCGCTAACCTGTCCTTGCAGCGCAGGAATGCTGCAAAATGACTGTAATTTGGCTGCGCCTACAGGGCTGGGGGGGCTTTAGGACCCCGAGAGAGCTAATAAATCCAGGAATGGGACTGAGTCAGTCATCCTGTCTCGCCGTTCCCCGTCGGACCACGCCCTTCCTCCCCCACACCGTCCCTCAACGTCGCTCTTTCCCTCTTCTTTCATCACACACCTTGGCTGAACTCACCTGACACACCTGGGCCTCAGCCTGGTCACACTTTTATACAACTACTCAGTCAAATAAAAGTCAATATCATAAAATAACTGTTATGACTATCTCATTTCTAAAATCTCCTGTAAGTTTTACCAAAATCCGCCCATAACTTTTTGCGTTGTGTTGTTATTTTCCAACAAATAGGCAAAAAGACTTATGGAATATTAAAGGCCTACTGAAACCCACTACTACCGACCACGCAGTCTGATAGTTTATATATCAATGATGAAATCTTAACATTGCAACACATGCCAATACGGCCGGGGTTAGCTTACTAAAGTGCAATTTTAAATTTCGCGCGAAATATCCTGCTGAAAACGTCTCGGTATGATGACGCCTGCGCGTGACGTCACGGATTGTAGAGGACATTTTGGGACAGCATGGTGGCCAGCTATTAAGTCGTCTGTTTTCATCGCAAAATTCCACAGTATTCTGGACATCTGTGTTGGTGAATCTTTTGCAATTTGTTCAATGAACAATGGAGACAGCAAAGAAGAAAGCTGTAGGTGGGAAGCGGTGTATTGCGGCAGGTGTTGTGCCGGATAACGCACCCCCGCTGTAGAATGCACCCCCTGACTGGTGTGCCGGATAACACATTGCCGGAAGATGACAGTCAAGCTTTACCATTGGCCTGTGGAGAACTGGGACAACAGAGACTCTTACCAGGAGGACTTTGAGTTAGATACGCAGACACGGTACCGTGAGTACGCATGCAGCTGCGGCTTCCAAACATTTGATCGCTTGCCCGTACGTGCGTGCCGCTATGTGCATGTCACGTACGTAATTTTGGGGACTTTGGGGAAATATATGTGCTTTATTAACTTTGGGCAGGTGAACGGTACTTTGGCTGTGGGATTGAGTGTGTTGTGCAGGTGTTTGAGTTGTATTGGTGGGTTATATGGACGGGAGGGGGGAGGTGTTTGTTATGCGGGATTAATTTGTGGCATATTAAATATAAGCCTGGTTGTGTTGTGGCTAATAGAGTATATATATGTCTTGTGTTTATTTACTGTTTTAGTCATTCCCAGCTGAATATCAGGTCCCACCCGCCTCTCACAGCATCTTCCCTATCTGAATCGCTCCCACTGCCCTCTAGTCCTTCACTCTCACTTTCCTCATCCACAAATCTTTCATCCTCGCTCAAATTAATGGGGAAATCGTCGCTTTCTCGGTCCGAATCGCTCTCGCTGCTGGTGGCCATGATTGTAAACAATGTGCAGATGTGAGGAGCTCCACAACCTGTGACGTCACGCGCATATCGTCTGCTACTTCCGGTACAGGCAAGGCTTTTTTATCAGTGACCAAAAGTTGCGAACTTTATCGTCGATGTTCTCTACTAAATCCTTTCAGCAAATATATGGCAATATCGCGAAATGATCAAGTATGACACATACAGTGGATCTGCTATCCCCGTTTGAATAAGAAAATCGCATTTCAGTAGGCCTTTAATGAAAGGATCAATGAAATTGCCAAGTGTTTGTTCTGTTTGCCAGGCTGCAAGAGGGTTCACTCTCAGGACCTGGACGCGTTTGTTCTAAAGCGGAATTAAGTCATTTATTTACCATGAATTGATTTCTTGGACCCCGACTTAAACAAGTTGAAAAACTTATTCGGGTGTTACCATTTAGTGGTCAATTGCACGGAATATGTACTGAACTGTGCAATCTACTAATAAAAGTTTCAATCAATCAATCAATTCACTCTTTTTGTCTCTGTGGGTGGAGGCGGAGAAGGTGGCATACAGACAGACAAGTTTAGACTAGGGTTGTCACAATACCAATATTTTGGTACCGGTACCAAAATGTATTCTGATACTTTTCGGTACTTTTCTAAATAAGGGAGACCACAAAAAATTGCATTATTGGCTTTATTTTAACAAAAAATCTTAGGGTACATTAAACATATGTTTCTTATTGCAGTTTTGTACTTAAATAAAATAGTGAACGTACAAGACAACTTGTCTTTTAGTAGTAAGTAAACAAACAAAGGCTCCTAATTAGTCTGCTGACATATGCAGTAACATATTGTGTCATATATCATTCTATTATTTGGTCATAATTATGAGGGACAAGTTGTATAAAATGGATTATTAATCTACTTTTTCATTTACTGTTAATATCTGTTTTTTTCCCATTTTAACATGTTCTATCTACACTTCTGTTAAAATGTAATAATCACTTATTCTTCTGTTGTTTGGATACTTTACATTCATTTTGGGTGATACCACAAATTTAGGTATCGATTCGATACCAAGTAGTTACAGCAGACCTGGGTAAATTAAGGCCAGGGGGCCGCATGCGGCCCGTTGAGCTTTTCAATCTGGCCCGCCGGACATTCCCAAATAATTGTTTTAGATGTTTAAGATGGAAAGTGTAGCTGCCATTACGATGTGCAGTGATGTTTTCTAATGACCGTAAGTCTTCAACTATATTAAGTCTTTCAATGATTGGAATCTGCATCATATACCAGTTAATATGTTCATCTAATTAGTTACTATGGTCATCTAATTAGTTACTATGGTCACTATGAGATATCTCAGATTGTATGTGGGGGTTTTTTCCACTATGTTTGTTGCATTTTGGTTATGTTTCTGTTGATTGTAAAATATGTTGTCAATATTCAGTGTTTTATCATTGATAGTTAATATTGTAAATCCCACATTCTTTATTTTCATTCTGGGTGTCTCATTCAGTAATTCCATTCCGTTTTTTAAGGCGGTCTGTCAGAACGTTTTTAGCTTTCAATCATTATTGTGAGGTTTTGTATTTGTTTTCCTAAAAATAGATATACCGGCCCCCAGACACACTTTTTTATTTGAATCTGGCCCCCCGGAGTAAAATAATTGCCCAGGCCTGAGTTACAGGATCATACATTGGTCATATTCGAAGTCCTCATGTGTCCAGGGACGTATTTCCTGAGTTAATAAACATAACATGAATTTAAAAAAAAGAAAAACAGATTGTGTGACGATAAAAAATATTGATGTAATCATTGTAGTATCGACTAGATACGCTCCTGTGCTTGGTATCATTACAGTGGATGTCAGGTGTAGATCCACCCATGGCATTTGTTTACATTGTGACGCCGGTGAGCTATTGTATCCTCCTATGGTGTGTAGTGAAGCATGTTTAGCTATTTCTCGTCCTGCAGTGATAATGCTAAGTGTAAGAAACTTACTATATTTTTCGCCATGGAGGCGAGGATTAGTGATTTAGAAGTAGCTAAAATACTGTTGACTGCGGATGGACGTTTGCCACTAGCTCTCTCGCCATGTCTTAAAGGGGAACATTATCACAATTTCAGAAAGGTTAAAACCATTGAAAATCAGTTCCCAGTGGCTTATTTTATTTTTCGAAGTTTTTTTCAAAATTTTACCCATCACGCAATATCCCTAAAAAAAGCTTCAAAGTGCCTGATTTTAACCATCGTTATATACACCCGTCCATTTTCCTGTGACGTCACATAGTAATGCCAACACAAACAAACATGGCGCATAGAACAGCAAGCTATAGCGACATTAGCTCGGATTCAGACTCGGATTTCAGCGGTTTAAGCGATTCAACAGATTACGCATGTATTGAAACGGATGGTTGTAGTGTGGAGGCAGGTAGCGAAAACGAAATTGAAGAAGAAACTGAAGCTATTGAGCCATATCGGTTTGAACCGTATGCAAGCGAAACCGTTCAGCGATTTAGGACTTTTTTTTTTATAATTACAATAAGCCCTTGCTAAAGTTCTTAGTATTATATTTTGTATACAAAAACATATTATAAACAAATGCAAATTATAATATAGTTTTATATTTATATATTTCTAGCTCAGAACTATATATTTTTTAACAATTTAAATAAATAGAAACAAAGGAACTGCACTTTTTTTGGAATTTTGCCTATCATTCACAATCCTTATGTAAGACAAGAACACATGTTTTTATTTTGTAATGTATTTTAAATAATAAATAAACGTTACTAAAAGTCAGCTAACATGGAGCCAAAGGAAGTTACTCTAGTCGCCTATAAAGTGCTCTCAGAAACATCCAAACACATCCATCAATGGTTTACATACATGCTGTAAGTATATATGTAACATTCATAATAACATGTAATATTTACATATTTTGCTCAAGCATACGGCGGCGTCTTAATTTTAAAGACACATCACAACGTTCGCTTTTCCTTCAACAACAACACCACTAATCATGACAGACTTCATGAGAGACAACAAACATAATCAAACAATCACATACTGTACAATGTCTGCTCTCCCACTGCAAAAAGTTAGTGTTCAAAAACAAGAAAAAAAAATAAAAATTAGGGGTATTTTATTTGAACTAATCTGCCAATAGAACAATAACATTTGTCTTGTCAAGACTTTCCAAAACAAGTAAAATTAGCTAACCTCAATGAACCCAAAAATACTTTAAAATAAGTATATTCTCACTAATAACAACTGTACTACTATATGAGTATGTATTTTCTATTGTTTCATAGAAAATAAAACAGCAAAGTCCATTTGGCTGTCATCTGTTTTAATATGAGACACAATTGTGTATGTCATGATTTTTTTTTTACATGCTTGAAATAACAAATTATTTCTTTAAAAAAGTAGTTTTATACTTGTGAGTGTTGCTGACACAGCTTTGCAACAGTTGATATTCTAGTTTCAAGCATGTTTTACTCAATATAGGTCATCAAATCTCAGCAACAAGCTGTAATATCTTACTGAGATCATTTAGGACCGAAACCCTTAAAACAAGTAAAACACTCTAACATAAAATCTGCTTAGTGAGAAGAATTATCTTATCAGACAGAAAATAAGCAAATATCAGCCTTATTTGAGATATTTAATCTTAGTTAGACTTCAGTTTTTGCAGTGCACTGGGATGCCGACTGATGGGATGTTTATATCTTTCCGTTTAGATGAAGAATTATTCATAATCCTTACACAGGTTAAAAAAAAAGGTGCCGCCAAAATAGCATCTTTTCGTGACTTTCTCACGATTTATGGGTCTAAAATGGATGTCAAAGTTGACCAACTTCTCGGTTTATGTCCACAACCTTCTACTAGCCACGTGAGAGGCATGATTTTCAATCTACAATTAACTTTCACCAACTCAGAGGCGATGCAGCAGCTCAACATGTCAATATCGCAGCATAAGTTAGTTAGCTCTCTGTGATCACGGCGCCGCTTAGCGCTTGTAATAACAATATCGCTAATATTTGGTTAATATTCAGGGCACGACATAAAAAATGGTGTATTGTTGCCACTTTTTGGATGTTTTTTAGAGGGCTTTATGGGCGGAAGAGAGTACTCCCATTAGCTGCATTGTTGGCTACCTCTTACTTGCCATATTATATGAGTTAGAATGCATAAAAACAAAGAAAATCATATGTGCCTTTGTCTTACATAAGGATTGTGAATGATAGGCAACATTCCACAAAAACTGCAGTTCCCCTTTAGTGTACAGCTCCACTAATGGACATTGGAGTGTTACTTTCAATACAGCTCCACTAATGGACATTGGAGTGTTACTTTCAAAGGCAAAATTTCTAGAAACATAATTTTATATGGGACTTTATTGTATTATATGTATAGTACATGTTTCAAAAAGAAAAAAGTATAAAACACCACCAGAATTAGAGATATTACAAGTCAAAGTGATGAAGCTTAGTGTTACGCTCATGACTTGGTGTAACTAAACATTACCCTATAAGATGAAGGCAATTGCATATTATTGATATTTGAAATGTGTTCAATGTTTATAAATGAATATTTAAATATACTAAATGTAAAAAAGGGAATAAATATTCAAAATAAGATCATTAAATGAAATCTAGTTTGGTTACGCCATCATGAGCGCAACACATGGTTGTAAAAGTTTCAACTACAATTCTAAATAAGATGTCAAAAGCAAACTGAAATCAAATACACAGCTTAAAGATTGATCAATAACTATTTAAATTTAGTAATACATAAATATGATGATTTATCAAAATATAAAAGAAATATACCTGAACAGAACGCTCATGATGGTTACACCAAAAAGTAACGCTATGAATCGCGTTTTTCCAAGTTTTTGGGGCATTTTTATGCTATTTCCAAGCATCTCCTTTTTATTATCGTAAACTAATGCATATTATATATGCATGCCCTAGTAAACAAAAAAAAAGTCATATTTATTTTGATTGTTACATTTTGAAGTACATTTGTGCAGGTGGGTGCGAATGTACCCATTACCAGAGCTGTACACTTTAACAAACCCAACATCTTTTGTAACTAACAACACTTTGTACTTATTTGGATGT
>NC_084550.2:16897500-17110000 GCF_033978685.3 Nerophis lumbriciformis | reverse complement strand
ATAAACCTTTATTTATAAACTGCAACATGTACAAACAGCTGATAAATAATAATCAAAATAAGTATGGTGCCAGTATGCTGGTTTTTTCTCTCAATAAAATACTGGAAAGGATAGAAATTTAGTTTGTCTCTTTTATCTGATTATTAATCGATTAATTGAAGTAATAATCGACTATCAAATTAATCGTTAGTTGCAGCCCTAATATATATATATATATATATATATATATATTAGGGTTGTACGGTATACCGGTATTAGTATAGTACAGCGATACTAATGAATCATATTTGGTACTATACCGCCTCTAAAAAGTACCGGTCCCCTACCTCCCCATAGCTCACTGGCGTCACAATGTAAACAAACGCCATTGGCGGATCTACACCTAACATCCACTGTAATGATACCAAGTCAGGAGCGTATCTAGTCGATACTTTTTGGCATCAAAACATCTTCTTTGGTTTTTATAAAATGTCCCTGGACACATGAGGACTTTGAATATGACCAATGTATGATCCTGTAACTACTTGGTATCAGATTGATACCTAAATTTATGGTATCATCCAAAACTAATGTCAAGTATCCAAACAACAGAAGATTAAGTGATCATTACATTTTAACAGAAGTGTAGATAGAACATGTTAAAGCAGAAAATAACCAGATATTAACAGTAAATTAATAAGTAGACTAATAATTAATTTTCTACCGCTTGTCCTTCATAATTATGACAAAATAATAGAATGGAAAATGACACAATATGTTACTGCATATGACAGCAGACTAATTAGGAGCCTTTGTTTGTTTACTTACTACTAAAAGACAAGTTGTCTTGTATGTTCACTATTTTATTTAAGGACAAACTTGCAATAAGAAACATATGTTTAATGTACCCTAAGATTTTTTGTTAAAATAAAGCCAATAATGCAATTTTTTGTGGTCCCCTTTTATTTAGAAAAGTATCGAAAATTACCGGAAAGTATCGAAATACATTTTGGTACCGGTACCAAAATATTGGTATCGGGACAACACTAACATACATACACATATATATACAAATATACTGTATATATGTATATATATATATATATATATATAAATATATATATATATATATATATATAAGAAAAAAAAGGTACGCGCTAGTAAGTTCTTATTGTGCCAAAAGGAGGGAAAATATTTCCGTAACACTCGATGGTAAACCTGTACTTATACTATACACACAGTTCAAAATGAATAGGGCTCTTGTTTAGGCTGTCCTAAGTTGGACGTTATTGAACAGGAATAAGCTTCTCGCTCAGATGTAGGACACAATCCACTTTGAGGATAACTGATCAAGAGCCTATGGCATGCATTGAAAATAATTACCTTTGACCTTAGCCATCTTGCTTGGGACATCACTTTAAATCAATAGAGTTCTTGCCCAGGTAACGGGAAATAACCTCATCAAGTTTTGGTTGGTATTGTAAATGGTACAATGGATCACAGAGAAAATTAATAGGATTCTTTCCCAGCGATTGAAAAAAATATTTTAAAATTGTGAGATGTGAAAGAGGACTGTTAAAAAAAAATCTGCATGGATGGAACTTCAGAGCATAATGAGCAAAACATATAGGATTCTTGTTGAAGTGCAGTAACGCTTGGGAATAATCAATCAATCAATGTTTACTTATATAGCCCTAAATCACAAGTGTCTCAAAGGGCTGCACAAGCCACAACGACATCCTCGGCTCAGATACCACATCAGGGCAAGGAAAAACTCAAACCAATGGGACAATGAGAAACCTTGGAGGGGACTGCAGATGTGGGGACCCCCCCTGGGCGACCGGTGCAATGGACGTCGAGTGGATCTAGCATAATATTGTGAGAGTCCAGTCCATAGTGGATCTAACATAATTGTGAATTATGGGATTATATGACCTTTGAACTTGGCCATCTTGTTTTTGATGTCTTAAAAACACATAGAGTTCCCGCTGAAATGACCAAAAAAAAAAAATCAAAGTCAAACTTGAAAAAGTATCTCAGCTCAGCCATCTTGCCAGTCGACATCAATAAGGTTCCTGTTATTCTGCCTGATATTCTTCCTACGTGTGTCGTCCGTGTTTACCTTTCAAAATAAAACAATTCAAAAAGCACCTGTGGCGTCTTTGTGCGTACAGGAAGTAGGGATCTTACGTTTCCTGTTTCCTGATGACATGAAAGATGTGATGACTTCAAAGGAGCAATTACTTCTACCAGCATCGTAAGCGTGCGTATTTGCGTGTGTGTGTGGGTGTGTGTGTGCGCCCGCGTGTGTGTGTGTGTGTAGTTGAAAAGCCTTTTGAGTCATCAGTGTATTGTGAAGCCTTTTTATCTGCTCAATATGACACTTAATGCAATCTCGCATAGATAGCACTTGTTTGTATTGATGCGCGCACACACTTACACACCCTTACACACACTTACACACACTCATTTCAATAGTTGGGCCTGTAATGTATTCTTTAGTAGTGGCACAATATGTCTTTTTATTCCATTAAAACACTCCTCTTTGGTGGTCCTGCACTCCAGCCCTCTCGCCAAAGAGTCTTTAATCTCTCATTTCATGAAGATGAAACATTTTAAAAAACACACACGAGATCAGCTCATAAACACATGCTCGCTCCAAGTTTGCCAAAAGATGAATCATGAAAACAAACAACAATTAAAGCTATGAGCAGCGATGAGAGGGCCCTCGCACCACCATGCAACTCGGGTGGTCACCCCAAAGCCCGAGCCACCACCAGAAATTTCAGGATGATCGGAGCATGTGGAAGGGAGTTACCGATGTTAACATTTTCCACCACAAGGGGGCGATATTTGTGTTGATATCAATGTCTAGTCATGATCAGACCCCAACCTAAAAGCCTCATATCAGTTTGGAAGGTTATCTAGTAATCTAATGGTTTGTTGGTTGATGGTTGATGGCGAGGAGCAGGTTTCGCTGCCAGGCTCCACCCCCCACGAATAGGTACTAATAGATACTGACCCACCCTCTTCGGGATGTAATCATCATCATTTCTACCAATTATGACCAAGATCTAGATTTGTGGAGCCGAGATATAAATGGTAAAAGTTTTGTGGCGAATAACTAGATCAAAGTTTGGCGCCATGCCACGCCCACATTAAAACTTAAAGTTAAAGTACCACTAGGTGTGTTGAAATTACTCCCTGCATTTTACCCACCCCTTTGTTTCACCCCCTGGGAGCTGAGGGGAGCAGTGAGCAACAGCGGTGGCCACGCTCGTGGAATTATTTGGTGATTTAACCCCCAATTCCAACCCTTGATGCTTAGTGCCAAACAAGGAGGCAACGGGTCCCATTTTTACAGTCTTTGGTATGACTCGGCCGGGGTTTGAACTCACGACCTTCCAGAGTGAGGGCGGACACTCTAACCACAAGGCCACCGAGCAGGTCTAGAGATCAGACCCCAACTTAAAAGCCTCATATCAGTTTGGAAGGTTATGTACTAAATTTAATGAAGGTCTGTTGGTTGATGGCGAGGAGCAGGTTTCGCTGCCAGGCTCCACCCGCCACGAATGGGTACTAATTAGAGATGTCCAATAATGGCTTTTTTGCCCATATCCGATATTCCGATATTGTCCAACTCTTAATTACCGATTCCGATATCAACCGAAACGATATATACAATCGTGGAATTAACACATTATTATGCCTAATTTTGTTGCGATGGCCCGCTGGATGCATTAAACAATATAACAAGGTTTTCCAAAATAAATCAACTCAAGTTATGGAAAAAAATGCCAACATGGCACTGCCATATTTATTATTAAAGTCACAAAGTGCATTATTTTTTTTAACATGCTTCAAAACAGCAGCTTGGAATTTGGGACATGCTCTCCCTGAGAGAGGATGAGGAGGTTGAGGTGGGCGGGGTTGGGAGGGCGGGGGTGGGGTTGAGGTGGGGGGGTTAGGGGGTAGCGGGGGGTGTATATTGTAGCGTCCCGGAAGAGTTATTGCCGCAAGGGTTTCTGGGTATTTGTTCTGTTGTGTTTATGTTGTGTTACGGTGCGGATGTTCTCCCGAAATGTGTTTGTCATTCTTGTTTGGTGTGGGTTCACAGTGTGGCGCATATTTGTAACAGTGTTAAAGTTTTTTATACGGCCACCCTCAGTGTGACCTGTATGGCTGTTGACCTTGCATTCACTTGTGTGTGTGAAAAGCCGTAGATATTATGTGATTGGGCCAGCATGCATTTCCAGTGCCTTTAAGGCACGCCCCCAATATTGTTGTCTGGGTGGAAATCGGGAGAAATTCGGGAGAATGGTTGCCCCGGGAGATTTTCGGGAGGGGCACTGAAATTCGGGAGTCTCCCGGGAAAATCGGGAGGGTTGGCAAGTGTGACTGGGAGACGCAACTGCTCTGTACTTCTCCCTACGACCGTGTACCACTCCGTACAGCGGCATTTAAAAAAATCATAAATTTCACTTTTTGAAACCGATACCGATAATTTCCGATATTACATTTTAAAGCATTTATCGGCCGATAATATCGGCAGTTCGCTATTATCGGACATCTCTAGTACTAATAGATTCTGACCCACTCGTGTAATTATCGTCATTTCTACCAATTATGACCAAGATCTAGACTTGTGGAGCCGAGTTATAAATGTTGAAAGTTTTGTGGCGAATCGTGAGATCAAAATTTGGCGCCATGCCACGCCCACGTTATGAGACGTAAGCAAAATTCCTTCTCCATTTATCCTCGCCCACTAGTCTACTATCTGTCATTTTACCCGTGGTTCATTTGGTCAAAGTCCCTAGGACAGTGGTCGGCAACCCAACATGTTGAAAGAGCCACGTTGGACCAAAAATACAAAGAACAAATCTGTCTGGAGCCGCAAAAAGTGAAAAGCCTAATGTAAGTGTTATAATGAAGGCAACATATTAAGTTAGCGTCTCAGAGGGTGAGATAACTCCTGGAAATTACTAGTCTTCTTCAAATTATTACAATATTTGCAAGCTGGGTACGTTTGCTGTGGTCTGGAACAACATAATACAAAAGGAAACACATTTTTATGCATATATAAATGTATTCAGTTATAAATATTCTAAACTTTTTTCTATATTTTTATTGTAATATTTTCAGAATATGTTTGCTCTATGTTTGGCCAAAGTAAGACAAAGAAAACAATCTGAAGTTGTCTTTATTTTTTTTAGTTTTAAGGCCTTGATTTTAATAGTCCGGCCCGCACAGATTTTTCTCCATGCGGCCCCTGAGCTAAAATGAGTTTGATACCCCTGGTGTAGATGAACAATCTTGCCTTCCTTCCTACTTTCTCCGAACAAGCCTTTTGGAATTTGAGACTTCGGTGACGTCAGCGGTAAAAATTTACCCAAAGTGCTTTGCATGAATCCACCTTTGTAGTCCGACTCTGTAGTCGATAAGCTCCTTCTTGTGTAAGCCACTGTTCATTTTTGAGGCGAGCAATCAACAAATTTTCTTTAGATCCTATTTTTATTGACATTTCATCAAAAAACACATACCATATTTTTCAGAGCATAAGTCGCACCGGAGTATAAGTCGCACCTGCCGAAAAAAATGCATAATAAAGAAGGAAAAAAACATATATAAGTCGCACTGGAGCCCGGCCAAACTACGAAAAAAACTGCGACTTATAGTCCGAAAAATACGGTAAGTGATATTTTGAGGCGAAAATGTACGTCTAAAAACGAAGATCGGGTCACTTAACATGCCTGAAAGAGGCACAATTGCTACCGAGCGTGCTAGTTTTGTTAGCATGAAGTCAACCAGATACTCCACAAGTCCTCCATTGTAGCACAAGCAGTGGCACACCCCATGACCATCCACCACAACCCCCCAGTTCCCCCCAAAATCTGGAAGTCATTGCCTTCTCAGAGCCCAGAATGAAAGCCTCCAGCTTGGGAGCTCGAGTTGACATCAAAAGGCAGGCCGCCATGTTTAAAAAAAGCATCAACACCAACGACTACCCCCGAAACCCACCAGAAACCAACCCCTCGCGACCTAGCCCCCCACCCCCAGCAGAAGATCCCGGACATGATTGCGACCTTTTTACAGGTCATGTGGCAGCTTTCTTAATGAGCCAGCTGTAAGTCATAGTGAAAGCTTTCACTTGTAATATCTTTGACGAGATGCTGCCACAAGGAAAACACTCACTCTGACTCATTTCTCAAATGTGGCAAAAGCAAAGAAATGATGCAACTGGTGACTAATACTAGTTTTAGATCAATAAAAACAGCATACGAATCTTCAACACAGTTCTTGGTATCAACCTCTGGGACCTTAACCAAGACTTTAATTTTGCATCAACAACACCCAAGAGTTTGCATTGTTTGTTGTCGTCATCGTAGCGAGTCATCCACAAATTCCAAATTCATAAATCGAAACATTCAAACAAATGGGGGGCGGCAGGAAGTGGGATGACAGTAGGGATGTATATCGTTAGGATTTCATCCATACCGATATCACTATCAATATTCCTTATCAATACCGGTATTCATCTGTAGTCTTATCAGTACTATATGAATGAATTGGTGTAAATCGGTGCTTCTTAATTATTTTCTGTTACTCCCCTCCAGGAAGAAGAAAATATTTCACGCAACCCCCCCCCCCCACCGCCACGACTATGAAGAGTATCATACAAATGTTGTAAGTACACCTCTGCATAACATTGTATCCTTATTAGCGTTAAAGATAACAAAAAAAAAAATCAATCAATCAATTCCTTTATTGTCATTGTCATAATAACACTTAAGTCATACATGTCAACGAGATTTTGTTTGAGCTTTGTCTAAATATAGATTAATTTAACAAAGAATAACTTTAATAATATTGTTTTTAACTAGATTTAGCTTTAAAATGCATCAATTTGCCTGAAATACAACTTTTTTAAATCCTTATTTATACTATAAACATTTTTTGAATGCCTTGAGCCATTTGATACTGAAAAATCGAACTAAATAATCTCAATGAATTATAAATTCAAATTGACCAGTAACATTTACTCAGGAGCACAATATATTAAAAATACTTTAACCTACGAAAAACAAAAATGAATAAAAGAATGTGTGCTGATTTTTTTTTTTATATATAAAAATGAGGAAGTCAGGTTTAAAGGATACAATGAGCATGTTTTGTCGTAAACATCTTTTCCAAGCTGGGTTTGAAGCATGATACTGATAAAGCATGTTCCCCGGGGTCACATACCCTGGCATCAACTATTTAAGAATGACCGCTGTAAATAAAAGTGTGAAAATTTAATTTAATTTTATGATATTGTTATTATAAGCGCTAACACAGACCAACTATTTTTAGTGGCGCCGCGATCACGGAGAGCTCACTGGCTTATGCTGCTATATTGACATATTGAGCTACTGCATGGCCTCTGAGTTGGTGAAAGTTAACTCTAGATTATAAATCATGCCTCTCACCTGGATAGTAGAATGTTGTGGACATAATCCGAGAAGTTGGTCAACTTTGACATCCAATTTAAGACACGGACTTGGCGAGAAGGACACGAAAAGATGCTCTTTTGCGACAACTTAAACTTTTGTGAGGATTATGATTATTTTTTCATTTAAACGGGAAGATATAAACATTCCAGTGAGAGCAGACATTGCACAGTAAGTGTTTGTTTTATTATGTTCATAGTTTGTATTTCTTGTTTAGCACTTAGCAATACTGCTACACGAGGCTCACTAAACTTGGATCCATTTAGCACACAGCTTCTAAAACTTGTAGATCATCCTCAAGTATATTAGTTTCTGAATCATCATTTGTCCCAAAGTAGTCTTTGTTGTCTCTCACAAAGTCTGCATTATTAGTAGTCTTGTTGAAGGGAAAAACAAACATTGTTATGCATCTGTGAAAGGAGTACGCCGCGGTATGCTTAAAAAGAGCATTTTTCCATGTTACTATCAATGTTATTACATTAAAAATATACTTGTAGTATGTATATAAAATCTGGATAGAGGTTTTTTAGAGCGCTTAATAGAGGGAATAAAGCGAATTCCATTACCCCCATTGTTAGCTGACTCTTGCTGGAGTTTATTTACGAGTTACAATGTATAAAAAAAAGAAAAATATATGCGTTTTTGTCCTACATAAGGATTGTGAATGATAGAATAGAATAGAATAGAATGGACTTTATTGTCATTATATTTGCATATAACGAGATTAAGGACTCCAATTTAAGGTGCGGTAGTGGAAACAGATATGGGGTAAAAATAAATTACCGTATTTTTCGGACTATAAGTCGCAGTTTTTTTCATAGTTTGGCCAGCCGGGCTCCAGTGCGACTTATGTGTTTTTTTCCTTTTTTATTATGCATTTTCGGCAGGTGCGACTTATACTCCGGTGCGACTTATACTCTGAAAAATACGGTACACAACAGGTAATAAAGAAAAAACTAACAATTGAAATAAACAGACTACTATCCAATAAAAATGATAAATAGAAGAATAAATAAAAAAAATATTATAAAAAATAAATAAATAAATACAAAATAAAAAATAACAAATCAATTTAAAAAAAAATAAAAAATAAAAATAATTATTTATTATATAGACACAATTCTAAAAGAGTGCAGTCCCCTTTGAAGCTGATCAAAATTATGCAAGCAAGGTAATAAAAATTAAAAAGTCTGATTAAAGAAGGACTATATAGACCGCACTATAGTTGTAAGGAGAAAGAAAAAGATTTGAGAAGGCAATTAGCAACAAAGCCCGAGATGTTAGTAAGTGAGGGCTTCCTCCCATCAGAAGCTCAGCGGTTCCTCTGGATCTGAGGGAGGAGGAGGAAAGCGGGTGTGTGGGGAGAGTGGTGTTCCTCGGCCCGTCCGGATCACATTACACAGAGCTGCAGGCTCTGATGTGGCTTCAGAGACGACGAGCGCAAACCAAAGCCTGCAACCGCACAAGCCGGCTCGGAGCTGGGCCTGTCCTGCGGTCTCCTCCAAAAGAATATTTGTGAAAAAGCCTGACTGCGATCCAAACAGCGACTCCCCTCCCCCCACCTGGCAATGCGGCGTTGGCTCGCACCGAAATGGGATGTTGGCGTAGGAACCGGTGACAAGTTGTTCCGAAGATGTTTTTCATTTATGGACCGAACATCTGGTGCTCTGCAAGCAGATGCCACTTCAGGGTTTGTTTTTTTGCAAAAGTTAACTTCTCCGGGTTCTGCTCGGCGAAACGGGTAAGATTCAAGTGCGCTGAAAGCAGTCGTCACCATTTACAACAATCTTTGGAGAATGTTCAATGGGCCACAAATGGACTCGGCCTACAAGAGTGCAACATAAAACAAATATCTGAGCATCTTTTTATCATCTTTGTCCTCAGCACACATCAATTAAAGCCCATTAGCAGCCCGCCTTGTCTTGCCTCTCCTGGACTTTCTCTTTAATCTTTGGGAGATGTTGCCATTGATGCCACCTATTGAGGCCATGTTTGTGCCTGCTGCTTTTATGTCTGAAAGGAGGCTGCATCTCAGAGACGTGTTCACATCGTGTATGACAGTGTTTTTCAACCTTTTTTGAGCCAAGGCACATTTTTTGCGTTGAAAAAATCCGGAGGCACACCACCAGCAGAAATCATTAAAAAACAAAACTCAGTTGACAGTAAAAAGTCGTCGTCGCAATTGTCGGATATGAATTCAAACCATAACCAACCATGCATCACTATAGCTCTTGTCTCAAAGTAGGTGTACTGTCACGACCTGTCACATCACGCTGCGACTTATTTGGAGTTTTTTTTGCTGTTTTCCTGTGTGTAGTGTTTTAGTTCTTGTCTTGCGCTCCTATTTTGGTGGCTTTTTCTCTTTTTTTGGTATTTTCCTGTAGCAGTTTCATGTCTTCGTTACTTTGTTTTTATCCTTCTTCGTGGGGACATTGTCGATTGTCATGTTATGTTCGGATGTACATTGTGGACGATACAGACAGTAAGTCTTTGCTGTCGTCCAGCATTCTGTTTTTGTTTACTTTGTAGCCAGTTCAGTTTTAGTTTAGCTTTAATTAGGGATGTCCGATAATGGCTTTTTTTGCCGATATTGTCCAACTCTTAATTACCGATACCGATATCAACCGATACCGATAAATACAGTCGTGGAATCAACACATTATTATGCCTAATTTGGACAACCAGGTATGGTGAAGATAATGTCCTTTAAAAAAATTATAATAAAATAAAATAAGATAAATAAATTAAAAACATTTTCTTGAATAAAAAAGAAAGTAAAACAATATAAAAACAGTTGCATAGAAACTAGTAATTAATGAAAATGAGTAAAATTAACTGTTAAAGGTGAGTACTATTAGTGGACCAGCAGCACGCACAATCATGTGTGCTTACGGACTGTATCCCTTGCAGACTGTATTGATATATATTGATATATCATGTAGAAACCAGAATATTAATAACAGAAAAAAACAACCCTTTTGTGTGAATGAGTGTGAATGTTTTTTGGGTTGGTGCACTAATTGTAAGTGTATCTTGTGTTTTTTATGAGGATTTAATAAAGAAAATAAAAAATAAAAACCTGATACCGATAATAAAAAAATGATACTGATAATTTCCGATATTCCATTTTAAAGCATTTATCGACATCTCTAGCTTCAATGCCTTTTTCTTAGGGGCACTCACCTTTTGTTTATTTTTGGTTTAAGCATTCGATACCCTTTTACCTGCACGCTGCCTCCCGCTGTTTCCGACATCTACAAAGCAATTAGCTACCTGCTGCCACCTACTGATATGGAAGAGTATTACACGGTTACTCTGCCGAGCTCGAGACAGCACCGACACTCAACAACAACACATCATTTGCAGACTAGAATTACTGGTTTGCAAAAAAATATTTTTTACCCAAAATAAGTGAAATTAGATCATCTCCCACGGCACATCATACTGTATCTCACGGCACACTAGTGGTTGAAAAACACTGGTGTAAGATACATTTCTTTCACTAATCATAACATACTGTATGTGTTGCACATTATTAATCTCAATATTACTTTGTAAAATGAAAAAATGGGAAAATCCCAAAATTGATAATTAAATAAATTGTAAATAGATTTATTAAATAAACTATTTTTTTGTTTTTATTTATCGATTTTCCCCAAAAAATGTTGAATCGATTAAGAATCAGAATGAATGAAAATTGCGATTTGGATGTTATTAAGTTTTTTAGCACCTCTCCTGCACATCAGCATACGTCTCTGCATCCTGGGGTCACTCAGCAAGCCGCCATGCACGACCACAACAGGCATTAAACGTAAGCAGGCTGCTATTACCAAAGCATCTTCAGTTCTTCAACTTTAAAGGTGACATGCACTTTTTAGGGGAATTTTGTCTGTCATTCACAATCTTTTTTTTTAATGCATTCTAAATCGTAAATAAACGTTAGCAAAAGTCAGTTAACAATGGGGCTAATGTGACTCGCTTCATTCTGCCTAAAAAGGACTCTACAAAACATCCGAAAACCTCCATCAAGCTTTTATATACACACTCTAAGTATATACAATACGTAATGTAGTAACATTCATAATAACGTAATATTTGCATATTTTACTCATTTTAAGCATACAGTGGCATATTGATTTCACAGACGCATCACAACATTTGGGTTTTCCTTCATTAGAAACAACAAACATACTAAAACAATCACTTACTGTACAATGTCGGCTCTCACTGGGAGGCTGACTGATGGGACGATTTCTAAATTCCTGTTTGGATGAAGAATTAATCGTAATCCTCACGCAGGTTTTGACATTTAAAAAAAAAAAAAAAGGTGCTGCAAATAAACGCTTTTTTGTGTCTTTCTCGCCATCTCTGGGTCTAAGTTGGATGTCAAAGTTGACAAACTTTTTACCCACAACTTTCTACCATCCACATGACCTTTTTTTTTGCTGCAGCTGTTACATATACTGTAATATTGTATATGGTAATTGGGATTTGTATATATTATAAAATAATATAATTTATCAGTATATATTATATACTGTATATATAATATGTAAATATTACATATATGTTATATTTTATATTGCTACTATGGTACATTTTTTGTCTACTTTATACATGCATTATCCTTTCCATCCTTACCATTTCCATCCTTTGTAACTGAGCTATTGTGTGGAACAATTTCCCTTGTGGCTCAATAAAGTTTGTCTAAGTCTAAGATTTATAATCTAGTAATCATTTTTTAACAACTCAAAGGCGATGCAAGCTCAATATTTTTTATTTATTTTTTCTTGCCCTGATGTGGGATCTGAGCCGAGGATGTCGTAGTGGCTTGTGCAGCCCTTTGAGACACTCGTGATTTAGGGCTATATAAGTAAACATTGATAAACATTGAATATGTCAATAGTTAGCTCTCTGTGATTATGGGGCCACTAAAAATAGGTCCTTAACGTTAACTTATAAAAACAACATCACTAATACTTCGTCATTATTCGGGTCACAACATGTGAATGAAATATTTTTGGCGTTTTTTGGCCGCAATAATGTACTCCCATTAGCTGCATTGTTGGCTGACTTTTGCTAATGCTTATTTACGATTTAGAATGCAAAAAAAAGAAAAACACACATGTTCTTGTCTTACATATTCCCCAAAAAGTGTAGTTCCTCTTTAAGTCACTGTGGAAGATAAGTGTGCAGATGTTTTTGTATGATGCTAAAATATACTTTATATATACATTATGGAGGTTTATTATTATTTACCAAGTCCCTCTCCTCCATCTGCCTATAAACTAAAAAACTGCATTTAATCCTATCTTTGAGCCAAAGGATAAAGTTTTCGGCGTGGCGCGGCTCCATCAGGGGATAACATCAATGGGGGAGGTGAAGCGAGGGCGCTACCATCCAGTGAGCAAACCGCAAGTGGAGTTAGTCCAAATCCCTGCGAGGGCCCGCTTTCTGATGCGTGCGACCACAGTGCAGCATGCGCTGAAGCAGGGGGGCCCCCATCATCTGTCACCGCTCTCCTGAGTATTTATACATCTGTACCATACGTGTTTATACAGCTTTTATTTTGGTCTCTTCAGGAATGCACGTACACGGACATTGACAGAGTCTTCTGTGCTAGCGAGATAGCATGGCACTTGTGGGCTTTGTGCTACGGAGCGCCCGCCAAGCCCAGCCGGTTGGCAGCAGAGGCCGATGTTCTGCTATCGATCATCTGTAATAATGACGCACAGAGCCGCTCGGCGTGTAATTATCATCCCAAAATAAAGCGGCAGGCTGTACTGCAGGACCTTTAAAGATCTTAAACTCAGCAAAGTCTGAGGAAAACATCACTATGTGCACCTTTTAGCTATCCTGACATTAAAGTCTACCTGGTAGCACAATCTATCACTTAATGACCTGAGCTAAGATCTACACTGTGGATGCTAACTTAGATATGTGGTTGACTGTAAGATGGTTGGCAAAAAGTACATTCTAGCTCAGTGGTGTCCAAACTTTTTCCACTGAGGGACGCACTAAACTGAAAAAAAAAAAGCCATAGTTTTCATTATCAAAAACAATACAATATACCAGGCCTGGGCAATTATTTTGACTCGGGGGCCACATTTAGAGAAAAAAATGTGCCTGGGGGCCGGTATATCTATTTTTAGGGACACTAATACAAAACCTCACAATAATGTCTGATTGAATGCTAAAAACGTTTTGACAGACCGCCTTGAAAAACGTAATGGAATTTTACATTTTTCTATGAACGATAAAACACTGAATATTGACAAAATATGAACGTCACACCCCCTTTTGATCGACATATTTTATAATCAAGTGAAACGCAACAAAAATGCAACCAACAGTGAAATATGAACGCGAAGGGTACAAAATAAACCCACCTACAATCTGATACGGTGGTTCTTAACCTGGGTTCGATCGAACCCTAGGGGTTTGGTGAGTCGGCCTCAGGGGTTCGGCGGAGGTCAAAACACACCCGACTTATCGTGTAAATAAAAACTTCTCCCTATCAGCGTATTACGGATATGGCAACAGCAGAAGTCAGACTGATTTGCAGGTGTGTCATTTGTTGTGAGTTTATGCACTGTGTTGGTTTTGTTGTTTGAACAAGGTGATGTTCATGCATGGTTCATTTTGTGCACCAGTAAAAAAAACATGGTAACACTTTAGTATGGGGAAAATATTCACCATTAATTAGTTGCTTATTAACATGCAAATTAGTAACATATTGGCCCTTAACTAGTCATTATTAAGTACTTATTAATGCCTTATTCGGGATGGCCTTATTATAACCCTAAACCTCTAACCCTGGCCCTAACCCTAACCCTAACCAAATAACTCTAAATTAAGTCTTTGTTACTTAGAATATGTTCCGATTGTCCAAAAAACTCTAAATCAAGTCTTTGTTACTTACAATATGTTCCCCATACTAAAGTGTTACCAAAAACATAACTTTGTCTTGAATTTGAAAAAAACCATTTTATTTTTCACTAAGAAGGGTTCGTTGAATGCGCATATGAAACTTGTGGGGTTCGGTACCTCCAACAAGGTTAAGAACCACTGATCTGATACATCACTAAGCTTTAGAACTTAGTTGTGAAAATCTCCCTCCGAGCCTGTGGAAACGCTTCCCGCCCACACTGCTTGGTGCCTCGTCTGGGCTGCTGTGACGTAGATGACCATAGTAACTAATTAGATGACCATAGTAACTAATTAGATGACCATAGTAACTGGTATATCATCCATAAGCGCAGATTCCAACCAATGAAATACTTTGTATAGTTGAAGACCTACGGTCGTTAAAAAACATCACTGCACATCATAATGGCAGCTACACTTTCCATCTTAAACATCTAAAAAAATTATTTGGGAATGTCCGGCGGGTCAGATTGAAATGTTTAACGGGCCGCATGTGGCCCCCGGGCCTTAATTTGCTCAGGTCTGCAATATACAGTCGTGGTCAAAAGTTTACATAAAAGAAACATGTAGCTGTTTGGCCACAATACCCAGCAATATGTTTGTAGGAGAAAAGGTGAGGCCTTTAATCCTAGGAACACCATCCTACTGTCAAGCATGGTGGTGGTCGTATTATGCTTCGGGCCTGTTTTGCTGCCAATAGAACTGGTGCTTTACAGAGAGTACATGGGACAATGAAAAAGGAGGATTACCTCCAAATTCTTCAGGACAACCTAAAATCATCAGCCCGTAGGTTGGGTTTTGGGCGCAGTTGGGTGTTCCAACAGGACAATGACCCCCAAACTCACGTCAAAAGTGGTAAAGGAATGGCTAAATCAGGCTAGAATTCAGGTTTTCGAATGGCCTTCCCAAAGTCCTGACTTAAATGTGTGGACAATGCTGAAGAAACAAGTCCATGTCAGAAAACCAACAAATTTAGCTGAATTTCACCAATTTTGTCAAGAGGAGTGGTCAAAAATTCAACCAGAAGCTTGTGGATGGCTACCAAAAGTGCCTTATTGCAGTGAAACTTGCCAAGGGACATGTAAGCAAATATTAACATTGCTGTATGTATACTTTTGACCCAGAACATTTGCTCACATTCTCAGTAGACCCATAATAAATTCATAAAAGAAGCAAACTTCATGAATGTTTTTTGTGAAAGTATGTGCTCCAATCACTCTATCACAAAAAATAAGAGTTGTAGAAATGATTGGAAACTCAAGACAGCCATGACATTATGTTCTTTACACGTGTATGTAAACTTTTGACCACGACTGTACGTATTTTTTGTTACATTTAGGGCTCCCCTCAAGTTTAGTCTCAGTCATAAAAATGTTCAAAATAAGTCATACTACTTTTGTTTATTCATAGCTTAAATCTCTAGATCAGGGGTGATCAATAGGTGTGTCAGTCGACCAAAAAATTAGCAATCATCAGTCTTCATTATGATGTCACTTTCGTCCCTTGATTGACATCTACAGAACCTGAAGATCTTGTGAAATGACGATGGCTGCTGTGAGCTCATTATTAAGAGAAAATGACCGACAGGAAGGCGAGAAACACTTTTTCTTTCAACAGACTCTCGCGCCGTACCTGCTATCAAAAGTCTAAAGACCGTTCTTTACAGGAACTGTCTTCACAATAAAAGCGCTGCTCCATCCTGCCTGCGCTAACAAAATAAGAGCCTCAGAGAGCTAGCGCACACAAGCTAGCAAGCTACCGAGTTTGCCGCCAATGTATTTCTTGTAATGTGTGTAAAAAGGAGTATAGAAGCTGGACAAATAAGACGCCAAAAAACAACCACTTTCATGTGGTATTGGGCAGAAATAAGGACTTTTTTCCTCCTCCATTCGAAAATGTGAAGTTATCAGCACTACCGTCTGATTCCACTCAATGCAAGTCATCAGAATCAGGTAATACACCAACTTATAATCCTGTCTTCATAAAAGAAAGGAATCTATATGTGTTAAACATGCTTGTATTATCATTAAACACCTTTAACTTAACAAAAAACGTCTCTTTCATAAATAAATAAATATAAATGATATATATATATTTATATAAATCAATCAATCAATCAAAGTTTACTTATATAGCCCTTCATCACAAATGTCTCAAAGGGCTGCACAAGCCACAACGACATCCCACATCAAGGCAAGAAAAATTTCAACCCATCGGGAGCAATGAGAAACCTTGGAATCGATTCTCGATTCCAAATCAATACTTTTTTAATGACATATAGGTTGATTGGCAACACTAAATTGTCCCTAGTGTGTGACTGTGTCCGTGAATGTTGTCTGTCTGAAAGGGACAAGTGGTAAAAATGGATGGATAGATAGATGGTTGCCAGTTCTAAGATTACCTACAATCCTCCATAAAAAACTGTGATAAATGTCAATATTACTTAAATAACATGATTTGCCTGAGTGGCTTGTCAGGACACATAAAAAAAATAATTAAATAAATACATTTTTGATTTTTTTTTAATCGATTAAGAATTGTTACAAAAAAAAAATCGCGATTCATTCAAAGAAAATTTTTTTTTTAATACCCATAGTATATATATATATATATATATATATATATATATATATATATATATATATATATATATATATACTATATACCCAAAGAGCTTTACATTACATTTACATTACACTCACCCATTCACACACACATTCACACTAGGGTTGTCCGGTGTACCGGTACTAGTATAGTACCGCGATACCAATGAATTATATTCGGTACTATACCGCCTCTAAAAAGTACCGTTTTTTTTTTATGGGCATGACGCGCGCAACATTGCTGGTTTTACGAGCAGAGGAGCATGTTTGGCAGTGCACACACACAGAGTACTTACAAGCAGACACAGTGTGTAGACAGAAAAGGGAGAACGGACGCGTTTTTGGCTTAAAAACTAACGATAAAGGTGAAGTTATAACACTGAAATGCCCACCGGAAAAGGTGCTTTAAGACATGGCTAGCTAGCTAGCGGCTAAAGTCTAGCCGCAGTCTGCTGTGTTTTAGCTACTTCTAAATCACTAATCCTTGTCTCCATGGCGATGAATAAAGTGAGTTTCTTACAAGTATCATCCCTGCAGGACGAGGAATAGCTAAACATGCTTCACTCCACACCGTAGCTCACCGGCGTCAAAATGTAAACAAACGCCATTGGTGGATCTACACCTGACATCCACTGTAATGATACCAAGTACAGGAGCGTATCGAGTCAATACTACTATGATTACATCGATATTTTTTAGTATCACAACATCTTTTTTCGTTTTTTTTAAATGTATATTTTGTTTAGGAAATACGTCCCTGGACTTTAAATATGACCAATGTATGATCCTGTAACTACTTGGTATCGGATTGATACCCATATTTGTGGTATCATCCAAAACTAATGTAAAGCATCCAAACAACAGAAGAATAAGTGATTATTACATTTTGACAGAACGTGTTAAAAGAGAAAGTAAGCAGATATTAACAATAAATGAACAAGTAGATTAATAATTCATTTTCTACCACTTGTCTTTAATAATTTTGACAAAATAATAGAATGATAAATGACACAATATGTTACTGCATATGTCAGCAGACAAATTAGGAACCTTTGTTTGCTTACTTACTAATAAAACACAAGTTGTCTTGTATGTTTACTAATAAGAATAAGAATAAGAAACATATGTTTAATGTACCCTCAGATTTTTTTGTTAAAATAAAGACAATGATTACAATATACAATATACGCTGCCACCTAACCCCCCACCTCAACCCCGCCCCCCGTACCCCTCCCACCTCAACCTCCTCATGCTCTCTCAGGGAGAGCATGTCCCAAATTCCAAGCTGCTGTTTTGAGGCATGTTAAAAAAAATAATGCACTTTGCGACTTCAATAATAAATATGGCAGTGTCATGTTGGCATTTTTTTCCATAACTTGAGTTGATTTATTTTGGAAAACCTTGTTACATTGTTTAATGCATCCAGCGGGACATCACAACAAAATTAGGCATAATAATGTATTAATTCCACGACTGTATATATCGATATCGGTTGATATCGGAATCGTAATTAAGAGTTGGACAATATTGGAATATCGGATATCGGCAAAAAAGCCATTAGGTCTGATCTCTAGTCAAAAGTATCGAAAAGTATCTAAATACATTTAAGTACCGGACAACCCTAACTCACACACATACTCATGCACATATTATTAAATCACACATTCACACACACTGATGGCGGAAGCTGCTATGCAAGGCGCTAAGTTAACCGCAACCCATCAGGAGCAAGGTGGGTGAAGTGTCTCGCCCTAGGACACAACGGCCGTGACTAGGATGGCGAAAGCTGGAATCGACTCGCCCCATAAACATCGAGAAGTCGGTAGTTATCGTTAGTCCGTAGTTTAGTCACATGATCATCCCACATTCCATCACTGGCATCAATCTCTAAAAACATCTGCTGTTTGCTTCTGTGGAATTGTTTGCTCCTGATTTCTAATGTAAATATGTGGCCACGTATTACAGCGCCGCTGCTGCTTCCAGGGGCAGGCACACAAACACACACACACACACACACACACACACACACACACACACACACACACACACACACACACACACACACACACACACACACTGCAGCTGCCGGGCTGTGTGTCGTCACTCCTACTGATCCATAATTGTTCCCTGGCTTCTGCTCTCCGCTCCACTCGGGCCAAACAAATAAACTGTAGGCAGCTCTCGTGGCTTGCAGGGGGTAACGTCCACACGATAAACAATAATAATCATAAGACAAAACCCAAAACCAGTGAAGTTGGCACGTTGTGTAAATGGTAAATAAAAACAGAATACAATGATTTGCAAATCCTTTTCAACCTATATTCAATTGAATAGACTGCAAAGACAAGATATTTAACATTCGAACTGGAAAACTTTGTTATTCTTTGCAAATATTAGCTCATTTGGAATTTGATGCCTGCAACATGTTTCAAAAAAGCTGAAACAAGTGGCCAAAAAGACTGAGAAAGTTGAGGAATGCTCATCAAACACTTATTTGGAACATCCCACAGGTGAACAGGCTAATTGGGAACAGGTGGGTGCCATGATTGGGTATAAAAGCAGCTTCCATGAAATGCTCAGTCATTCCCAAACAAGGACTTTGTGAACAAATGTGTGAGCAAATTGTCGAACAGTTTAAGAATATTTCTCAACCAGCTATTGCAAGGAATTTAGGGATTTCACCATCTAAGGTCCATAATATCATCAAAAGGTTCAGAGAATCTGGAGAAATCACTGCACGTAAGCGGCAAGGCCGTGACCTTCGATCCCTCAGGATCGGCATCAGTGTGTAAAGGATATCACCACATGGGCTCAGAAAACTACTGTCAGTAACTACAGTTGGTCGCTACATACCATACCATACCAACTTTATTTATAAAGCCCTTTAAAAACAACCCCAGTTGAAGAACAAAGGACTGTACACCACAAATAGAGGCAAAGGACAAACTAAAAAAATTACATTTAAAATAGAAGTAAAATACACATTGAAAAAGCAAATACAAATTACCCTAAGAACAATTTGTTAGATAAAAAGCAGTTACAAAAGTTAAAAGTTAAAAACAGTTTAAAGTCTCATGCTGGGTTAAAAGCCAATGAATAAAAATGGGTTTTAAGAAGGGTCTTCAAAATAGCCAAAGAAGGGGCCTATCTCACATGGAGAGGGAGATCGTTCCAGAGTTTGGGACCCGCAACAGAGAAGGCTCTGTCCCCTCTGAGCTTGCGCTTTGATTTAGGTACTTCCAGGATCAGCTGATCAGCTGACCTGAGGGACCGGGTGGGGGCATAGAGGTGGAGCAGCTCAGAGAGGTAAGGTGGGGCAAGACCACGTAAGGATTTAAAAACGAGTAAGATCATTTTAAAATGGACTCTAAAAGACACAGGCAGCCAGTGGAGGGAGGCTAAAACATCTGTAAGTGCAAGTTAAAACTCTACTATGCAAAGCCAAAAGCCATTTATCAACAACACCCAGAAATGCCGCCGGCTTCGCTGGGCCCGAGCTCATCTAAGATGGACTGATGCAAAGCGGAAAAGTGTTCTGTGGTCTGACGAGTCCACATTTCAAATTGTTTTTGGAAACTGTGGACGTCGTGTCCTCAGGAAAAGAACCATCCGGACTGTTATAGGCGCAAAGTTCGAAAGGTCATTAATATGCGATTAGTTTTTCAATGTCCTCTTTCTGTACTTGTCAATAAACACAAGAAATGTATCAATCTGTATTATAATACTCAATATCAGATTTAATATTCAAGGACGTTTATTATCATACCAGCACACATCAAACACATCTATTTAACATTTGTTATACATATTATCTTTCTTCTAAATAACACTAAATTATTGGACTTGCAGTCTTGTCATCACAGCGCTTTTATTGTGAAAGGCGGGAGGGAGTGTGTTGTTTGTCTCAGTTTGAGCTCTCACTCGATGTAATGTGTGACGGTGAGACGGTACTGGATGTTTTTAAAGTGACTCCTGAAATCACAGCTGCAGGGCTGCAACAATTAATCCATTAAATCCATCAATTTATATTCTGTTGCTTTGATTAATCGTTTAATGAGTGTAACAAAAAAAGTATAAGTTCCAGACTGTATGGTGTGCCTGCGAGTTTAAATATGCAGACATCGTTTTCTTGCACATTGAGCACGCATGAGAGTGTTGTGTGTGTGTGTGTGTGTGTGTGTGTGTGTGTGTGTGTGTGTGTGTGTGTGTGTGTGTGTGTGTGTGTGGTGTGGCGATATCCGTTTACACTGCACACCAAATCTGATTTTTTTGCCCTAAAGTGACACAGATCTGATTTTCTTTGCCAGTCTAAACACTCCAAAGTAGTGTTGTCCCGATACCAATATTTTGGTACTGGTACCAAAATGTATTGCGATACTTTTCGATACTTTTCTAAATAAAGGAGACCACAAAAAATTGCATTATTGGCTTTATTTGAACAAAAAAGCTTACGGTACATTAAACATATATTTCTTATTGCAAGTTTGTCCTTAAATTAAATAGTCTTTTAGCAGAGGTGTGGACTCGAGTCACATGACTTGGACTCGAGTCAGACTCGAGTCATGAATTTGATGACTTTAGACTCGACTTGACAAAATGTAAAAAGACTTGCAACTCGACTTAGACTTTAACATCAATGACTTGTGACTTCACTTGGACTTGAGCCTTTTGAATTTACATGACTTGACATGACTTGCTACTTTCCCCAAAACCCAAAGATGAAAAAGTTATTCGGGAGCGCTCCGTATTTTTCATTGTGTACTTGTCTATCAGCGTTGCGTGTGTCAGCTGGTGTGGTCTCAGTACAACAGCCAATCAAATTAGATCTACTTTGTTTTCATCACACAGCATTCATCCAATCAAATTGCAGGACAACCAACGAAGAAGACATGTCCAAACCACACGCCAGTGAACAAAAAATGATACCTAAAATAATTTTGTTTGGGTATAAAAATGACGAGGTGGTCAACACAAAACGGTTTGCAGTATGCAACACATGCGGTTCGAAAATTACTGATGGAGAGGCAACAACTTCCAACTTCGTCCGGCATTTGAAGTTGCACAAAGAACGGTAAGTTTTGAATGTAAGATAACGTTTATTGGCTAAGTAACGTGACTTTTATTTGCTGTGTAGTTAAATCAGTGAGGCTGTAAACTCACTGCTAACGTTATAACGTTATTGCAAACACGGGAATCTGTTGCAGTTCACTACCTTATTCATACTTTTTGTTCAGTGATTTTTTTTTAAGCAGGGTTACGTTAGTCAATATATCACACGTAACGTTAGACGGCGGTCAGCAGCACCGCGTATTTTAGCCACCTAAAAAAAGACAAAAATAGTAAAATAAAGGTCAGTTAAAATGTATACTATATTATGAATATGTGTACCGTTTTAGCTAGCTTTCTGACATACTGTTGGTTGTTTACCTCAGTGGTCCCCAACCACCGGGCCGCGGCCCGGTACTGGTCCGTGGATCGATTGGTATCGGGCCGCACAAGAAATAAAATTTTTTTTCTTTTCTTTTTTTAATTAAATCAACATAAAAAACACAAGATACACTTACAAGTAGTGCACCAACCCAAAACAACTCTCTCCCCCCTTTTGTTCTGGGCATTGAACATGAAGACTCTTCCTTCACTGTTCCGAGTGGCCATGAGAGTCTTGGCAGTGCCTGCCTCCAGTGCTCCAGTGGAGCGAGTTTTCAGCCATGGTGGCATCATACTACGCCCCCATCGTGCACAAATGACTGACAGACTCTTGGCTAATTTGGTCTTTTGCAAATGCAATGCAGCATAGGGCCCTGACATATAAAAAGTACAACTTTTTTGTTATGTTCACGTATATGTCATGTTTTTTCAATGTTAACACTTTTGTACAAATAAGTACATTTGCACTTTATTTTTTAATGTGTTTGTTCTGTAAAGGAATGAGTTAATGTTTAAAATGACTGGTTAATAGTGCTATTATAAAGTGCAATGTCAGCACAATTTTCTTTCCTGCAATTTAAAATGCACTTGTTTTAATAAATAAATACAGCGTTTGAAAAGCATACACAATCTGTGTTAATATATTAGTCTGTGGTTAAAAGGACTTGAAAGGACTCGAAACTCAAAATGCAGGACTTAGGACTTGACTTGAGACTTTCCAGTCTTGACTTTGGACTTGACTCGGGGCTTGCCTGTCTTGACTCGGGACTTGACTCGGACTTGAGGGCAAAGACTTGAGACTTACTTGTGACTTGCAAAACAATGACTTGGTCCCACCTCTGTCTTTTAGTAGTAAGTAAACAAACAAAGGCTCCTAAATTAGTCCGCTGACATATGCAGTAACATATTCTGTCATTTATCATTCTATTATTTTGTCAACATTATTAAGGACAAGTGGTAGAAAATGAATTATTAATCTACTTGTTCATTTACTGTTAGTATCTGCTTATTTTCTCTTTTAACATGTTCTATCTACACTTCTGTTAAAATGTAATAATCACTTATTATTCTGTTGTTTGGATGCTTCACATTAGTTTGGATGATAACACAAATTTAGGCATCAATCCGATACCAAGTCGTTACAGGATCATACATTGGTCATATATTCAAAGTCCTCATGTGTCCAGGGACGTATTTCCTGAGTTTATAAACATAATATGAATTTATGAATTAAAAAAAAAACGAAAGAAGATTTTGTGATACTAAAAAATATCGATGTAATCATAGTAGTATCGACTAGATACACTCCTGTACTTGGTATCATTACAGTGAATGTCAGGTGTAGATCTGCCAATGGCGTTTGTTTACATTGTGACGACGGTGAGCTACGGTGTGTAGTGAAGCATGTTTAGATATTCCTCGTCCTGCAGTGATAATAATACTTTATTTGTTGCCATGGAGACAAGGATTAGTGATTTAGAAGTAGCTACAACACTGCAGAATGCGGATGGACTTTAGCCGCTAGCTAGCGAGCCATGTCTGAAAGCACCTCTTTCTGAGGGCGTTTCAGTGTTATAATTTCACCTTTATTGTTAGTTTTTAAGCCAAAATGCGTCCGTTCTCCCTTTTCTGTCTACACACTGTGTCTGCTTGTAAGTACTCTGTGATTGTGCGCTGCCGAACATGCTCCTCTGCTCGTAAACCAGCAATGACACGACGTAACGACGAGGGGAGGCATGAGGGTGGGGAAACCGGTACTTTTCAGAGGCGGTATAGTACCGAATATGATTAATTAGTATCGCGGTACTATATTAATACCGGTATACCGTACAACCCTACTTCAAAGTGCTTCAAATCTGATCTTTTGGCATCCCATTCAGGCCACATCAGTAGCGAGTCCTGAATGAGATTGGAATCTGATCTTTTCAAATGTGACTTTAGTCTAAACCAGGGGTCGGCAACCCGTGGCTCCGGAGCCGCATGCGGCTCTTTGATCACTCTGATGCGGCTCAGCTGCATACTTGCCAACCCTCCCGATTTTTCCGGGAGTAACCCGAATTTCAGTGCCCCTCCCGAAAATCTCCCGGGGCAACCATTCTCCGTCTCAAGTCTCAAGTTGTATGTGACTTCTGCATACACACGTAACTGACTGCAATGCATACTTGGTCAACAGCCATACAGGTTCCACTGAGGGTGGTGATATAAACATCTTTAACACTGTTACAAATATGCGCCACACAGTGAACCCACACCAAACAAGAATGACAAACACATTTTGGGAGAACATCCGCACCGTGACAAAACATAAACACAACAGAACAAATACCCAGAATCCCTTGTAGCCCAAACTCTTTCGGGCTACAATACACTCCCCTTCCCGCTACCACCAAACCCCGCCCCTCCCAACCCCGCCCACCAACATCGCACAAGCCTCACAGATGAGAGTTTACAATCCTGTGTGAAGATAAAGGTGACGTCATACAGGAGACGCTGTGCGCTGCGGTTCAGGAGCAGAAATCACATTGACCAAGCATGATAAATATTTTAATTTCCTATCATTTTGCATATATTCACATTTTTTAATTGTTCAGTGAAATAGACATTTTATTATTCAGTGGATAATTTAAGTTCGGCGTTTTGTTTTTTCATTACTACAAGGAGGACTTAAATAGACATTAAGTATTTTACTAAACCTTCAACCCGACGTCTTTTTCGGAGTTAAAAACGTTTTGTTGCATGCAGAAATTTTATTTCATTTTCTCTGAAGTCGTTCATTGATTTCATAAATGTAACCCATAATAGTTTGTTTATACGTAGCACAAAGCAAAAAAAATTTTTATATGCAGTGTTATTTCATTTTGAATTTCAAAAGAGTTTTGTGGCTCCCATTGTTTTTTTTTAAATTTGTGAAACGGGTCAAAATGGCTCTTTGAGTGGTAAAGGTTGCCGACCCCTGGTCTAAACGCAATGCGACCTGAACGTGACCTGAATCTGAGTTTTTCGTCAGCTTTGGAAATTGATAAGAATTATTTCCACGTAGCGCCTGTACTAGAAGACCAATGATGATCAGTAGAGATGTCCGATAATATCGGACTGCCGATATTATCGGCCGATAAATGCTTTAAAATGTGATATCGGAAATTATCGGTATCTGTTTCAAAAAGTAAAATTTATGACTTTATAAAACGCCGCTGTACGGAGTGGTACACGGACGTAGGGAGAAGTACAGAGCGCCAATAAACCTTAAAGGGACTGCCTTTGCGTGCCGGCCGAATCACATAATATCTACGGCTTTTCACACACACACAAGTGAATGCATCGCATACTTTGTCAACAGCCATACAGGTCACACTGAGGGTGGCCGTATAAACAACTTTAACATTGTTACAAATATGCGCCACACTGTGAACCCACACCAAACAAGAATGCCAAAAACATTTCGGGAGAACATCCGCATCGTAACACAACATAAACACAACAGAACAAATACCCAGAAACGCCTTGCAGCACTAACTCTTCCGGGACGCTACAATATACACCCCCGCTACTTCAATAATAAATATGGCAGTGCCATGTTGGCATTTTTTTCCATAACTTGAGTTGATTTATTTTGGAAAACCTTGTTACATTGTTTAATGGATCCAGCGGGGCATCACAACAAAATTAGGCATAATAATGTGCTTAATTCCACAACTGTATATATTGGTATCGGTTGATATCGGAATCGGTAATTAAGTGTTGGACAATATCGGATATCAACAAAAAGGCCATTATCGGACTTCTCTAATGATCAGTAAGTGGAACACACTCATAGCTACTATATTGGGTAAAATGTGTGTAAAGGTAACTATATTTCATGTCTAAATATTGCTATTAATCCGAAAAAAACATATTTATTTTTCTGTGCACCCAGCTATGAAAATATTGGCTTTATAAATAATAAATCCTACTTTGCAAAAAGTTCAGCTTGCAAGCAATCAGACGAATTAAAGAAGGGATGAGTGTACCTGAACTAGCGACAGTTACACTTCTTTAAATACTTCATGATTGTCTTTCCTTACAGTTACACTTATTTATAACACTTCACGTTTGCCTTTCCTTACAGTTGCACTTAGCGGCAACAGTTGAGAAAGTTTCCACTTGCACGCTTACAAAGGTGAGTGTGTGAAGTTCAGGTGAGACTTGCATTTTCCATGGTAAACCACAACAAACTGTACACGGCGTGCGCAGAGATGCACCTTAAAGGACCCCCACACTGTTGTTTTCCTTCAATAGCAACCAGAAACTTTCGCTTCAAGTATTACTAAAGGTTATCCGGGTCTTTAAGAGACAAATTTGAAAAAAAAACAACCAAGTATTACTAATGTTTTCAAGGTCTTAAAGGGATAAAGTTGTTAAACACTGAAGGTTTTCAGGGTTTTAAAGGATTACGTTTTTATAAAGCAACGTCCAAGCATGAAAAGAAGCCAGATGTGAAGAAAAAGTAGGTCTGCGTCAGTTAAATAGTTAAAGTTGTTTAAACGTGTCAAGAGGTTGTGGTTTTCTTGTCGCTTGAAGCGCACACAGCGGTTAGCAGATAGCTTCTCATTGTTTACGTCCCCCACAACCTGACTTGTCCTGCGCCCCTACTGGCCTTCACTGTACACTTTATACTTTTTATCATCCTCATCATGTCACTACTTTGACACTTTGTCCTCATCTTCAACATGTTTTACCTCGGCCCGCCGCCACATGACGCGTTTGTTTGGTGCCGCACTTCCTGCCCGCCCACTTCTCCTTCGCTTTCATCATGAGCAGTGTCCCCCCGTGCCCCCCCCCCCCCCCCACTCCCCGCCTCAACTGCATGCGCGTGCGACACCTGCTCCTTTGTGCACTTGCTCCACTTTTTTTTTATCCATCCTGAAACGTTCACTTATAAACCGAGACATTAACAAAAAAAAAAATATTTTTCCGACTACAACCTTTTTATTCACAAACTTTACACTAAATTATACAGACTTTTATGTCTAAATCGCAATCTTATTCATTCTGATTCTAAATCAGGATTTGGGCTTGGTCCCTTAGTTCCAGTGAAAGGAACTTTGAATGCTCCAGGATACCAAAACATTTTGGACAATTCCATGCTCCCAACCTTGTGGGAACAGTTTGGAGCGGGCCCCTTCCTCTTCCAACATGAAGCAAGGTCCATACATAATAATAATAATACATTTTACAAACCCCGTTTCCATATGAGTTGGGAAATTGTGTTAGATGTAAATATAAATGGAATACAATGATTTGCAAATCATTTTCAACCCATATTCAGTTCATTTTTGACAACATATTTGATGTTCAAACTGATAAACATTTTTTTTTTTGCAAATAATCATTAACTTTAGAATTTGATGCCAGCAACACGTGACAAAGAAGTTGGGAAAGGTGGCAATAAATACTGATGAAGTTGAGGAATGCTCATCAAACACTTATTTGGAACATCCCACAGGTGTGCAGGCTAATTGGGAACAGGTGGGTGCCATGATTGGGTATAAAAACAGCTTCCCAAAAAATGCTCAGTCTTTCACAAGAAAGGATGCGGCGAGGTACACCACAACTGCGTGAGCAAATAGTCAAACAGTTTAAGAACAACGTTTCTCAAAGTGCAATCGCAAGAAATTTAGGGATTTCAACATCTACGGTCCATAATATCATCAAAATGTTCAGAGAATCTGGAGAAATCACTCCACGTAAGCGGCATGGCCGGAAACCAACATTGAATGACTGTGACCTTCGATCCCTCAGACGGCACTGTATCAAAAACCGACATCAATCTCTAAAGGATATCACCACATGGGCTCAGGAACACTTCAGAAAACCACTGTCACTAAATACAGTTTGTCGCTACATCTGTATGTGCAAGTTAAAGCTCTACTATGCAAAGCGAAAGCCATTTATCAACAACACCCAGAAACGCCGCCGGCTTCTCTGGGCCCGAGATCATCTAAGATGGACTGATGCAAAGTGGAAAAGTGTTCTGTGGTCTGACGAGTCCACATTTCAAATTGTTTTTGGAAATATTCCGGACCAAAGGGGAAGCGAACCATCCAGACTGTTATCGACGCAAAGTTCAAAAGCCAGCATCTGTGATGGTATGGGGGTGTATTAGTGCCCAAGACATGGGTAACTTACACATCTGTGAAGGCAGCATTAATGCTGAAAGGTACATACAGGTTTTGGAACAACATATGCTGACATCTAAGCGCCGTCTTTTTCATGAACGCCCCTGCTTATTTCAGCAAGACAATGTCAAGCCACATTCAGCATGTGTTACAACAGTGTGGCTTCGTAAAAAAAGAGTGCGGGTGCTTTCCTGGCCCGTCTGCAGTCCAGACCTGTCTCCCATCGAAAATGTGTGGCGCATTATGAAGCGTAAAATACGACAGCGGAGACCCCGGAATGTTGAACGACTGAAGCTCTACATAAAACAAGAATGGGAAAGAATTCCACTTTCAAAGCTTCAACAATTAGTTTCCTCAGTTCCCAATCGTTTATTGAGTGTTGTTAAAAGAAAAGGCCATGTAACACAGTGGTGAACATGCCCTTTCCCAACTACTTTGGCACGTGTTGCAGCCATGAAATTCCAAGTTAATGATTATTTGCAAAAAAAAAATAAAGTTTATGAGTTTGAACATCAAATATATTGTCTTTGTAGTGCATTCAATTGAATATGGGTTGAAAAGGATTTGCAAATCATTATATTCCGTTTATATTAACACAATTTCCCAACTCATATGGAAACGGGGTTTGTATTTATAAGGCGCCATTCTGGGCACTCAAAGACACCGTACAAAATCAAAACAATAAAATCAAATTGGATATAAACAACAATAATAACAACAATAATGATAGAGAAGAAAAGATGATTACAATGAATAGGCAGTCAGGAATAGGTGTGTTTTGAGTCTTGATTTGAAGAGGGATATTGAGTCTAAGTTACAAAGGTCTGGTGGCAAAGAGTTCCAAAGATGTGGGGCAGAGCGGCTGAAAGCTCGGGCACCCATGGTGGACAGTTTAAATAAAGGGACAGTGAGATGGATGGATGAAGAGGATCTTAGGGAACGTGAGGGCATGGCGACATGGATCAGGTCAGAGAGATATGATGGAGAGAGGTTATGGATGGCTTTGAAAGTGAGGAGAATTATTTTAAAGTGGATACGATGTTTGATGGGTAGCCAGTGGAGTTGCTGCAGAACAGAGGTGATGTGCTGAATTGAAGGGGTTCTGGTGATTATAAAGACATGGATGACAGTCTGGTGTGGATGAACTTGACTGGCCTGCACAGAGTCCTGACCTGAACCCGATAGAACACCTTTGGGATGAATTAGAACGGAGACTGAGAGCCAGGCCTTCTCGACCAACATCAGTGTGTGACCTCACCAATGCGCTTTTGAAGAATGGTGGAAAATTCTTATAAACACACTCTGCAACCTTGTGGACAGCCTTCCCTGAAGAGTTGAAGCTGTAATAGCTGCAAAAGGTGGACCCACATCATATTGAACCCTATGGGTTAGGAATGGGACGGCACTTCAAGTTCATATGTGAGTCAAGGCAGGTGGCCAAATACTTTTGGCAATATAGTGTATATACCGGTATTAGTATTGTACCGCGATACTAATGAATCATTTTCGGTACTATACCGCCCCTGAAAAGTACCGGTCAACCCCACCATAGTCACGTCATATCATTGCTGGTTTACGAGCAGAGGAGCATGTTCGGCAGCGCACAATCACGGAGAAATGTATCGTTAACCCAACCAGGGTCTTCTCCCAGTAGCTCCACCCACTCGGCTGCTGACTTTATGCAATTCTTTACATAATTTTTTTTTTTAGCTCATTAGAGAGGAGATTAAAGACACCATGTCTCAACTCCATGGGTTCTTTAAGCATAAATGTGAATGTACCATATTTTTCGGAGTATAAGTCGCTCCGGAGTATAAGTCGCACCGGCCGAAAATGCATAATAAAGAAGGAAAAAAACATATAAGTCGCACTGGAGTATAAGTCGCATTTTTGGGGGAAATTTATTTGATAAAACCCAACACCAAGAATAGACATTTGAAAGGCAATTTAAAATAAATAAAGAATAGTGAACAACAGGCTGAATAGGTGTACGTTATATGAGGCATAAATAACCAACTGAGAACGTGCCTGGTATGTTAACGTAACATATTATGGTAAGAGTCATTCAAATAACTATAACATATAGAACATGCTATACATTTACCAAACAATCTGTCACTCCTAATCGCTAAATCCCATGAAATCTTACACGTCTAGTCTCTTACGTGAATGAGCTAAATAATATTATTTGATATTTTACGGTAATGTGTTAATAATTTCACACGTAAGTCGCTCCTGAGTATAAGTCGCACCCAAACTATGAAAAAAACTGCGACTTATAGTCCGAAAAATACGGTATGTATTACGGCAAATTATTTCCAAAATGATCTCTCTTGTTTTGAAGAAGTAACATTAGAGGAACTTTTGAAACCTAGTATGCATGCCCGGCCACCAGTTGGCAATGTCACATTGTAGAGCGACACTATCTAGTAGAGATGCGCGGTTTGCGGGCACAACCGCGGAGTCCGCGGATTATCCGCGGATCGGGCGGATGAAATTTAAAAAAATTAGATTTTATCCGCGGGTTGGGTCGGGTCGGGTCGGGTGGTTGAAATAAAAAAAAATTAGATTTTAAATAGATTCAGGCGGGTGGCAGTTAAACCAATTCGGAAATATATATACATAGTTAAATGTTGTTACCCACATACGAAAAACGAGCAGGCACCTGCAGCATATGCCACAACAGAAGAAAAAAAAAAAAAGAGATGGACACTTTTACGGAGCAGAGAAGGGACGCCTCGCCGGGGTCCGGGACCGAGGCCCCTTCCCCCGAGAGGGCCCCACCGGGAGCCGTAGCTGAGGCGATCCGCGAGAAGGGCCCGACGCACGTCCAGGGTAACCACCGCGCCCACCGCACCGACACCCCGCCTCGTCCGCCTTCGCCGCGGCCGGCGTCACGCGCAGCAGGTAAGCAGCTTACCTGCCTGCCACCCCCGTGGCCGGGGGCTCGTAACAGGGGTCACTACGCGCGCTCCGCCCGCGCAGCTTACCTGCCCGCCACCCCTGTTGCCGGGGGCGCGTAACAGGGGTCACTCCGCGCGCAGTGCGCTCACGAAAGGAGTGGGGCTCACCCTGGTTGATATAGACAGCAGCTAGGACGGTGGCCATGGAAGTTGGAACCCGCTAAGGAGTGTGTAACAACCCACCTGCCGAATCAACTAGCCCTGAAAATGGATGGCGCTGGAGCGTCGGGCCCATATACCCGGCCGTCGCCGGCAGCGAGATGCGCTTGGAGGTGCGCTCAGCGCGGCTCCCATATGATTGCGCACTGGTGTGCGTCTGGGTCGTGACAGCGTGGCACGCGAATGTCTGTGCTGCATTGGATCAGTCTCCTTTCTTTAACAGGCAAAAGCTTTATAACCTCACTAATGCCTTGCATCGTCTATATTAGATATATAACAACTGGCGGATGGCGGGCGGATGCGGTTCTGATCAAATGTTAGATCGGGTGGATTGCGGATGGTTGACGACTTTCTGATGCGGTTGCGGATGAAATAATTGCCTATCCGCGCATCTCTACTATCTAGTCTCTAAACCAGTTTTATTTTAACACTCTGCGTCGGAACATATCATTCACAGCTACCATTGTTCTCTGTTTGACTCATTTCACCAGATCAAACCTTTTCTATTATTCCACATGACTTAAACACAAGTATGCATGAGTCATGCTGATATTGTCTTGGATCAATGCCGGTATGGACCAATAACAAGTCTTTTATTTTGTTATTTGCTGAAGTGCAAGTGAAAAAGTTGTTTCGGGACACCCCTAGCTTTTATAAGATTATTCTCAAAGAATGAACTACTATGCATTTACAAAGAAGAATTATTTTCCTTGCACAGTGATACTGTGACAAATATCCATAAAGCGTCCCACAGCATGAGTATCATTGCCTTTGTAAAGGCAGAATTATCGGTTTGTGTTTGTGTGAGTCTTTGTGTCGCACGATGTGTGTTAGTGTGTCACCGAGAGGAAGAGGGAGGCGGCGGCGTGGATGCGAGGATGAAAGGGCGTGATCACAGCCATGTGTGGCCGCACGGCTCCATCACGTCTGCAGAGCTAGGAGTTTCTTTTCAAACAAAACTATTTTAATAACACAAGCTGGAGTGATGATGAAGTTTTGGGTGTGGAGGGCAGGGACACGAGATGATCATTTGTTAAATCACAACAAATACTTGTTTTTGCATATCATGTTGTCATTTCATTTCTTTTCCATAACAATTATATTTCAAAATACTACAGCAATCATTAATATTTGTATCTTGTTTGAATAGTATTATCTTGTTTAAAAAAATACACTTGACTTTTGACTTATTGTCGTGATCATTAGGCTGCAGCTATCAATTATTTTAGTAATCAAGTAATATGTATTTAAGTTAAGAAATAATAAAACACACTTTACAGCCTCAGTGAGTATTTCATGGAAAAATGTAGAAAAACCATATTATAAGGCGCACTGCCGATGAATGGTCTATTTTCGATCTTTTTTCATATATAAGGCGCACCCTATTATAAGGCGCATTAAAGGAGTCATATTATTATTATTTTTTTCTAAATGTAAAACACTTCTTTGTAGTCTCCATAACATGTAATGGTGGTTCTTTTCTTTTCTTGCATAGATTATGTCTTACAGATCATCTTCAAACCACTTTCTGACAGTCGCTTCTGGATGCGCCGTTTTGTGGGCGGTCTTATTTACGTGGCTCACCTTCGGCAACGTCTTGTCCCCGTCATCTTTGTTGTAGCGGTGTAGCGTGCAAGGACGGGAGTGGAAGAAGTGTCAAAAGATGGAGCTAAGTGTTTTAATGACATTCCGACTTTACTTAAATCAACAACGGAGCAGCATCTCCTCATCTGGAAAAATCAACACCGGAAATGTGTCCCGTGAAAAAACGTTCGACCGGAACATTCTAATAACTTAAGTTCCTTGGGTGAATAACGTAAACTCACTACACCGGTATGTTTTAGCTCTTTCATGGCGAGTTTAATGACATACATAAGTAAGAACTTTACACTACTTTATATTAGAAATGGCAACAGCGAAGAATGAATATCCCATAACAAGAAGATAGTGAAAAAGAAGAAGCTTATCGACTACGGTGTCGCCACAGACTACAAAGGCGGAAGCGCGCAATTTTGCAGGACTTATGCAGATCCCAAATACAGATCAGCGGGTACCAGAAGGTAAGAACACCTGAAGTGCTTTTACTGTAAAAAGCTTACAGAGCGTCAGACAAGTTGAAGTCCAGTGCTTACCAATTTGGTTTCGTTTGTAGAGTATTTTGACTTAGGAGCTCCGTCACAGAACCAACTGAACCCATTCGGTCCTTCTTAGGTTCACCAAGTGCAACATGCTTGAAAAGTCAGCATCACGGCACCACCCAAATGTTTGACTCATTTCCCACAATGCCCTTTTTCATTCTTTCTTCACATTTGTTTTCACTTTCAGCTGCCAACAACACTCACCGGACACTTGATTAGGTACAGCTGCCTCCACAGTACTGACTTGTATCAATAAGATTACAATCTAAGCCAGTCTTTTTATTACAAAACCCAAAACCAGTGAAGTTGGCACATTGTGTAAATGGTAAATAAAAACAGAATACAATGATTTGCTAATCCTTTTCAACTTATATTCAATTGAATAGACTGCAAAGACAAGATACTTAACGTTCGAACTGAAAAACTTTATTTTTTGCAAATATTACCTCATTTGGAATTTGATGCCTGCAATATGTTTCAAAAAAGCTCGCTCAAGTGGCAAATAAGCAAATAAGTTTTTTCCAAAAACTTGAATCTATATTTCTAGATTTTGTGTGGGGATATAAAAAACACAGAATATCTAAAAATCACTTATTCAGATCTACAAAGGAAGGGGGACTGGGTCTTCCAATGTTCAAAAATTATTATTGGGCATCAAATCTGAACGCATTGACCTATTGGAAGATGGGGTTCCCAAAGAATGAATCACTTAATTCTCCTCCCTTGTGGCTGAAATTGGAACTGCAGTCATTAGTTAAACCTTACACATCATTGCTATCTCTACTTTTTACTAAACCAGTCTCTTCTATTAAATCAACAAGCCATAGTGTAGTAGTAAGAAATTCTATCAAAATTATTTCTCAAATTAAAAAACAATTGAATATTTCCAATGTAACTATGTATTCACCAATGTGTCACAATCATGCATTTATTCCATCGATAACAGACAGAATTTTTTTTAACTGGTACTTAAATAGAATTAAATGCATAAAAGACATATATGCGTCATTTGAGCAATTGCGAATCAAATTCAATGTGTCCCAATTCAGTTGGTTTTGCTATTTGCAGGCAAAAAAATTCATTAAAGAAAACATTTCAAAGTCTCAGCTGGTAAAAAGTGGCAAATAAGACTGAGAAAGTTCAGGAATGCTCATCAAACCCTTATTTGGAACATCCCACAGGTGAACAGGCTAATTGGGAACAGGTGGGTGCCATGATTAGGTATGAAAGCAGCTTTCATGAAATGCTCAGTCATTCACAAACAAGGATGGGGCGAGGGTCACCACTTTGTGAACGAATCTGTGAGCAAATTGTCGAACAATTTAAGAACAATATTTCTCAACCAGCTATTGAAAGCAATTTAGGGATTTCACCATCTACAGTCCGTACTATCATCAAAAGGTTCAGAGAATCTGGAGAAATCACTATACGTAAGCGATGATATTACAGACTTCCGATCCCTCAGGCGGTACTGCATCAAAAAGCGACATCAGTGTGTAAAGGATATCACCACATGGGCTCAGGAACACTTCAGAAAACCACTGTCAGTAACTACACTTTGACGCTACATCTGTAAGTGCAAGTTAAAACTCTAATACGCAAAGCCAAAGCCATTTATCAACAACACCCAGAAACACCGCCAGCCGTAGCTGGGCCCAAGCTCATCTAAGATGAACTGATGCAAAGTGGAAAAGTGTTCTGTGGTCTGACGAGTCCACATTTCAATTTGTTTTTGAAAACTGTGGACGTTGTGTCCTCCGGAACAAAGAGGAAAAGAACCATCCGGATTGTTATAGGCGCAACATTAAAAAAACAGCATCTGTGATGGTATGGGGGTGTATTAGTGTCCAAGGAATGGGTAACTTACACATCTGTGAAGGCACCATTAACGCTGAAAAGTATATACAGGTTTTGGAGCCGTCCAAGCAACGTTATCGTAGACGCCCCTGCTTATTTCAGCAAGACAATGCCAAGCCACGTGTTACAACAGCGTGGCTTCATAGTAAAAGAGTGAGGGTATCTTATCTTGTCTTTGCAGTCGATTCAATTGAATATAAACCTGATTGGACGCTTGATAAGTGCTGAAATGTGTCATCTAGGGATACAGGGATGTCAAAGTGGTTTTCATTGAGGGCCACATGGCAGTTGTGGCTGCCATCAGAGGGCAGCTTGCAATAGCGGATATTGTATGAATTTGCCTCTGGATTTCATTATCTTGCTTATTTCAGCAAGACAATGCCAAGCCACGTGTTACAACAGCGTAGCTTCATAGTAAAAGAGTACGGGTACTAGACTGGCCTGCCTGTAGTCCAGACCTGTCTCCCATTGAAAATGTGTGGCACATTATGAAGTGTAAAATATGACAACGGAGACCCCGTAATGTTGAACAACTTAAGCTGTACATCAAGCAATAATGGGAAAGAATTCCACCTGGAAAGCTTAAAAAATTGGTCTCCTCAGTTCCCAAACGTTTACTGAGTGTTGTTAAAAGGAAAGGCCATGTAACACAGTGGTAAAAATGCGCATGTGCCAAAGTTAGTGATTATTTGCAAAAAAAAAATTATATTTCTCAGTTCGAACATGAAATATCTTGTCTTTGCAGTCTATTCAATTGAATATAAATTGAAAAGGATTTGCAAGTCACTGTATTCTGTTTTTATTTACCATTTACACAACGTGCCAACTTCACTGGTTTTGGGTTTTGTAGATAATAGATGGATAATTATCACTTCCTCACACACCAACACCTGTCTGCTCCGCCCCCTTTCCTCCGGAAAGAGAATAAGCGGATTAATAATTACAGGTATAAACACCTCGGGGCCGTCAGAAAGGGGCTTTTTTTCCCTCCTCTATAGGTTTCGTTTGATATTCCTGGAAGTATTTTGTTTGTGCAGATAGTGACAAGTTCCTCTCCACGAGCATTCCTCGACCACCCGCCACTTCAAAGCCCAGCGCAGCCATCCTGGCGCTTTTTTACGCTCATTTCAGATTTCATCTCGTCAGACGCTTATCCAGCTATCGCTCGCTGTGTTTACCTCACGGGCCCACCCCACACTTTCACTCGTGTCCCTTTTTTAACGTACATTCTCCGAGCAACATGGCTATCGCCAGACTACCTGAGCCCACACACCACGACACCTGTGTCACGTAAAAACAACCACAACATTCAATATTGTCCTAACACAATGTCCATCAATCAAATGTAATATGTTGTCGAGTATGAGTCTCGTACAGTCAAGCCAATATCTGCACCAACACTAACATGTGTGGCTGTAGGCAACCTGGCTGCTGTGTTGTACAATATACTTGTTCATAAATGGTCATGTGGTCAAAGATAGTATGCTATTGTTTCAAATTGGTCATGCACTCCAAATCATGATCAAAGTTGAAGAACTGAAGATGAGATGCGTGAAGATTAACCCCCGTTATGGTCACGCTTGGTGGCTTGTGGAGTGACGCCAGGATGCAGATATGTATGGTAATTAGGGGAGCACAAAAATTGATGAACATATGAATTCCGATTCTTATTGTTCATCCTGATTCTTAATCAATTCATAATTTTCCCCCCCAAAAAATAAAAAAAATAATACATTTAAAAATATATATAAAATAAAAAATAAAATATATATATGTGGGTTCCCTCCGGGTACTCCGGCTTCCTCCCACCTCCAAAAAACATGCACCTGGGGATAGGTTGATTGGCAACACTAAATTGGCCCTAGTGTGTGAATGTTGTCTGTCTATCTGTGTTGGCCCTGTGATGAGGTAGCGACTTGTCCAGGGTGTACCCCGACTTCCGCCCGAATGCAGCTAAGATAGGCTGTGTGTATATATATATATATATATATATATATATATATATATATATATATATATATATATGTGTATATATATATATACACATGTATATATATATATATATATATATATATATATATATATATATATATATATATATATATATATAAAATATATGTGTATGTATATATTTATTTATTTATATATATATATATATTTATATATATATATATATATATATATATATATATATATATATATATATATATATATATATATATATATATATATATATATATATATATATATATATATATATTTTTGTAACTTTTTCAAAACAGGTTATAGTTTAGAAAAGTTCATTCAGGTTGAATGGAGATGGCCTAAAAACGTCTTTTTAAAAATGTATTCTTGTTAAAAAAATAATAAATAAAAATAAAAATATATATATATATATATTTTTTCGGCACAAAAAAATTATAAAAAGAATTATAAATTAAAAAAACAAAACAAAAAAAACAATATATATACACTGTATATATATTTTTTCTATAATATTTTCTATATTTTTATTTTATATATTTAGAATGTGTTTGTTCTATTTTTGGCCAAAGTAAGATAGAGAAAACAATCTGAAGTTGTCTTTATTTTTTAGTTTTAATGCCATGATATTAATAGTCAGAAAGGGGCTTTTTTTGTGCACAGATTTTCCTCCATGCGGCCCCTCAGCTAAAATGAGTTTGACACCCCTGATAGATTAACGGGAAGTTTCTTGCTTCGACAAAAGCGTTTCCACTGCGATATTATGGAAATAATACTATTATTATTATTATTACTATGGAAACAATAGCATGTCATCGTCCTATAAACTAATACATGGCCAAAGCTGATTGTTTAGGACTTTTGGTTGAAGTCCTTATCGTTCCAGTCAGAGGTCCCAGAGACGCTCATCCTCACAGCCGCTGGGTCTTAATGAAGCGGGGGTGGGGCGGATTACAGACAATATTGTCGCCATTGTTTACCGACTCACCACCGCTGGCGCCTTCAACGCCCTCAAACAAAAAGGGAAAAGGAGGAAGTAGGAAGCCAACATTCCCTTGATCCTATTTGGACAAGGAGGAGGAGGGAAGCTTGCTAGCAACTGTTGTGTGGACGCAAGGACACTTTAAACTGGAAGCGTGTTACCATGACAACTGCGGTCCTCGCAAACAATCAAAGCTGGTGGACATGTTGAGATGCAGTGTGCATGCCGGGCCAGTAGTTGGCAATGTAACTTTGTACACAAACCACAGCGTACCAGGAAGAACTTTCTTCTACACCAGGGCTGGCCAAACGTTTTGGGGCCAAAGTGATAGTGTACCAATGGTCCGCGGGCCATTTTTACCACATAACAGCACCACGAGTGAGGAATGTAGTGTCATAATGTCATATATAAATACAAAAACCAAAACCAGTGAAGTTGGCACGTTGTGTAAATGGTAAATAAAAACAGAATACAATGATTTGCAAATCCTTTTCAACCTATATTCAATTGAATAGACTGCAAAGACAAGATACTTAATGTTCGAACTGGAAAACTTATTTATTATTATTATTATTATTTGTTATTTTTTGCAAATAATAACTCATTTGGAATTTGATGCCTGCAACATGTTTCAAAAAAGCTGGCACAAGTGGCAAAAAGACTGAGGAAGTTGAGGAATGCTCATCAAACACTTATTTGGAACATCCCACAGGTGAACAGGCTAATTGGGAACATGTGGGTGCCATGATTGGGTATAAAAGCAGCTTCCATGAAATGCTCAGTCATTCACAAACAAGGATAGGGCGAGGGTCACCACTTTAAGAATAAATGAGTGAGCAAACTGTTTAAGAACAACATTTCTCAACCAGCTATTGCAATGAATTTAGGGATTTCACCATCTACGGTCCGTAATATCATCAAAAGATTCATAGAATCTGGAAAAATCACTGCACGTAAGCAGCAAGGCTGAAAATCAACATTTAATGCCCGTGACCTTCGATCCCTCAGGCGGTGTTGCATCAAAAACCGACATCAGTGTGTAAAGGATATCACCACATGGGGTGTATTAGTGCCCAAGGCATGGGTAACTTACACATCTGTGAAGGCACCATTAATGCTGAAAGGTAAATACAGGTTTTGGAGCAACATATGTTGACATCCAAGCAACATTATTATGGACGCCCCTGCTTATTTCAGCAAGACAATGCCAAGCCTCGTGTTACAACAGCGTGGCTTCATAGCAAAAGAGTGCGGGTACTTGAAAATGTGTGGCGCAATATGAAGCCTAAAATACCACAAAGGAGACCCCGGACTGTTGAAAAAATTTAGCAGTACATCAAGCAAGAATGGGAAAGAATTCCACTTGAAAAGCTTCAAAAGTTGGTCTCCTCAGTTCCCAACCGTCTACTGAGTGTTGTTAAAAGGAAAGGCCATGTAACACAGTGGTAAAAATGCCCCTGTGACAACTTTTTTGCAATGTGTTGAAGTTTCTCAGTTGGAACATTAAATATCTTGTCTTTGCAGTTTATTCAATTGAATATAAGTTGAAAAGGATTTGCAAATCATTGATATCTGTTTTTATTTACGATTTACACAACATGCCAACTTCACTGGTTTTGGGTTTTGTATAAGTAGTAGTAATTGTCAATTTGGGTATCCTTGTTGTACACCAAACTTGTGTTAACATTCTTTTACTGAAACCCTTAATGAAAACTTCACTTTTTTTGGAATTTTGCCTACCATTCATGTTACGTACGCACGTACGTCTTCACCTGTGAGTCATTTTACTGATTATTTCTCCCTTATCATTGTTTAAGTTGGTGATTGGGCAGCAGACTGGTGCCAGGGAAGTAAAGCTCAGAGATGGCATAGCCAGAAGCACTCTGTCTCTCTCTCTTCCTCTCTCTCGCTCGCTCACTAACTTAAGCGAATCCCCAGCCCAGCTGACGACCGCACACCCTCATATGATGCCAAGCTTCAATTGATTAGAACTACCGTATTTTGCGGACTATAGAGTGTATTGGGATGTAAGCCGCACCCACAAAATTTTGGAAGAAAAAATATTTTCCATATATTAGCCGCATATATAGTATATATAGTATATTTATACAGTAAGATTCTGTAAATGTTTATTTACATACCGTATTTTTCGGAGTATAAGTCGCACCGGCCGAAAATGCATAATAAAGAAGGAAAAACACATATAAGTCGCACTGGAGTATAAGTCTCATTTTTTGGGGACATTTATTTGATAAAACCCAACACCAAGAATAGACATTTGAAAGGCAATTTAAAATAAATAAAGAATAGTGAACAACAGGCTGAATAAGTGTACGTTATATGATGCATAAATAATCAACTGAGAACGTGCCTGGTATGTTAACGTAACATATTATGGTAAGAGTCATTCAAATAACTATAACATATAGAACATGCTATATGTTTACCAAACAATCTGTCACTCCTAATCGCTAAATCCCATGAAATCTTATACGTCTAGTCTCTTACGTGAATGAGCTAAATAATATTATTTGATATTTTACGGTAATGTGTTAATAATTCCACGCATAAGTCGCTCCTGAGTATAAGTCGCACCCCCGCCAAACTATGAAAAAAACTGCGACTTATAGTCCGAAAAAAACGGTACCTTAATTGACCTGTAACACGGCAGTAAAACGGCTGATCAAACAAAACAGAAGTCATCGTCATGGACCCACGAGCTGCGTAATCTAGCTCTCCAATCAGCTCAACAGACTCAATAAGTCCACAGTGACGTTTTAGTGAATTTACCGAGGAATTTGTGAAACTGAAACAATAGAAATAGAATGCCCTTGTAAGTTAGTAATACTAACACAGACACATAAACGTGCTAATAATCATTACATTACGATAGCAGGTACACATATGCATAAAAACATTCCTACAGACATCACACATGGGACGTTTTAGTAAGTACAAACAGTTTTAGTTATACTGTAAAATCTACAAATGTTGCTTGGAGTTATGAATGAAGAATCCATATGAGTAGAAATGCTACGGATGGCTAGAAGACTGAACGGTAATTTAACTTCCGGTTTTGAAGCACTAAATAGAAGGATAATGCAGCACCTGCAGTGAGCAAATTTGTCCAAAAGTTGGCGCCACAGCACAAACAAACAAAAAACACTTTCTCAGGGTATTTGCTTGTCTTTTTTTATTTTTTATTATTTGTATTATGCTGTCAGCAAAAAAAAATCCATATATTAGCCGCACCGTCTTATGAGCCGCAGAGTTCAAAGTGTAATAGAAAAAAGTAGTGGCTTATAGTCTGGAATATACGGTAATATAATTTGTATTTGTTATCTTTTGTGGAATAAACTGTTAACTAAGAACTAACCAGTTCATAGCAACAGTCTTTACGAGTCCCTTTTTCGACTAGACCATGGCACTGGGGCCGTACGACAGGGATGTCAAACGTAGGGCCCGCGGGCCGGATCAGGCTCGCAAACAGGTCTTATCCGGCCCGTGGGATAAGTTTGCTAAGTATAAAAAAATGAGCCGACATTTTTGAATGAAAGAAACTGCTGTTCTAAATGTGTCCACTAGATGTCGCAATAGGAATTATTTGTATCTTTGTAGATTATGCTACATATGTAAAAAAAAAACAACACATGTTAGTGCACCAGTCGACGAAAATGAGCAAACTACATAAATAAAATCCTGTAGTTTGACTTTGATATTATTTTTTTTATCTTGATAGATTGAAAATTAACACCAATGAGTGAATACATTATCACATAATGTATTCAGAAAGTATAAATAATGACAAATAAAAGTTAAAGTACCACTGATAGTCACACACACACTACTACGTGTGGTGAAATTACTCTCTGCGTTTGACCCATCCCCTTGTTCCACCCCCTGGGAGGTGAGGGGAGCAGTGAGCAGCAGCGGTGGCTGCGCTCGGGAATCATTTTGGTGATTTAACCCCCAATTCCAACCCTTGATGCTGAGTGCCAAGCAGGGAGGTAATAGGTAGGTAACGGGTCCCATTTTTATAGTCTTTGGTATGACTCGGCCGGGGCTTGTACTCACGACTAGAGATGTCCGATAATATCGGACTGCCGATATTATCGGCCGATAAATGCTTTAAAATGCAATATCGGAAATTATCGGTATCGGTTTCAAAATTATCGGTATCGGTTTCAAAAAGTAAAATGTATGACTTTTTAAAACGCCTCTGTGTACACGGCCGTAGAGAGAAGTACAGAGCGCCAATGAATCTTAAAGGCACTGCCTTTGCGTGCCGGCCCAGTCACATAATATCTACGGCTTTTCACACACACGAGTGAATGCAAAGCATACTTGGTCAACAGCCATACAGGTCACACTGAGGGTGGCCATATAAACAACTTTAACACTGTTACAAATATGCGCCACACTGTGAACCCACACCAAACAAGTATGACAAACACATTTCGGGAGAACATCCGCACCGTAACACAACATAAACACAACGGAACAAATACCCAGAACCCCTTGCAGCACTAACTCTTCCGGGACGCTACAATATACAACCCCCGCAACCCTACCCCCAACCTCAACCCCGAACACCTCAACCTCCTCATGCTCTCTTAGGGAGAGCATGTCCCAAATTCCAAGCTGCTGTTTTGAGGCATGTTAAAAAAAATAATGCACTTTGTGACTTCAATAATAAATATGGCAGTGCCATGTTGGCATTTTTTTCCATAACTTGAGTCGATTTATTTTGGAAAACCTTGTTACATTGTTTAATGCACAACAAAATTAGGCATAATAATGTGTTAATTCCACGACTGTATATATCGGTATCGGTAATTAAGAGTTGGACAATATCGGAATATCGGATATCGGAAAAAAAGCCATTATCGGACATCTCTACTCACGACCTATCGATCTCAGGGCGGACACTCTAGCCACAAGGCCACTGAGCAGGTTTTAAACAAATATTAAATAAAGATAGAATACTATTAACCGCAACATGTAAGTGTAAGAAAAAAACAACAACATTATGATTTGTACATTTTCAGAATGTGCTCGCTCTATTTTTAAACAAAGAAAACAATCTGAAGTTGTCTTTATTTTTAAGTTATCGTGCCGTGATTTTACCAGTCCGGCCCACTTGGGAGTAGATTTTTCTCCATGTGGCCGCCAACGTTTGTACTCATTTTTGCAGTCTTTTTCGTACACTGCGCGTTTTTTGGTCTTACGGAGTTTAATTAAGTAGACTCTTTGGCTCAACCGAGTCTTAAAAAACTTGATGGATGCACTAAAGCTATTCTGTTTTCTACTGCTTCTCCCTAAAAAATACCATTCTCTAAAGATAAAAAGCAGGATATTAAGCTTGCAGTGCACGGTGCTCGAGCCGAGGAGAATATTCTTCCTCCTGTTGGCACAGATTCCCACAATGCTGCCGCACCACTTGACCCAGAGGTGCGAGAAGTGGAGATGCGACGTATCGAACTTAAAGAAAAATGACTACAGCGTGAGTTTGAGAGGGTGGCAACAATGTTAAACTGGCTTTAAGATGTTTGGCCAATTTTATTGCAGTTTAACAGTTAAAGCCCAAAAGGCTTACGCCTCACTCTCACCTGAGTCTAGTTGTGAATATGGCGAGGTGAAGACTGCAGTGTTAAAGTCGTGTGAACTTGTTCCAGAAGCTGACAGGCAAAAGTTTTCCCAATTTACAAAAGCCGACAAAATGTCAACGATTTTGACCAACTTCGCGATCTAGTTTTGGGTGGAGGAATTAAAAAAATGTCTTCCTGACAATATGGCAACATATACAGTACAGGCCAAAAGTTTGGACACACCTTCTCATTCAATGCATTTTCATGACTACCGTATTTTTCGGAGTATAAGTCGCTCCGGAGTATAAGTTGCACCGGCCGAAAATGCATAATAAAGAAGGAAAAAACATATATAAGTCGCATATTTTGGGGAAATTTATTTGATAAAACCCAACACCAAGAATAGACATTTGAAAGGTAATATAAAATAAATAAAGAATAGTGAACAACAGGCTGAATAAGTGTACGTTATATGAGGCATAAATAACCAACTGAGAACGTGTCTGGTATGTTAACGTAACATATTACGGCAAGAGTCATTCAAATAACTATAACATATAGAACATGCTATACGTTTACCAAACAATCTGTCACTCCTAATCACTAAATCCCATGAAATCTTATACGTCTAGTCTCTTACGTGAATGAGCTAAATAATATTATTTGATATTTTACGGTAATGTGTTAATAATTTCACACGTAAGTCGCTCCTGAGTATAAGTCGCACCCCCGGCCAAACTATGAAAAAAACTGCGACTTATAGTCCGAAAAAAACGGTACCTTAATTAATTAATTAACACGGCAGTAAAACGGCTGATCAAACAAAACAGAAGTCATCGTCATGGACCCACGAGCTGCGTAATCTAGCTCTCCAATCAGCTCAACAGACTCAATAAGTCCACAGTGACGTTTTGGTGAATTTACCGAGGAATTTGTGAAACTGAAACTATAGAAATAGAATGCCGTTGTAAGTTAGTAATACTAACACAGACACATAAACGTGCTAATAATCATTACATTACGATAGCAGGTACACATATGCATACAAACATTCCTACAGGCATCACACATGGGACGGTTTAGTAAGTACAAACAGTTTTAGTTATATTGTAAAACGGTATTTACATTGTAGATTGTCACTGAAGGCATCAAAACTATGAATGAACACATGTAGAGTTATGCACTTAACAAAAAAAAGGTGAAATAACTGAAAACATGTTTTATATTCTAGTTTCTTCAAAATAGCCACCCTTTGCTCCGATTACTGCTTTGAACACTCTAGGCATTCGCTCCATGAGCTCCAAGCATACCTGTGAAGTGAAAACCATTTCAGGTGACCACCTCTTGAAGCTCATCGAGAGAATGCCAAGAGTGTGCAAAGCAGTAAACAGAGCAAGGGGTGGCTATTTTGAAGAATTGAGAATATAAAACATGTTTTCAGTTATTTCACCTTTTTCTGTTAAGTACATAACTCCATATGTGTTCATTCATAGTTTTGATGCCTTCAGTGACAATCTACAAGTTAAATAGTCATGACAATAAAGAAAACGCATTGAATGAGGAGAAGGTGTGTCCAAACTTTGCTGGTGTATCTGATTTTCAGGAACACTAATACAAAACCTCACAATAATGTCTGATTGAATGCTAAAAACGTTATGACAGACAAAACGGAATGGAATTTTCAATTGTTTTACTGAACGAGACACTGAGAATGTACATGAAAATATAGAATGTGGGATTTACGATATTAACTATGAACGATAAAACACTGAATATTGACAACATAGGAACGTCACACCCCCTCTCGATCGACATATTTTACAATCAAGCGAAACGCGACAAAAATGCAACAAACACAGCGAAATATGAACGTGAAGGGTAAAAAAACAACGACTACAATCTGATATATCACTAAGCTTTAGAAATTTGCTGTAAAAATCTCCTTCCGCGTCTGTCCCTGACACCCGCATTTCAGGCTGCACGCTCTGGAAACACTCAGTGTATTCTTAAACTGTTTGACAATTAGCTCATGCATTTGTTCACAAAGTGGTGACCCTCGCCCCATCCTTGTTTGTGAATGACTGAGCGTTTCATGGAAGCTACTTTTATACCCAATCATGGCTACCCTCCTGTTCCAAATTAGCCTGTTCACCTGTGGGATGTTCCAAATAAGTGTTTGATGAGCATTCCTCAACGTTCTCAGTCTTCTTTGCCACTTGTGCCAGCTTTTTTGAACCATGTTGCAGGCATCGAATTCCAAATGAGCTAATATTTGCAAAAAATAACAAAGTTTACCAGTTCGAACGTTAAGTATCTTGTCTTTGCAGTCTATTCAATTGAATATAAGCTGAAAAGGATTTGCAAATCATTGTATTCTGTTTTTATTTACCATTTACACAACGTGCCAACTTCACTGGTTTTGCGGTTTGTAGTTGCGGTCTGATGAAACGGTAGTTTGAGAGATTAAATTTAATTTGATTACAAATAACTTTTTAACTCGTGATTTAAATGTTAATTTATTATACATCTGGATTTCAAGATGTTTATAATTGCTTACAACCTGAAGCCTCTGACCTGACCCAAAAAATCCGGTTGCACATTGAAATTGGTATTTTTTTAAAAAGTACATTGCAACAGTTTTTTTTTAAATCTTTAGTTGTAAGTAGGGCTGGGCAATATATTGAATATACTTGATATATCGCGGGTTTGTCTCTGTGCGATATAGAAAATGACTATATCGTGATATTCGAGTATACGTTCTCACGCAGTTGCTTTTAGCTGTGGGCATTACACTACAGGCGTTTCTCACTTTTTCTTGTCTCTCCGTCTCACAGTGAGATAAAACAAGCGCACATTCTTACATACGTCACATACGTATACACCCTCGCAGAGCAAAGAGGTAGCGGCATGGGTAACGTTAGCTGTGGTGTAAGCGGAGTGGTGTGAGTGGTAATACGAGAGAAAGAAGGTGCGAATCTGGTAACAAATGTAGGAAGAAGAATTAATTCCCAAGAAAAACAGCACTGGGTCCATCGTCTGGCGGTGGTTTGGCTTCAAGCGGGAATATGTTGAACAGACAACCGTAATATGTCAAGTATGCGGCAAAAGTGTTGCTACAAAAAGTAGCATTACTGCTAATTTGTAGCATTATTTGAAAAGTCACTCGCTAGAGAATGAAGAGTACTTGAAACTCCACATGTCAACTTCTCCGTTCGGTGCCACACCAACAAAATGCCCAAGCAACCATTTCCACATCAACACCGTATGAAAAAAATAGTCAACAATAGAAGGAGATAACGTCCGCAGTAACCTACCACATAGCGAAGGACATACACTATTTGATTTCCTATTATGCAGCTTATTTTTATTTGACAGTTATTGAAATATCTTGTGTGACATCATGCACAAAAGTGCACTTTATTTGTTTTAAACTATTGTAGTGGCGCTCTGTACAAAAAGTGCACTTTATTTAGTGTTATTTTGATATGTCATCTTAGTGACATCATGCACAAAAGTGCACTCATAGCTTGTTTTAAAATGTCTCTGACAATCTTGCACTTTCTGTTTTGAAATGACATGAATGTTTGTGCCACTGCTTAATAACTGTTTAATAAATACACTTTTGGTCAATTGACTTAGTTGTGATATCCCTCTCTGCATGAAAGTTTAAAATGAGCATATATTAATGCAGTATGAAGAAGAATGTTTTAATGTAGACACATAGAATCATCATACTGCTGTGATTATATGCATCAAGTGTTCATTCAAGGCTAAGGCACAATATGGAGATATATATCGTGTATCGTGACATGGCCTAAAAATATTGAGATATTAATAAAAGGCCATATCGCCCAGCCCTAGTTGTAAGTAGAAGTGAGGAAATAATAGATTTTTAGATGCATTGCAATTAAGACATGGATGATTGTTAAAAAACGTCAATAATCAATTATTTATTTATTGTAAATAAAGTAATGCAGACAGTTCTAGAAATTTGGCCGACTGTAGTGAGCTGAGAGATCCGACCAGCTCCTTTATTTTAGGGCGCTTATGTTCCAGTTTTTGTAAACTATATTTCTTACAAGTATCATACCTGCAGGACGGGAAATAGCTAAATATGCTTCACGACACACCGTAGGAGGATAAAAAGGGACCTAAAAGCTGATTTTGTGACTCGTTTGATTCCCGTGAGATCAGCTTTGCTGCACACATGTGACATGAGCTGTCACAAACTCATATATTTGCACCAAAGTCATGCGAAAAAGCTTCAAAGCCAATTTAAAAAAAAAAGCGTCACTGACACCGATTAGCAGCGCGGGACTTTATGAGACAACATAGCAAGCTGCTGGGTCACACTATCTTGTTGTAATTATCCAGGCTCTTCTTGATCATAATGACATCGCCACAACTGTCCTCTTTAACCTCATCTGAAGGCATTTTACTCTTTCAACTTTACTCTGTGGCTGTCAGGCTTCTTGCACACGCACTATTCCAAAACAACACCAAGATGTAAATGTGTGTCCCGATTTGATTTGGATATCAGCAAAATTACAAGTATCAAATGATATGTGTTTGCATGTAACATGTGTGATATCATGAGTAATACAAGCAGTCCTGCAGCGTGTTTGCTTCTGTGAGATATTATGTGTGATACAAGCAGTCCTCCAGCGTGTTTGCTTCTGTGAGATATTATGTGTGATACAAGCAGTCCTCCAGCATGTTTACTTGTGTGTGATATCATGTGCGATACAAGCAGTCCTGCAGCATGTTTACTTGTGTGTGATATCATGTGCGATACAAGCAGCCCTGCAATGTATTAACTTGTGTGTGATATAATGTGTGATACAAGCAGTCCTGCAGTGTATTTACTTGTTTGTGATATCATGTGCGATACAAGCAGTCCTGCAATGTGTTTACTTGTGTGTGATGTCATGTGCGATACAAGCAGTCCTTCAGCGTGTTTACTTGTGTGTGATATCATGTGCAGTACAAGCAGTCCCGCAGCGTGGTTACTTGTGTGCGATACCACATGCGGTACAAGCAGGCCTGCAGTGTATTTACTTGTTTGTGATATCATGTGCGATACAAGCAGTCCTGCATTGAGTTTACTTGTGTGTGATATCATGTGCGATAAAAGCAGTCCTGCAGCGTGTTTACTTGTGGGTGGTATCAGGTGTGATACAAGCAGTCCTGCAGTGTGTTTACTTGTGCGTGATATAATGTGCAATACAAGCAGTCCCGCAACGTGTTTACTTGTGTGTGATATCCCGTACAATACAAGCAGTCCTGCAGTGTGTTTACTTGTGGGTGATACAATGTGCGATACAAGCAGTCTTGCAATGTATTTACTTGTTTGTTATATCATGTGCGTTACAAGCAGTCCTGCAATGTGTGTACTTGTGTGTGATATCATGTACAATACAAGCTGTCCTGCAGCGTGTTTACTTGTGTGGGATATCATGTGCGATACAAGCAGTCCTTCAGCGTGTTTACTTGTGTGTGATATCATGTGTGATACAAGCAGTCCTGCAGTGTATTAACTGGTGTGTGATATCGTGTGATACAAGCAGTCCCGCAGCGTGGTTACTTGTGTGTGATATCCCGTACAATACAAGCAGTCCTGCAGCGTGTTTACTTGTGTGTGATATCATGTGCGATACAAGCAGTCCCGCAGGGTGTTTACTTGTGTGTGATATAATGTGCGATACAAGCAGTCCCGCAGGGTTTTTACTTGTGTGTGATATAATGTGCAATACAAGCAGTCCTGCAATGTGTTTACTTGTGTGTGATATCATGTGCGATACAAGCAGTCCTGCAATGTATTTACTTGTTTGTGATATCATGTGCGATACAAGCAGTCCTGCAGCGTGTTTATCTGTGTGGGATATCATGTGCGATACAAGCAGTCCTTCAGCGTGTTTACTTGTGTGTGATATCACATGCGATTCAAGCAGTCCTGCAGTGTATTTACTTGTGTGTAATATCATGTGCGTTACAAGCTGTCCTGCAGTGTGTTTACTTGTGTGCGATGTCATGAGCGATACAAGCAGTCCTGTAGCTTGTTTACGTGTGTGTGATATAATGTGCGATACAAGCGGTCCTGCAGCCTCTTTATTTGTGCGTGATATCATGTGCGATACAAGCGGTCCCGCAACGTGTTGACTTGTGTGTGATATCCTGTACAATACAAGCAGTCCTGCAGCGTGTTTACTTGTGCAAGGCTGGACAGCCAGTTAACATGTAATATCCTTTAATGAACACACAATTTCTTCTATTTTACTAAAGTCATTTACAAAAGGTAAATATGCAAAGCTACAGAAAGCTGCACAACAGCAGCACACAAGCTAGACATACGTAATAATCCTTGAAGAATAAAACAGCACATTTGTCAATATAAACAAGTTTGAAATAATTATATTTGCATATTACTTACACATACAAAGTCTAAAACAAAAGAAAAATATCCAGTAACAAACGTGTCCGCATTATTCAACTTACTATGTTGAATAATTGGGGCGGTATAGCTCGGTTGGTAGAGCGGCCGTGCCAGCAACTTCAGGGTTGCAGGTTCGATCCCCGCTTAAGCCACCCTAGTCACTGCCGTTGTGTCCTTGGGCAAGACACTTTACCCACCTGCTCTCAGTGCCACCCACACTGGTTTAAATGTAACTTAGATATTGGGTTTCACTATGTAAAAGCGCTTTGAGTCACTAGAGAAAAGCGCAATATAAATATCAATCAATCAATCAATCAATCTTTATTTATATAGCCCTAAATCACAAGTGTCTCAAAGGGCTGCACAAGCCACAACGACATCCTCGGTACAAAGCCCACATATAATATAATTCACTTCACTTCACTTCACTTACTGCGTCATGAGCATGAATCATGAACTATTGTGACTAATAGGTGTCACCAAAAAAAACTATTACCACTCCAATTTAAGACAGCATAAGTCCATTCCAAGCGGTTAATAATAAATAGGTTAGTGCAGGGGTCGGCAACCCAAAACGTTGAAAGACCCATATTGGACCAAAAACACAAAAACTAAATGAAAAAAATAAAAGTCTTTCGTGGCCTACTATCAAAATTACTATGTGTCGCAGGCTGAAGCAAATCTTCGTTGACAGAAATGTTGAAATGTAATATTTATTCTCCACATTTTTACGTTAGAAAGCATTAGTAAATCAGAGGCTACTCAGAAGTTGAGATAACTCCTGGAAATTACTGGCTTTTAATGGCCAAAGGTATAGATGTGTGTGTCCAAGTTAAAGGAAACAGCAGTCTGTCTTCTTTTCATAGATTTATTACAATCTTTGGCAAGCTAGGTAATGTTTGCTGTGGTCTGGAACAACATGGTACACAAACAACTATCTGAAATGTAGCCAATATTACATATAGATAATGTGTCATGAGTAGGGATGTCCGATAACGGCTTTTTGCCAATATCCGATATTCCGATATTGTCCAACTCTTTAATTACCGATACCGATATCAACCGATACCGATATATACAGTCGTGGAATTAACACATTAATTATGCCTAATTTGGACAACCAGGTATGGTGAAGATAAGGTCCTTTTTTTAAAAATGAATACAATAAAATAAGATAAATAAATTAAAAACATTTTCTTGAATAAAAAAGAAAGTAAAACAATATAAAAACAGTTACATAGAAACTAGTAATTAATGAAAATGAGTAAAATTAACTGTTAAAGGTTAGTACTATTAGTGGACCAGCAGCATGCACAATCATGTGTGCTTACGGACTGTGTCCCTTGCAGACTGTATTGATATATATTGATATATAACGTAGGAACCAGAAATATTAATAACAGAAAGAAACAACCCTTTTGTGTGAGTGTAAATGGGGGAGGGTTTATTTTGGGTTGGTGCACTAATTGTAAGTGTATCTTGTGTTTTTTATGTGGATTTAATAAAAAAATAAAAATAACGATACCGATAATAAAAAAACGATACCGATAATTTCCGATATTACATTTTAAAGCATTTATCGGCATCTCTAGTCATGAGACATGCAAAACTAAATTATATACAAAGAGGATAGAAGTAAAGGTAATTAAATGAGCTCAAATATACCTACAAATGAGGCATAATGATGCAATATGTACATACAGCTAGCCTAAATAGCATGTTAGCATTGATTAGCTTGCACTGACCAAATATGACTGATTAGCACTCCACACAAGTCAATAGCATCAACAAAGCGCACCTTTGTGCATTCACGCACAGCATAAAACTTTTGGTGGACAAAATGAGACAAAGGAGTGGACGATTTGACATGTAAACAAACTGTTGCGTCACAGTCCACACTAGGGTGAGTTCAAGAACCGCCGAAATTAGTAGGACAAAAGCGATGTTCACCAAATACTCTCATCAGTGAAGCATACACACAAACATATTAAACGTTGGGCTTTCTAACAATTGTGTCATGTTTGTCCTCAAACAAAAAACATACTAAAACAAAAAAATTATTTCCCCCCCCTTCTTTTTCCAATTTTTTAGAAATGCTCCTGGGAGCCACTAGGGCGGCGCTAAAGAGGACTTACCGATGGCGAAATTGAGCCGTTGGGTAGGTAGGCGTCGGGCAGCATCAGGAAGGGGTAACCGGGATAACCCGACGTCTTGTACACGCCGCCATCTTGCTGCTTTGATACTGTGGACCAACAGAAAACAACGCGAGTTAGCTTGAAACAACACATACCACCAATTGGGACGTCCTCATTCGGAGGCATCAAAGTTTTAGAATCATTCGACGAATAAAAGATGACTTATTGATGATGACTTGCTAAGCCCCGCCCCCTTTTCTTTGTGTATGTTTTTAAACCAATCTCGCTGCAGTTTGGCACACATGTGATCGTGAGTCTGGGTACCCTTTTTCCCGACGATTTGGCTCAGCACCCTGATGTAACATTGGCTCTTTGGTAGAGCTGTGCGAGAAATTACAAACCAATATGACTCATTGGGTTACACATCTGTGTGTTTGTCAAAAACACAATAGCACATGGCAACAAGTTATGACAAATTTCCCCCGTTTTGTGCACAGCTGTTCCGAGTTATTCGTTTTTCACATGCGCGTACAAGTGCCCACCCAAAACATGAAGCGCAAACAAATACTTTCGAGCCTTATTGCTTGAAATGACAGGTTCCATCTAATGACTACACCAGGGGTGTCCAAAATATGGCCCAGGCGGCCCGCCAGGGTCTTCAATTTGGCCCATAAGACATTGTGGGTTTTAACAAGGATTTAGGCCTGCAAGGTGTTTCCAAACTAATTTCAAATAGATAACGAACGGATTGCTGCAAATGTGCCGCCATCTTGTGGACACCGTGAGTAAATCAGCTCAATGACCAGCACATCATGTACTTATATGACCACAATCCAAACACCATATTCCACTCATGGCACAAACAAAACGCAACCAACACAAAAAGTCAACACACACGGTCTTTATATAACAATCTGTTCAATAACTTAGACTTAGACTTAGACTTCCTTTTAATTGTCATTCAAATTTGAACTTTACAGTACAGATAAGAACAAAACTTTGTTGCATTAGCTCATGGTAGTGCAGGATAAAAAATCAATAACGTGCAGATGTAAATAAATAGATTACTGTACAGATAAATATATTGCACTTTTGCATATGCATCCACGTTTATGGATGTATGTTATATTGTCTTTATATTCCAGCCAGTTAATCCATTTTTGGGGGGAATTGAGGGGATTATTATGATGCGTTCAAGAGTCTTATGGCCTGAGGGAAGAAGCTGTTATAGAACCTGGAGGTTCTGCTACGCAGGCTGCGGAACCTCTTTCTAGAGTCCAGCAGTGAAAACAGTCCTTGGTGGGGGTGCGAGGAGTCTCTGCAGATTTTCTGAGCCCTGGTCAGGCAGCGGCTTTTTGCGATCTTTGTGGATATAATTTTAAAAAATGTCCATGCACCATGAAAAATTCTAAAATTACACCATCCATTACAATACATGTTGGGAAAATGAAAAAGCCCCTCTTCACACTAGCGCAGTTTAGCTACTTCATATGTATGATTGATTACAAAACTTTAAGGAGGTCATCACGGTTAGGGGTCAAACTTTCACATACTCTTAATATCCAATTATAATACCGTATTTTCCGGACTATAAGGTGCACTTAAAATCCTTTTTTTCCCCCTCAAAACTCGACAGTGCGCCTTATAACCCGGTGCGCCTAATGTACGGAATAATTCTGGTTTTGCTTACCGACCTCGAAGCAATTTTATTTGGTGTATGGTGTAATGATAAGTGTGACCAGTAGATGGCAGTCAAACATAAGAGATACGTGTAGACTGCAATATGATGACAATGTGACTCAAGTAAACAACACCAACATTTTATATGTTCCATTGAAAATATAGAACATTACACACGGCGCTCAAAAATCTATCAAAATGTTTTAGTACGACTTTGGTAAGCTATGAAGCCACACCGCTTGATGGGTTGTACTGTGCTTCAACATACGAGTATCATTATGGTGTGTGTAAAAGGTAATATTATCTGGCGATTTGTTTCGCGATATTATGCAAAAACAACTTTTCTACCCTTCTGGTACCTGCTAAAGTGTATTTGGGATCTGCATAAATCCTGAAAAATTGTAGTCGTGCCGACACCGTAGTCGATAAGCTTCTTCTTTTTCTCTATCTTCTTGTTATGGGACATTCATCCTCCGCTGTTGCCATTTCTAATATAAAGTAGTGTAAAGTTCTTACTTATATCTGTCAGTAAACTCGCCATGAAAGCACTAAAACATACCGGTGTAGTGAGTTTATATTATTCACCCAAGGAACTTTAGTTATTAGAGAGTTCCGGTCAGACTTTCTGCTCCGTTGTTGATTTAAGTAAAGTCTGAATGTCATTAAAACAGTTAGCTCCATCTTTTGACACTTCTTCCACTCCCGTCCTTGCACGCTACACCGCTACAACAAAGATGACGGGGACAAAGACGCTGCCGAAGGTGAGCCACGTAAATAAGACTGCCCACAAAACGGCGCATCCTGAAGCGACTGTCAGAAAACGACCGAAAGATGGTCTGTAAAACATAATCTATGCAACATTTTCACCAAAGAACCACCATTGCATGTTATGTACACCAGAAGGAAGTCTTTTAAATTTAGAAAAATAATTATAATAATATGACTCCTTTAATACGCCCTATATTCCGGTGCGCCTTATATATGAAAAAAAAATCAAAAATAGACCATACATCGGCACTGGTGCGCCCAATGGTCCGGAAAATACGGTAATTATTAATTGTATATCCATGACATACAGTAAATATCATATGTCATATGTACATGCGGACAGGCGGACGGACGGGGAGTATGGAACAGTGTAATTTGGCCTGTCGCCACCATCATGTCTCCATCTCAAAATGGCAATATACGATATATATCTCAATATTTTTTCCGTAAAGTAAAAACAAAACATAAAACAGTCCTAGTTACCTGAGATACTAAGTATGTCATTATTTTGACTTAGTAAATATTGACTTACTAAGACAAAATAATGACTAAGTCAAATTCTGAACAGCCGATATGGGCATCGACATCCACTATATGATTTGCCTGAGAAGCTGGACAGGACAAAATAAATAAATAAATAAATAATAAAAATAAAAATAAAAAAAACTTTAGTTTAGGCGGTGGCTGTTTGTTGTTAAGGCAGCCGCCTTAACAACAAAGCGCTGCGTGAAACCCTGGTATATATATACTGTATGTGTAGACTATATATAGTATTATTTTGCATGCAGTAAGCTTTCGTCCCCCTGACCAAATATTTTAGGCCAATGAGGCCCCCAAGTCAAAACGTTTGGACACACCTGGACTACACACTGTTTTACCACGGGTGTGTCCTTTGGGTGGAGAGGTGTGTGTGTGTGTCAGCAGAGCAGATATGATATCTATACATGTTTTGAAGGAATATTCAACGCAATGGTTTATGGTCCACATTTCCAGAAATCCAGCGTATATAATATTCCGAAGAACCAGCATCTTCTACATTAGACATTTGATTTTGGTCTATTTATTTGGTCAGGGGCGAGTTATCCAGGGTGTACCCCGCCTTCCGCCCGTGTGCAGCTGAGATAGGCTCCAGCACCCTCGCTACCCCGAACAAGACAAGCGGTAGAAAATAGATGGATGGATGGATGGATTTGGTCAGAGTTACAGGATTGATCTGCGGTTTTTAAGGACTTTCTGCTAAAAAGCTAGTCAAGGATCATCTCGCGGTCCACCAGTTGAATAGGCCAAATGATGAAAAAGAGAGGACCTAAGATGGAACCTTGAGGAACGCCACTGGTATAACTAAAGCAGTTGAACACATGCTTGAGCACACTGACTGCAGGTGAAGTAAACAAGCTACGGCAACACCTTCGTTACATAAATCACATTACGAAACAAATATTTAACTGCCAAAAAGGAGAGGACTTAAAGGGGTGCCTTGAGGAACGCCTCGGTTATGTAAATCACAGGTTTGGACCCCAATGATCCATGTTTGCTATCAAGGCTAAAATGTCGATGCAAGGATCTGCCCATTTGTTTACAGTGGTCCAAGTTCTTTGATAAAACAGGAGCACTTTGGTGTTTTTTAGCAATTTGCTGCTAAAATGTTTGTCTCTTAAATTTGGAAGTTAACTAGGATTTGGCCCCTCTGCCGCCAATTGACTACCCTCGCTGCATAATAATTGAGATATGACCATAAGAGTTAGCAGGCTAACACTTGAATCCAGCAAGATGACAGCAAAATAGGCAGCGAGCCAATCCCAGAAAAAATTAAAGCGTTTGCAAAACTGTTTTTAGTTACGGCGTGTTAGATCTTCCACCATGATACTCGCCGGACAAAAGCGTTACAAGCGATGGCGCCTCGTCTTTAAACTTAAGTGTTAATTACTCCGTTACGCCGAACGTGCGGAGCGATTGTTTGTACTACTGTAGCCCTCTCTGACATGAAATGCCAAAATATGCTGAAATATGAGGCCCTTTTATAAATGCTGAACAATATGTAGCATACAACTGTAGTACTTTTTTATGGTGAATACAACATAAACAAATCCTTAAATTGATTCAAATATGAGGCACTTTAATAAAAATGGACAATATAAAACATACTAGTACTTTTTAAGGACAATGAAATATCAACAAATCCTTGAATTTAATAAAATAGGAGGAACTTTAATAAATGATGGACAGTATGTAACATACTAGTACTTTTTAAGGAGAATAAAACATAAACAAATCCTTAAATTGAATTAAATAGGAGACACTTTAATAAAAATGGACAGTATGTAACATACTAGCACTTTTTAAGGATGTAAAACAAACACAATCTTAAATTGAATAAAATAGGAGGAAATTTGATAAATGATGGACAGTATGTAACATACTAGCACTTTTTAAGGACAATAAAACATAAACAAATCCTTAAATGGAATGAAATAGGAGGCACTTTAATAAAAATGGGCAGTATGTAACATACTAGCACTTTTTAAGGATATAAAACAAACAAATCCTTAAATTGAATAAAATAGGAGGCACTTTAATAAAAATGGACCGTATGTAACATACTAGCACTTTTTAAGGATATAAAACATAAACAAATCATTAAATGTAATAAAATACAAGGCAATTTGATAAATGATGGACAGTACATAACATACTAGCACTTTTTTAAGGACAATAAAACAAACAAATCCCTAAATTGATTAAAATAGGAGGAACTTTAATACATGATGGACAGTATATAACATACCAGTACTTTTTAAGGACAATAAAACATAAACAAATCCTTAAATTGAATAAAATAGGAGGAACTTTAATAAGTGATGGACAGTATAGAACATACTAGCACTTTTTTAAGGACAATAAAACATAAACAAATCCTAAAATTTAATAAATTAGAAGGCACTTTAATAAATGATGGACAGTACGTAACATACTGGCACTTTTTAAGGACAATAAAACAAACAAATCGTTAATTGATTAAAATAGGAGGAACTTTAATAAATGCTGGACAGTATGTAACATACTAGTACTTTTTTAAGGACAACAAAACATAAACAAATCCTTAAATTAAATAAAATATGAGGAACTTTAATAAATGATGGATACTATGTAACATACTGGTACTTTTTTAAGGACAATAAAACATAAACAAATCCTAGAATTTAATAAATTAGAAGGCACTTTAATAAATGATGGACAGTACGTAACATACTAGCACTTTTTAAGGACAATAAAACATAAACAAATCGTTAATTGATTAAAATAGGAGGAACTTTAATAAATGCTGGACAGTATGTAACATACTAGTACTTTTTTAAGGACAACAAAACATAAACAAATCCTTAAATTAAATAAAATAGGAGGAACTTTAATAAATGATGGACAGTATGTAACATACTGGTACTTTTTTAAGAACAACAAAACATAAACAAAACCCCAAATTGATTTTTAAAAGTTGATTTATACAAACTAGAGAAGATTAAGCTGACATTGAACGGCTGTTCTGTGAAGTTTCAGGAAGTATGGGGTGGTTTCCTAAAATATGTAATAGAGACTGATCTCAAATTTAACCCCGATTGAAAAGTAATTGAAAGATAGATAATTGATGAGCCTTTTGTCTGCTTTTGTGTATTGCTGCATTGGGAAGTCTCAGGAGTGCAGTAGTCTGTGGTTTAATGTCTATATTTACCTGTATTTGTCCGATACATTTTTTTGGTAGTTTATTTTTTTAAATTCTATATGTGATTTTTTTTTGTGGGTTACAAAAAAAACATTTGGCATGGGTTTAATTCTATTTCTGGACTGTATGTGTCAGAAATAAATAAAGCAAGCGTAAGAAAAAACAACCATGGCCCATCATACAAACAATTTGAAATGCCGTCCTTTCCAATATGTTTTATCAACAGGAAATATTTATCATAATCAATAAACTTCAGGCAAAATGACACAACAAGCTCAATCAATAGATATACTATATATGCAAATCTGTAATAGATTAAATCAGAACTTTTTCTTGCTTTTGTTTATTTTTCTTAAATCTGTCAACACTCTGTAGGATTTTATGATGTTGATAATAACATAAATGTATATTTATTACACGTTTGTATGATGTCATTAGTAATATAAATGTTAATTTGGTACACCTAATAAATATTTGATAGTTTGTATGATGTTAATAGTAACATAAATGTAAATTTAGTACACCTAATACATATTTGATTGTTTTTATGATGTTAATAGTAACAAATGTTAATTTAGTACACTTTTGTACAATGTCATTAGTAATATAAATGTTAATTTAGTACACCTAATAAATATTTGATAGTTTGTATGATGTTAATAGTAACATACATGTAAATTTAGTACACCTAATAGATATTTGATAGTTTGTACGATGTTAATAGTAACACATATGTTAATTTACTACACATAATTAATATTTAAGTTTGTATGGTGTTGACAGTGACATAAAGTATGTTTTGATGAAATTAGAAAAATATTTTATGATGTTGATAATAACATAAATGTATATTTATTACACTTTTGTATGATGTCATTAGTAACATAAATGTTAATTTAGTACACCTAATAAATATTTGATAGTTTGTATGATGTTAATAGTAGCATAAATGTAAATTTAGTATACCTAATAAATATTTGATTGTTTTTTTGATGTTAATAGTAACATATATGTTATTTAGTACACTTTTGTATGATGTAATTTGTAATATAAATGTTAATTTAGTATGTTCTTACCGTTGTCGAGATGTTTGTTGGGGAAGTTTCTGTGCTCAGCTTGTTGTCTTTGCCGGACAGCCTGGAGAAAGAGAGAATATTTTCAAAGGTAAATACATTTATTTTTTAAATATTTCACTAGAAGAAAAACAGGATGTTTGTAAAGGTAAAAACATATATATGACATCAAACTTTAAATGGTGTACTACAAGAAAGACAAAATGGGTTTAAAGGTAAATACAATCATATTACATTAATTTTTTAATGTTTCACTAGAAGAAAAACATAATGTTTTTAAAGGTAAATACACATATTTTACATCAAACTTTAAATGGTGTACGAGAAGGAAGACACAATGTTTTTAAAGGTAAATACAATTATATTACATTAATTTTTTAATGTTTCACTAGAAGAAAAACAATGTTTTTAAAAGTAAATACACATATTTTACATCAAACTTTAAATGGTGTACTAGAAGAAAGACAAAATGCTTTTAAAGGTAAATACAATTATATTACATTATTTTTTAAATGTTTCACTAGAAGAAAAACAATGTTTTTAAAGGTAAATACATATATTTTACATCAAACTTTAAATGGTGTACTAGAAAAAAGACAAAATGTTTTTAAAGGTAAATACAATTATATTACATTAATTTTTAAATGTTTCACTTGAAGAAAAACAGAATGTTTTTAAAAGTAAATAAATATATTTTACATTATTTTTTAAATATTTCACTTGAAGAAAAACAGAATGTTTTTTAAAGGTAAATACACATATTTTACATCAAACTTTGAAAAAAAGTGTACGAGCAGAAAGACACAATGTTTTTAAAGGTAAATACAATTATATTACATTAATTTTTAAATGTTTCACTTGAAGAAAAACAGAATGTTTTTAAAGGTAAATACATATATTTTACATTATTTTTTTTTAAATATTTCACTTGAAGAAAAAGAGAATATTTTATATTATATTTTACATCAAACTTTAAATGGTGTGCTAGAAGAAAGACAAAATGTTTTTAAAGGTAAACACCATTATATTACATTATTTTTTTAAATGTTTAACTAGAAGAAAAACAGAATGTTTTTAAAGGTAAATACATATATTTTACATTATTTTTTAAATATTCTACTTGAAGAAAAATATCTTTTTTTTAAAGGTAAATACAATTATATTACATTAATTTTTAAATGTTTCACTAGAAGAAAAACAGAATGTTTTTAAAGGTGAATACAATTATATTACATTAATTTTTAAATGTTTCACTTGAAGAAAAACCGTTTTTTAAAGGTAAATACACATATTTTACATCAAACTTACAAAAAAAAAGTGTACTAGCAGAAAGACACAATGTTTTTAAAGGTAAATACAATCATTTTACATTAATTTTAAAATGTTTCACTAGAAGAAAAACAATGTTTTTAAAGGTAAATACATATATTTAACATTATTTTTTAAATATTCCACTTGAAGAAAAAAATATATTTTATTAAAGGTAAATACAATTATATTACATTCATTTTTAAATGTTTCACTAGAAGAAAAACCGTTTTTAAAGGTAAATACACATATTTTACATCAAACTTAAAAAAAAGTGTACTAGCAGAAAGACACAGTTTTTAAAGGTAAATACAATAATTTTACATTATTTTTTAAATGTTTCACGAGAAGAAAAACAGAATGTTTTTAAAGGTAAATACATATATTTTAAATAATGTTTTTAATATTTCACTTGAAGAAAAATATATATTTTTTAAATGTAACTTTTAAATGTTTCACTAGAAGAAAAACAGAATGTTTTTAAAGGTAAATATACAATTATATTACATTAATGTTTTAATATTTCACTTATACATCAAACTTTAAATGGTTTACTAGAAGAAAGACAATGTTTTTAAAGGTAAATACAATTATACTACTTTCAACTTTGAATGTTTTAATCTCACTAAAAAGAAAGTTTGTTTTGGAAAGGTAAACACAATTATTTTACACCAAACTTTAAAAAAGAAAGAGAAAAAAAGAATATTTTTGAAGCTAACTATTAGACCAATCTTTAAATGTGTTATGCACACTAAAAGACGAAATAGTTTTGGCTGATAAATATAAACGTACCGAGGAGCTAGCAGCAGCGACAGCACGGTTCTGGTTCTGGTTCTGGTTCTGGTGAGTTTCCGACTCGTTGACCAGAGAAGACTTGAGGTCCGCCAAGTCTCTTTCAGTGAAGGAACTTTGCTGGATCTTCTCCTCCTGGTCACCTTCGTCTTTGAAGGCGATCATCTCGTCCGTGGCGCCCAGGTCGTCTCCTCCATGTTGCGGCATGGCCACTCACTCACTCACCCACCCACCCACTCACTCACTCACTCACTCACTACTAACTTTTTACCTTCAACTTTCCGCCCAATCACGACAAGTACGGCATCCAAAGTCAACAAAGTAGGGCAACAATGACGTCCGCTAATGTCCGCTCTCGTCCCGGAAGAAGACCAAAGTGCTTCGCGTGCGGGACCAGCGGCGAGGATGAAGATGGTGAAGATGAAGATGAAGATGATGTCTTCGGAAAGGCTCAACACACAACAACACCGCCAGCCCCGACATCAAAGGGCGCCGCCGCTGTGATTGACAGGTCCGATGACTGTGTGTGTGTGTGTGTGTGCGCGCGCGTGTAGAGGGGAGGGCTTAAGGGGGTGTGATTGTTTGGAACTTCTTAAAGAAACATCACCACTATTTTAATTATTAACATGATTTATGAATCGCACCAATATCATCAACACTATTTGTCCTCAATACTATTTTTACTAACATGATTTATCAATCTCATCAATATTAACATTATTTATCATCACCACTATTATTATTATTACTAACATGATTTATCAATTTCTTCAATATTAACATTATTTATCATCACCACTATTATTATCAACGTGATTTACCTATCTCATCAATATTAACATTATTTATCATCTCCACTATTATTATCAACGTGATTTACCAATCTCATCAATATTAACATTATTTATCATCACCAGTATTATTATTATTATTAACATGATTTACCAATCTCGTCAATATTAACATTATTTATCATCACCACTATTATTATTATTATTACTAACATGATTTATTAATCTCTTCAATATTAACATTATTTGTCATCGCCACTATTATTATTATTATTAACATGATTTACCGATCTCGTCAATATTAACATTATTTATCATCACCACTATTATTATCAACGTGATTTACCAAGCTCATCAAAATTAACATTATTTATCATCACCACTATTATTATTATTAACATGATTTACCAATCTCGTCAATATTAACATTATTTATCATCACCACTATTATTATTATTATTATTAACATGGTTTACCAATCTCGTCAATATTAACATTATTTATCATCACCACTATTACTATTATTATTACTAACATGATTTACCAATCTCGTCAATTTTAACATTCTTTACATCACCCCTTTTTTTATTATTATTATTATTAACATGATTTACCAATCTCATCAATATTAACATTATTTATAATCACAACTATTATTATTATTATTAACATGATTTATGAATCCCACCAATATCATCAACATTATTTGGTCTCAACACTATTATTACTAATATGATTTACCAATCTCATCAATATTAACATTTTTTAATCATCACCACTATTATTATTATTATTATTATTATTATTAACATGATTCATAAATCCCATCAATATCATCAACACAATTTGTCCTCAATACTATTTTTACTAACATGATTTATCAATCTCATCAATATTAACATGATAAATCATCACGACTATTATTATTATTACTAACATGATTTACCAATCTCGTCAATATTAACATTATTTATCATCACCACTATTATAATAATTATTAAATTATCAATATTAACATGTTTATCATCACCACTATTATTATTATTACTAACATGATTTACCAATCTCGTCAATATTAACATTTTTCATCACCACTATTATTATTATTATTAACATGATTTACTGATCTCGTCAATATTAACATTATTTATCATCACCACTATTATTATCAACGTGATTTACCAAGCTCATCAAAGTTAACATTATTTATCATCACCACTATTATTATTATTAACATGATTTACCAATTTCATCAATTTAAATTTTTTTTATCATCACCACTATTATTATTAATATTATTAACATGATTTATCAACCCAAAGACATGCACCTGGGGATAGGTTGATTGGCAACACTAAATTGGCCCCAGTGTGTGAATGTGATCTGTGTTGGCCCTGCGATGAGGGGGCGACTTGTCCAGGGTGTACACCGCCTTCCGCCCAATTGTAGCTTGGATAGGCTCCAGCGCCCCCCGCGACCCCGAAGGGAATAAGCGGTAGCAAATGGATGGATGGATGGATGAATTTATCAATCTCATCAATATTAACATTATTTATCATCACCACTCTTTTTATTATTATTATTATCATGATTTATGAATCCCACCAATATCATCAACATTATTTGTTCTCAACACTATTATTATTAACATGATTTACCAATCTCGTCAATATTAACATTATTTATCATCACCAGTATTATTATTGTTATTAACATGATTTACCAATATCGTCAATATTAACATTATTTATCATCACCACTATTATTATTATTATTATTACTAACAGGATTTACCAATCTCGTCAATATCAACATTATTTACATCACCACTATTATTATTATTATTATTAACATGATTTACCAATCTCATCAATATTAACATTATTTATAATCACCACTATTATTATCATTATTAACATGATGTATGAATCCCACCAATATCATCAACATTATTTGGTCTCAACACTATTATTACTAATATGATTTACCAATCTCATCAATATTAACGTTATTTATCACCACCACTATTATTATTGTTACTATTATTATTATTATTATTATTATAAACATGATTTATGAATCCCACTAACATCATCAACATTATTTGTTCTCAACACTATTATTACTAACATGATTTATCATTCTCATCAATATTACCATTTTCATCATCACCACTATTATTATTATTATTAACATGATTTATCAATATGAAAAATGTTCATAACCACTATTATAATAATTATTATATTATCAATATTAACATGTTTATCATCACCACTATTATTATTATTACTAACATGATTTACCAATCTCGTCAATATTAACATTTTTCATCACCACTATTATTATTATTATTAACATGATTTACCGATCTCGTCAATATTAACATTATTCACCAATCTCATCAATATGAACATTATTTATCATCACCCGAATGCAGCTGAGATAGGCTCCAGCACCCGCCGCGACCCCGAAAGGGACAAGCGGTAGAAAATGGATGGATGGATGGGCTATTATTATTACTACTAACATGATTCCCCAATCTCATCAATATTAACATTATTTATCATCATCGCTGTTATTATTATTAGTATAACATGATTTACCAATCTCAACAATATTAACATTATTTATCACCACCACTATTAATATGATTACTAACATGATTTACCAATCTCATCAATATTAACATTATTTATCATCACCACTGTTATTATTATTACTAACATGATTTACCAATCTCATCAATATTAACATTATTTATCATCATCACCACTATTATTATTATTATTAACATGATTTAACAATTACATCAATATTAACATTGTTTATCATCACCATTATTAATATTATTACTAACATGATTTACCAAACTCATCAATATTAACATTATTTATCATCACCACTATTATTATTATCATTACTAACATGATTTACCAATCTCGTCAATATTAACATTATTTATCATTACCACTATTATTATTAACATGATTTACCAATCGTGTCGATATTAACATTATTTATCATCACCACTGTTATTATTATTATTAACATGATTCATAAATCCCATCATCTCATCAACACTAATTGTCCTCAAAACTATTTTTACTAACATGATTTATTAATCTCATCAATATTAATATTATTTATCATCACCACAATTATTATTGTTATTACTAGCATGATTTATCATTCTCATCAATATTAACAATATTTATCATCACCGCTATTATTATTATTGTTATTAACATGGTTTACCAATCTTGACAATATTAACATTATTTATCACCACTACTATTATTATTAATATTAACATGATTTGCCAATCTCGACAATATTAACATTATTTATCACCACTACTATTATTAATATTATTATTATTATTATTATTAACATGATTTATGAAGCCCATCAATATCATCAACATTATTTGTTCTCAACACTATTAATACTAACATGATTTACCAATCTCATCAATGTTAACATTATTTATCATCATTACCACTATTGTTATTATTATTAACATGATTTACCAATTACATTAATATTAACATTATTTATCATCACCACTATTATTATTATTATTATTATTATTAACATGATTCATAAAGCCCATCAATATCATCAACACTATTTGTCCTAAATACTATTTGTACTAATATGATTCATCAATCTCATCAATATTAACATTATTTATCATCACCACTATTATTATTATTATTTAACATGATTTATCAATCTCATCAATATTAAGATTATTTATCATCACCACTATTATTATTTTTATTAACATGATTTATGAATCTCACCAATATCATCAACATTATTTGTTCTCGAAACTATTATTACTAACATGATTTACCAATCTCATCAATATTAACATTATTTATCATGACCACTATTATTATTATTATTATTATTATTATTATTAACATGATTTATGAATCCCATCAATATCATCAACATTATTTGTTCTCAACACTATTGTTACTAACATGATTTACCAATCTCATCAATATTAACATGATTTGTCATCACCACTATTATTATTATTACTAACATGATTTACCAATCTCATCAATATTCACATTATTTATCATCATCACCACTATTATTATTATTATTAACATGATTTACCAATTACATCAATATTAACATTATTTATCATCACCACTATTATTGTTATTATTATTGACATGATTTATGAATCCCATCAATATCATCAACACTATTTGTCCTCAATACTATTTTTACTAACATGATTTATCAATCTCACCAATATCCATCCATCCATTTTCTACCGCTTATTCCCTATGGGGTTGCGGGGGGCGCTGGAGCCTATCTCAGCTACAATCGGGCGGAAGGCGGTGTACACCCTGGACAAGTCGCCACCTTTATCAATCTCACCAATATCATTACCACTAATATTACTAATATTATTTAGCCATATTCAACATTATTTATCATCACCACTATTATTAAAATGATAATGATAATATGAATCTCATCAATATTATTAACATTATTTGTCATTAACAGTTATTACCAAACTTATTTATCAATCTCATCAATATTATCAACATTTAGCATCACCACTAATATTAATAACATTAATTAGCCATATTTTTAACATTATTTATCATCAACACTATAATTATTATTGACGTGATTTTTAAATCCAATCAATATCATCAACAGTAATTGTTCATATTATTTGTCAATATGATGGTCCTGGGTTCAATCCCCGGGCTCACCCGGTTTGTCTCTCTTGACTCTGAGAGGGATGAATGGACTATTATTATTATTAACATGATTTATCAGTCTTATCAATATTTTAAACATTATATATTATCACCACTAGTATTACTAACATTTATCCATATCATCAACATTATTTATCAATATTACTAACATTTATGCATATCATTAATGATATCAATCAATATTATCAACATTATTCATCATCACCACTTTTACTATTAACATTGTCAATATCATCACCATTATTTATCATCACCACTATTATTATTAATGTTATTTGTCAATATTATTATTATTTATCAATATTATCAATATCTTAATATTATTCATCATCACCACTATCATTAATAACATTATGTATATCAACATTATTCATCAACCATACAAATCTTAAAATTATCCATTAATATTATCATTATTATTCATCAATTTGATCAACATTACTATCACTACTGATAAATCCATCCATCCATTTTCTACCGCTTGTCCCTTTCGGGGTCGCGGGGGGTGCTGGAGCCTATCTCAGCTGCATTCGGGCGGAAGGCGGGGTACACCCTGGACAAGTCGCCACTTCATCGCAGGGCCAACACAGATAGACAGATATAATCTACATTAATTAATATTATGAACTTGATATATTATTTACATTATTTATTACTACTGTCTAATATTGATGATGGTAGGAAATAATGTTAATATTAGTAGTAATGGTGAATAATGTTGATACAAATTTAAGAATAATGATTATTTATCAATATCATTAACAATATTCATTACCTCCAATTTAATTAATATTGTTAATCAATATTATGAACATGATCAATTTTAACACCATTAATGCTATCAACATTATTTACCAATAGCATCAACTATATCATTGACGTTGAAATAAATACTTCAATTCAATTAAAAAAATATTCATCACTTTCAGTATTATCCCAATTCTTCCTCAATATTATGAACATTTCTCATCAATTGTATTAACTTTTTTTTATCAACATTATTTATTAGTATTATCTAAACGATTCATCACCTCCATTATTATCAACATTATCAATATGATCAACATTATTTATTAATTGTATTGATTTTACTATCACCATTAATGTTACCAACATTATTTATCAATATTGCTTCCTATATTTTCAACATTATTCATAAATTCTAACACTATTTAATCGATATCATCAATATTATTAATCATTTCCTATATATCACTATTATTCGTTAATTTTAACATGATTTATCAATATCACCAACACTTTTCATTGCTTCCTATATTTTCAACATTATTCATACATTTTAACACTACTTAATCAATATAATCAATATTATTAATCATTTCCTATATTATCAAAATTATTCATAATTTTTAACATTATTTAATTAATATAAATATTATTCATCATTTCCTATATTACATAACAATTTCCATCACTTTCACTATTATCAACATTACTCATCAGTATTTCCATTAATTATCAATGTAATCAATATTATCAACTTTAATCATCTCCAAGATTACTAGATTTATTTATCACCTCCAGGGCAATGTTGGAAAATATAATAAAACATATCAAGGAAAGAAAATACAACAAATACAAATAGAGTATTAAAATAAAATAAATAATAATAAACAAAATGATAAAATACCAAATTCCAAAAGACAAAAAAGGGCTAATTTAAATCACTTAAAAAATGTTCAATAAAGATATCAATTTAAGGGCTTTTGAACGTATAACCGTTTTCCAAGATTTGATAGAAAATTTGAAACCATTAAGCCAATTAGAAAAAGTAGGTTTTACTTTCAGAAATCGACATTTATGCATGAAAAATGTTGCCTGCATTATGATAGCGTTGACAAACATTTCTATATTTAATGTTCCAACTGACAAACTTAAATTTTTTTTGCAAATAATCGTTAACTTACAATTTAATTGCAGCAAAGCATTGCAAAAAAGTTGGCACAGGAGCATTTTTACCACTGTGTTACGTGGCCTTTCCTTTTAAAAACACTCAGTAAACGTTTGGGAACTGAGGAGACACATTTTTGAAGCTTTTCAGGCGGAATTCTTTCCCATTCTTGCTTGACGTACAGCTTAAGTTGTTCAAAAGTCCGGGGTCTATGTTGTGGTATTTTAGGCTTTATAATGCGCCACACATTTTTAATGGGAGACAGGTCTGGACTACAGGCAGGCCAGTCTAGTATCTGCACTCTTTTACTATGAAGCCACGCTGTTGTAACACGTGGCTTGCTGAAATAAGCAGGGGCGTCCATGATAACGTTGCTTGGATGGCAACATATGTTGCTCCAAAACCTGTATGTACCTTTCAGCGTTAATGGTGCCTTCACAGATGTGTAAGTTACCCATGCCTTGGGCAGTAATACACCCCCATAACATCACAGATGCTGGCTTTTCAACTTTGCGCCTTTAACAATCCGGATGGTTCTTTTCCTCTTTCTTCCGGAGGACACGACGTCCACAGTTTCCAAAAACAATTTGAAATGTGGACTCGTCAGACCACAGAACACTTTTCCACTTTGCATCAGTCCATCTTAGATGAGCTCGGGCCCAGCGAAGCTGGCAGCGTTTCTGGGTGTTGTTGATAAATGGCTTTCGATTTTTGCATAGTAGAGTTTTAACTTGCACTTACAGATGTGGCGACCAACTGTAGTTACTGTCAGTGGTTTTCTGAAGTGTTCCCGAGCCCATGTGATGATATCCTTTACACACCGATGTCGGTTTTTGACGCAGTACCGCCTGAGGGATCGAAGGTTACGGGCATTCAATGTTGGTTTTCGGCCTTGCTGCTTAAGTGCAGGGATTTCTCGAGATTCTCTGAACCTTTTGATGGTGAAATCCCTAAATTCCTTTCAATAGCTTGTTGAGAAATGTTGTTCTTAAACGGTTGGACAATATCCTCATGCATTTGTTCACAAAGTGGTGACCCTCGCCCCGTCCTTGTTTGTGAATGACTGAGCATTTCATGGAAGCGGCTTTCATACCCAATCATGGCACCCACCTGTTCCCAATTAGCCTGTTCACCTGTGGGATGTTCCAAATAAGTGTTTGATGAGCATTCCTCAACTTTCTCAGTCTTTTTTGCCACTTGTGCCAGCTTTTTTGAAACATGTTGCAGGCATCCAATTCCAAATGAGCTAATGTTTGCAAAAAATAACAAAGTATAGCAGTTCAAACTTTAAATATCTTGTCTTTGCAGTCTATTCAATTGAATATAGGTTGAAAAGGATTAGCAAATCATTGTATTCTGTTTTTATTTACCATTTACACAACGCTCCAACTTCACTGGTTTGGGGTATTACTGGGTATATTTTAAGAGAGAATAACCTTTTTTTGTAAAAAAAACAAAACAAAAAGAGAACTTTGGCACACGTGTCACTTTGCTACAAGTCGTGATTAGCAAGCGGCGGGCAGGACGACGCCACGCAGGCGGCCGCGTGCCAAACATGAGCGGGCGTGGCGTACCCAGCATGCATCATGTCGCCTACATCTCACACATTTTGTCAGCGTCTGAAAAAAGAGGTGGGTTTGATGTGGAGGAGGAGAAGGAGCCCTCGCTTGGAAGCTGTCATGTTCTCCCCCCAAAACAACTTTGCTATATATATTCATACATTTTTCAACGCAAGATTATCTCCCACTTCCTGATTGAGAAATGTCTCCGGCTTCACGCTGGACTACATCTGTGCCAGCTAAATGAAATACAAACAGAGATTTGCATAACGCTGCATATTTATACAAACGTGGTGACTGCATATTAATGGCGAGATTAAACATGTATGCAAATGTAAATTATGAATGACTTGTTTAAACTCCTTGTTTACTTGTCTTGATTAAATACAGACAATAAAAATAGACGCGCCGCCAAGAGACCGCCATGTGCACGCCGCCATGCCTTTTTGATGCATCATAATTCTCATGAAATTTTTTTACTTTAGTACACTCCACAACACTCTGTATCGTTTCCTTTTACTTGTATTCATAATTGTGCTCTTGTTATTACTATGCCTTTTCCTTAAGCCACTTTCTTCACAAATGTGATGGGTAAAATGCAAAAGCCAAAACCAGTGAAGTTGGCACGTTGTGTAATTAGTAAATAAAAACAAAATACAATGATTTACTAATCCTTTTCAACCTATATTCAATTGAATAGACTGCAAAGACAAGATACTTAATGTTCAAACTTAGAAACGTTGTTATTTTTTGCAAATATTATCTATTTTGGAATTGGATGCCTGCAACATGTTTCAAAAAAGCTGGCACAAGTGGCAAAAAAGACTGAGAAAGTTGAGGAATGCTCATCAAAGACTTATTTGGCTAATTGGGAACAGGTGGGTGCCCTGATTGGGTGTAAAAGCAGCTTGCATGAAATGCTCAGTCATTCCCAAACAAGGACGGGGGGAGGGTCACCGCTTTGTGAACAAAGGCGTGATCAAATTGTTTAAGAACAACATTTCTCAACCGGCTATTGCAAGGAATTTAGGGATTTCACCATCTACGGTCCGTAATATCATCAAAAGGTTCAGAGAATCTGGAGGAAACCAACATTGAATGCCCGTGACATTCGATCCCCTCACTGCATCAAAAACCGACATCAGTGTGTAAAGGATATCACCACATGGGCTCAGGAACACCTCAGAAAAACACTGTCAGTAACTACAGTCTGTCGCTACATCTGTAAGTGCAAGTTAAAACTCTACTATGCAAAGCGAAAGCCATTTATCAACAACACCCGGAAACGCCGCCGGCTTCGCTGGGCTCGAGCTCAGCTAAGATGGACTGATGCAAAGTGGAAAAGTGTTCTGTGGTCTGACGAGTCCACATTTCAAATTGTTTTTGGAAACTGTGGACGTCGTGTCCTCCAGAACAATTAGGAAAATAACCATTCGGATTGTTATAGGCGCAAAGTTGAAAAGCCAGCATCTGTGATGATATGGGGGTGTATTAGTGCCCAAGACATGGGTAACTTACACATCTGTGAAGGCACCATTAATGCTGAAGGGTACATACAGGTTTTGGAGCAACATACGTTGCCATCCATGCAACGTTATCATGGACGCCCCTGCTTATTTCAGCAAGACAATGCCAAGCCAGTGTGGCTTCATAGTAAAATAGTGCATGTACTAGACTGGCCTGGCTGTAGTCCAGACCTGTCTCCCATTGAAAATGTGTGGCGCATTATGAAGCCTAAGATCGGAGACCCCGGGCTGTTGAAGAACTTAAGCTGTACATCAAGCAAGAATGGGAAATAATTCCACCTGAAAAGCTTCGAAAATTGGTCTCCTTAGTTCCCAAACGTTTACTGAGTGTTGTTAAAAGGAAAGGCCATGTAACACAGTGGTAAAAATGCCCCTGTGCCAACTTTTTTGCAATGTGTCGCTGCCATTAAATTCTAAGTTAATGATTATTTGCTAAAAAAAATTAAGTTTCTCAGTTCGAACGTTAAATATCTTGTCTTTGCAGTCTATTCAATTGAATATAAGTTGAAAAGGATTTGCAAATCATTGTATTCTGTTTTTATTGACCATTTACACAACGTGCAAACTTCACTGTTTTGGGGTTTTGTAGTTCCAGTTATAGACATCTGATAGACATCTGCCTGAGCAGCTAACAGCTACAGTACAACTTACAGTAGCACTGGCATGCACTTGCCGTCTTTTCAAAACAAGAGTATGACTTATTATTCAAAAAGAAAACCTGCCATTATTAACGTTAAATGTGACGTGTACCTAATAAAGCGAATGAAACATTAAACTTAGCATTCCTTTCTCAAAACCATAGAATTGTTGTAAATAAAGGATTTGCTGAGGGAATAATTTAGCAGCCTCGTCTGCGTGCACAAGACAACGAAATGAAAGCCTGAACACTAATTTGTTCCTTTTCATCTTCCTTGAACATGTTGCATTTTCCAAAGATGAATCACACAACTTTATGGATGTATTTATATGAAGAAAAAGCAGCTAAGTAATGAAATCACGTCCTGTCATTGAGGTAGACCACATGCAAGCCAGCAGCTTTTAACTGCAAACACTTGACATGGAAAACAACAGAAAACAACTGAAAGCAACAGAAAATAACAAAAAGTTACCGAAAATAATGGAAGGTTACAGAAAACAACAGAGCGTTACAAAAAACAACACAAAATTGAAGAAAACAACAGAAAGTTACAGAAAATAAAAAGAAAACAACAAAAAGTGACAGAAAAAAGGTGGGGTGGCGAGGCTTGAAAGGTAGAGCAGCAGTGCCAGCAACATTAGGGTTCCTGGTTTGATCCCAGCTTCCGCCATCGTAGTCACGTTAGTTGTGTACTTGAGCCCTTACCCTTGCTTTTGATAGGTCTTGGTTAGAGCCTTGCATGGCAGCTTTTGCCATCAGTGTGTGAACGTGTGTGTGAATGGGTGAATGTGGAAATAGTGTCAAAGCGCTTTGAATACCTTGAAGGTAGAAAAGCGCTATAGAAGTTACAGAAAACAACAGAGAGTTACGGAAAACAACATAAAGTTAGAGAAAATACCGAAAAGTTACAGAAAACAACGGACATTTACAGAAAATCACTTAAAGGAACAGAAACAAATTGAAAGTTACAGAAAACAACAGAAAGTTACAGAAAACCACGGAAAATTACAGAAAATGACTGAAAGCGACAGAAAATGACGAAAAGTTATCGAAAATAACGGAAACTTGCGGAAAACAACGGAAAGTTACCGAAAACAACAAAGTTACAGAAAATAAAGGAAATTTACTGAAAACAACAGAAATGTATAGCAAATGACAGGAAGTTGCAAAAAATAACAAACATGTACAGAAAACCACAAAAAAGTTCTAGAAAATAATGCAAAGGTTCCAGTAAACAACAGAGATTTATGGAAAATAACGAAAAATGACAGAAAATAACTGAAAGCAACAGAAAATAATGAAAAGTTACAGAAAATAACGGAAAGTTACAGAAAACAGCGGAAAGTTACAGAAAATGACCGAAAGCGACACACAATTACAGAAAGTTACAGAAATGACTGAAAGCAACAGAAAATAATAAAAAGTTACAGAAATTAACAGAACGTTTCAGAAAACAACAGAATGTTGGAGAAAACAACGGAGAGTTACAGAAAACAATGTAAAGTTACATAAAATAATGAAAAGTTACAGAAAACAGCAGAAACTTACAAAAAACAATGCAAAGTTACAAAAAATATCGAAAAATTACAGAAAACAATGTAAAGTTACATAAAATAATGAAAAGTTACAGACAACAGCAGACACTTACAAAAAACAATGTAAAGTTACAAAAAATTTCGAAAAGTTACAGAAAACAACGGAAAGTCAAAGAAAATAACAAAAAGTTACAGAAAACAACGGACATTTACAGAAAATAACTTAAAGGACCAGAAAATAATGGAGAGTTACAGAAAACAACAGAAAGTTACACAACGGAAAATTACAGAAAATGATGAAAACTTAGGGCGTAGTGCGTAGGGTGCAGTGGGAGAGTGGCCGTGCGCAATCCCCACCTAGTACCAACCTCGTCATGTCCGTTGTGTCCTGAGCAAGACACTTCACCCTTGCTCCTGATGGGTGCTGGTTAGCGCCTTGCATGGCAGCTCCCTCCATCAGTGTGTGAATGTGTGTGTTAATGGGTGAATGTGGAAGTAGTGTCAAAGCGCTTTGAGTACCTTGAAGGTAGAAAAGCGCTATACAAGTACAACCCATTTACTTATCGAAAAATAATGGAAAGTTACAGAAAACAATAAAGTTGCAGAAAATAAAGGAAAGTTACTGAAAACAACAGAAAGTTATAGAAAACAACAGGAAGTTGCAGAAAATAACAATGTACAGAAAACAACAGAAAGTTCAAGAAAATAATGAAAAGGTTCCAGTAAACAACAGAGATTTATGAAAAATAACAAAAAATTACAGAAAATAACTGAAAGCAACAGAAATAATGAAAAGTTACATAAAATAACGGAAAGTTACAGAAAACAACAGAAAGTTACAGAACACAACGGAAGGTTACAGAAAATGGCCGGAAGCAACAGAAAATAATAGAAAGTTACAGAAAATAACTGAAAGCAGCAGAAAATTATAGAAAGTTATATAAAATAACGGAAAGTTACACAAAATGACAAAAAGTTACAGAAAACAACGAAAGTTACATAAAATAACTGAAAGCAACAGACAATAATAGAAAGTTACAGAAAATAACAGAAAGTTACAGAAAACAACGGAAGGTTACAGAAAATGGACGGAAGCAACAGAAAATAATAGAAAGTTACAGAAAATAACAAAAAGTTACAGAAAATAACTGAAAGCAGCAGAAAATAATAGAAAGTTACATAAAATAACGGAAAGTTACACAAAATGACAGAAAGTTACAGAAAACAACGAAAGTTACATAAAATGACTGAAAGCAACAGAAAATAATAGAAAGTTACAGAAAATGACAGAAAGTTACAGAAAACAACGGAAGGTTACAGAAAATGGACGGAAGCAACAGAAAATAATAGAACGTTACAGAAAATAACAAAAAATTACAGAAAATAACTGAAAGCAGCAGAAAATAATAGAAAGTTACAGAAAAATAACAGAAAGTTACAGAAAACAACGGAAGGTTAAAGAAAATGGGCGAAAGCAACAGAAAATAACAGAAAGCTACAGAAAATAACTGAAAGTTTCAGAAAATAACAGAAAGTTACATAAAATAACTGAAAGCAACAGAAAATAATGAAAAGTTACAGAAAATAACGGAAAGTTTCAGAAAAGAATGGAATGTTACAGAAAATGTCCGAAAGCAACAGAAAATACTTAAGTTACAGAAAATAATGAAAAGTTACAGAAAATAACTAAAAGCAACCGAAAATTATTAAAAGTTACAGAAAATAACAGAAAGTTTCAGAAAACCACAGAACGTTGGAGAAAACAACGGAACGTTAGAGAAAACAATGTAAAGTTACAGAAAATAATGAAAAGGTACAGAAAACAGCAGAAACCTACAAAAAACAATGTAAAGTTACAAAAAATATTGAAAAGTCACAGAAAATATTGAAAAGTCACAGAAAATAACAGAAAGTTACAGAAAACAACGGAAAGTTACAGAAAACAACGGAAAGCTACAGAAAATAACAAAGTTACAGAAAACATCAAATAGTTACAGAAAACAACGGAAAGTCACAGAAAATAACGAAAAGTTACAGAAAATAACGAAAAGTTACAGAAAAATCACAGAAAGTTACAGAAAATAATAAGTTACAGAAAACAACGGAAAGTTACAGAAAATAACGAAAAGTTACAGAAAAATCACGGAAAGTTACAGAAAATCACGGAGAGTTACAGAAAACAACGAAAAGTCACAGAAAACAACGGAAAGTTACCGAAAATAACGAAAATTTACAGAAAAATCATGGAAAGTTACAGAAAATAATGATAAGTTACAGAAAACAACGGAAAGTTACAGAAAATAAAAAGTTACATAAAACAACGGAAAGTCATAGACAATAACGGAAAGTCACAGAAAACAACGGAAAATCACAAAAAATAACGGAAAGTTACAGAAAATTACGAAAAGTTACAGAAAACAACGGAAAGTTACAGAAAATTACGGAAAGTTACAGAAAACAAAGGAAAGTCACAGAAAACAATGGAAAGTTACATAAAATAATGGACATTTGCAGAAAATAAAAAGTTACATATAAGAATGGAAAGTCATAGAAAATAACGGAAAGTCACAGAAAACAACGGAAAATCACAGAAAATAACGGAAAGCTACATAAAATAACGAAAAGTTACAGAAAACAACGGAAAGTCACAGAAAACAATGGAAAGTTACAGAAAACAACGGAAAGTCACAGAAAACACTGGAAAATTACAGAAAATAACGGAAAGTTACAGAAAATAAAAAGTTACATAAAACAACGGGAAGTCATAGAAAATAACGAAAAGTTACAGAAAACAACGGAAAGTCACAGAAAATAACGGAAAGTTACAGAAAATAAAAAGTTACATAAAACAACGGGAAGTCATAGAAAATAACAAAAAGTTACAGAGAACAACGGAAAGTCACAGAAAATAACGAAAAGTTACAGAAAACAAAGGAAAGCCACAGAAAAAAAACGTAAAAGCTGGAAAGTTACATTAAACAAGAGAAAATGCATGTACATGTCCAGGTCTAGCATTAGAAAAGTTCAACTGGGTAGAATTTTAACCTTGGTCAGTGTATACTTCCACATCTGTTTGTCAGCCGGGCTTCCTTTTGTTTTCGTCCACCCGCATCGCCTATACAAAACATTTCTGTCGGATATATATATATATATATATATATATATATATATATATATATACATAGAGTTGACGCACAAGTAAGAAGTCAATGTTTTCTTAGCGCGTGGACTGGATAACGAGCTTGATTAGAATGCAGTCAGACTTTCTCCTCACCTCTCGCTTAGCAGCTTATCAAACATTTATGAGAAATCTGCTGGGCTTTGGGCTGCAAACAACAAACAAACACAAAAAAATCCAGCTTGGAAAACATGTTGATGTTCAACTTTGGGCGGCTTAGTTTGGACGTGAAGTGCAAATAAGACACGTCTTATTTTGAAAAGTCCAACACTAACGACGGCCACTCGTGACATGCGATAAAAAAATATTCTCATCATATTAATATGCACAATAAAACACAATAACAATGGTCACACGTGACACACAATAAAAAGATCATCATAATATTATTAAGCACAATAACACAATGATGGTCACACATGACAAAAATTTTTTATATTATATTAATATGCACAATAACACAATAACGATGGTCACACAAGACACAATAAAAATATTCTCATCATATTAATATGCACAATAAAACACAATAACGATGGTTACAAGTGACACACAATAAAACGATTATCATAATATTATTAAGCACAATAACACAATAATGATGGTCACACATAACAAAAAATTTAAATATTATCATATCAATATGCACAATTACACAATAACGATGGTCACACATGACACACAATAAAAATATTCTCATCATATTAGTATGCACAATAACACAATATCAATGGTCACACATAACACAATAAAAAATATTATCATCATATTAATATGCACATTAAAACACAATAACAATGGTCACACATGACACACAATAAAAATATTATTATAATGTTATTAAGCACAATAACACAATAATGATGGTCACACATGACACAAAATAAAAAGATTCTCATCATATTAATATGCACAATAACACAATGATTGTCACACATATCAACAAATTTAAATATTATCATATTAATATGCACAATAACACAATAACGATGGTCACACATGACACACGATAAAAAAGATTCTCATCATATTAATATGCACAATAAAACAATAACAATGGTCACACATGACACACAATAAAAAAAATTCATAATATTATTAAGCACAATAACACAATAATGATGGTCACATAAAACAAAAAATAAAAATAGCATCATATTAATATGCACATTAACGCAATAACGATGGTCACGCATGACACACAATAAAAATATTATCATAATATTATTAAGCACAATAACACAATAACGATGGTCACACATGACACAATAAATATATTCTCATCATATTCATATGCACAATAAAACAATAACAATGGTCACACATGACACACAATAAAAATATTCTCATCATATTAATATGCACAATAAGACAATAACAATGGTCACACATGACACACAAGAAAAAGATTATTATAATATAATTAAGCACAATAACACAATGATGGTCACACATGACAAAAAATTTAAATATTATCATATTAATATACACAATAACGATGGTCACACATGACACACAATAAAAATATTCTCATCATATTAATATGCACAATAAAACACAATAACGATGGTTACACGTGACACACAATAAAACGATTATCATAATATTATTAAGCACAATAACACAATAATGATGGTCACACATAACACAAAATTTAAATATTATCATATCAATATGCACAATTACACAATAACGATGGTCACACATGACACACAATAAAAATATTCTCATCATATTAGTATGCACAATAACACAATATCAATGGTCACACATAACACAATAAAAAATATTATCATCATATTAATATGCACATTAAAACACAATAACAATGGTCACACATGACACACAATAAAAAGATTATTATAATGTTATTAAGCACAATAACACAATAATGATGGTCACACATGACACAAAATAAAAAGATTCTCATCATATTAATATGCACAATAACACAATGATGGTCACACATATCAACAAATTTAAATATTATCATATTAATATGCACAATAACACAATAACGATGGTCACACATGACACACGATAAAAAAGATTCTCATCATATTAATATGCACAATAAAACAATAACAATGGTCACACATGACACACAATAAAAAAATGTCATAATATTATTAAGCACAATAACAAAATAATGATGGTCACATAAAACAAAAAATAAAAATAGTATCATATTAATATGCACATTAACGCAATAACGATGGTCACACATGACACACAATAAAAATATTATCATAATATTATTAAGCACAATAACACAATAACGATAGTCACACATGACACAATAAATATATTCTCATCATATTCATATGCACAATAAAACAATAACAATGGTCACACATGACACACAATAAAAATATTCTCATCATATTAATATGCACAATAAGACAATAACAATGGTCACACATGACACACAATAAAAATATTCTCATCATATTAATTTACACAAAAAAGTATTTAGTCATCTATCAGCTCACCTAATTAAGCGAGAAAAAAAGGGGAGGATCACAATTTGGCCTTTTGGTGCACAGGTTAACGTGCCCTCCACACACACACACATACACACACACACACACACACACACACACACACACACACACACACACACACACACACACACACACACACACACACACACACACACACACACACACAAACACAAACACACACACACACACACACACACACACACACACACACACACACACACACACACACACACACACACACACACACATACACACACACACACACACACACATTCTTGTATTTGTTACCTTCTCGAGACCCAAGAGAAATGCCTACCTCTTTAGGACCACCCTTTCTAGATATATAAAGATTTGTATTTACAACATTAATAATATATACATACTATGCAAATATAAAACAACTTGCTTTGAAAAATTTGTTGGAATTCCACAAGAAAAAGGTCATAATTTCACAAGAAAAATTTTGGCGGTATTATAATAAAAGTTGTACTTTTACTCAACGCAAGTCAAGATTTTACAAGAAAAACTTAATATATGTGCAATCTTATGATAAAAGTTGGAATTTTACTCAATAACAGTCACAATTTTCCAAGAAAAGCTTAAAATGTTGGCAATTTTATGAAAAGAGTCGTAATTTTACTCGACAAAAGTCACAATTTTATAAGAAAACTTTAAAATGTTGGCAATATTCTAATAATAAATCGCAATTATACTTGGCAAAATAATGACAAAAGGCACCTTAAAAGAACAACAACAAAAAATTGGCAATACTGTGATACAACTCAGAATTTTATATGACAAATGTCACCATTTTGCATTAAAAAGTAATAATTTTACATAAAAAAAGTAATAATTTTACGAGAAAACATTGCAATATAACAGAAAGAATATGAGAAAAAGCCTGATTTTAGTTATTTTTATTTTTTTTATGTTTTGTTTGGAATTGTTACAGTATGTCTCTATATACATATTTATTTTTTAAGTGCATGTTGGCCAAAGGGGGCGCATTTCAATTACTTACATACACTTGTTATTACATATGTTGGCTAGAAGGGGAGCACTTCTAATTCTTACACATACTTGTTATTTCATATGTTGACCAGAGGGGGAGCACTTTTAAAAGCGACACACAGTCAATTTAAAAAAAATCCCTCTTAAGGACTGCCCTTTCTAGATATACTGTATAAGAATGTGTATTTACAGCATTAATAATATATACATACTATGCAAATATAAAAAAGCTTGTTGTGAAAAATGAGTTGGAATTTCACAAGAAAAATTTAGAATTTTGGCAGTATTATAATAAAAGTAGTCATTTTACTCAACGCAAGTCAAAACTTTACAAGAAAAACTGAACATTTGTGCAATATTGTGATAAAAGTTGGAATTTTACTCAATAACAGTCGCAACTTTACAAGAAAAGCTTATGGTGTTGGCAATTTTATGAAAAGAGTCGTAATTTTACTCGACAAAAGTCACAATTTTATAAGAAAACTTTAAAATGTTGGCAATATTAGAATAATAACCGGAATTTTACATGGCAAAATAATGACAAAAGTCAAAATTTTACTCAAAAAATGTCACTATTTTACAAGAACAACAAAAAAATTGGCAATATTGTGATACAAGTCAGAATTTTATATGACAAATGTCACCATTTTGCATTAAAAAGTAATAATTTTACATTAAAAAAGTAATACTTTTACATTAAAAAGTAATATTACGGGAAAATATTGCAATATTACAGAAACAGAAAGAATATGAGAAATTGTTCCCAATTCTTTAAAGAAAAAAGTCGACACATTGTGAGAAAAAGCCAGCTTTTAGTTATTTAAAAACATTTTTTTTTAATGTTTTGTTTGTAAGTGTTTTTTCCATCCATCCATCCATTTTCTACCGCTTGTCCCTTTTTAATTATTATTACAGTATGTCTCTATATACATAATTATTTATTTTTTAAATTAATTTTGGCCAAAGGGGGCGCATTTCAGATTCTTACACACACTTGTTATTTTATATGTTGACCAGAGGGGGAGCACTTTTAAAACCGACACACAGTCAATTTGAAAAATCCCTCCTTTTTGGGACCACCCTCATTTTGATAGATTTCACCACCAGGGGTGCTAATGAGATATTCTCTATTCGATGCAACGGTTTTCACCGGTCCTCATATGGAAGGTACTTTTCTTTGTTGATGTCTCAAGAAGGGTGAAAATACAAGAACACACACACACACACACACACACACACACACACACACACACACACACACACACACACACACACACACACACACACACACACACACTTTTGGGGGGGTGCATGCCGTAATCTGGCAGGCAGGAAACAAAAGGCCTCGTTAATGCAGAGACTCACTGGGGCCTTTGATGTGGATCCAAACCATTCACAGACACACGCACACACACACACACACACACACACACACACACACACACACACACACACACACACACACACACACACACACACACACACACACGCACGCTTACACACACACGCTTACACACACTCAACCAAATACCTCAAACACACGCTTAAGCAGAAAAAAAGAAGGTAAACGTTGCAAAGATATTATCTTGCAGCGTGCGCCATTTAAAGGTCACGTCGCACGCTTGAATGGAAAGACTGTTTTCACTTCCAACTACAAAATCTACCTACTAACTTTCTATCTCCCTTATATTCTTTTTTATCTACCTACTAACTTTCTATCTCCCTTATATTCTTTTTTATCTACCTACTAACTTTCTATCTCCCTTATATTCTTTTTTATCTACCTACTAACTTTCTATCTCCCTTACATTCTTTTTTATCTACCTACTAACTTTCTATCTCCCTTACATTCTTTTTTATCTACCTACTAACTTTCTATCTCCCTTATATTCTTTTTTATCTACCTACTAACGTTCTATTTACCTACTATTTTTTTAGTCTACCGATTATCTTTCTATCTATCTACTAACTTTTTTTAATCTCTCTACCAACTTTCTATTTGGGCAGCACATTGCTACAATGCTAAGCTAATGGCAGGACTTTGCTATAATGCTAGATTTAACAATATTATGATAAAAGTTGGAATGTTACTCAATAACAGTCGCAATTTTACAAGAAAAGCTTAACATTTTGGTAATTTTATGAAAAGAGTCGTAATTTTACTCGACAGAAGTCACAATTTTATAAGAAAACTTTAAAATTTTGGCAATATTATAATAAGGAATCGCAATTTTACTTGGCAAAATTTTGACAAAACTCATAATTTTACTCAAAAAATTGCTCTTACGCTAAGCTAATGTCAGGACATTGCTATAATGCTAAGCTAATGTCAGGATATTGCTATAATGCTAAGCTAATGTCAGGATATTGCTATAATGCTAAGCTAATGTCAGGACATTGCTATAATGCTAAGCTAATGGCAGGACATTGCTATAATGCTAAGCTAATGACAGCACATTGGTACAATGCTATCTAATGGCAGCACATTGCTATTATGCTAAGCTAATGGCAGCACATTGCTACTTTGCTATCTAATGGCAGCACATTGCTATTATGCTAAGCTAATGGCAGGACATTGCTATAATGCTAAGCTCATGTCAGCACATTGCTACTATACTAAGCTAATAGCAGCACATACAGTAGCTACTTTGCTAGGCTAATGGCAGCACATTACTATTATGCTAAGTTAATGGCAGGACATTGCTATTTTGCTAAGCTAATGGCAGAACATTGCTATAATGCTAAGCTAATGTCAGGACATTGCTATAATGCTAAGCTAATGGCAGAACATTGCTATAATGCTAAGCTAATGGCAGAACATTGCTATAAGGTTAAGTTAATGTCAGGACATTGCTATAATGCTAAGCTAATGTCAGGACATCGCTATAATGCTAAGCTAATGGCAGGACATTGCTATAATGCTAAGCTAATGGCAGCACATTGCTACTATACTAAGCTAATGGCAGCATATACAGTAGCTAGTTTGCTAAGCTAATGGCAGCACATTGCTAAAATGCTAAGCTAATGGCAGCACATTGCTGTTATGCTAAGCTAATGGCAGCACATTGCTGTTATGCTAAGCTAATGACAGCACATGGCTACAATGCTATCTAATGGCAGCACATTGCTATTATGCTAAGCTAATGGCAGCACATTGCTGTTATGCTAAGCTAATGGCGGGACATTGCTATAATGCTAAGCTAATGGCAGAAGATTGCTATAATGCTAAGCTAATGGCAGAAAATTGCTACAATGCTAAGTTAATGTCAGGACATTGCTATAATGCTAAGCTAATGTCAGGACATTGCTATAATGCTAAACTAATGGCAGCACTTTGCTATTATGCTAAGCTAATGGCACGACATTGCTATTATGCTAGGCTAATGGCAGCACATTGCTATTATGCTAAGCTAATGGCAGCACATTGCTACTATACTAAGCTAATGGCAGCACATTGTTAAAATGCTATCTAATGGCAGGACATTGCTACTATACTAAGCTAATGGCAGCACATTGCTACTTTGTTATCTAATGGCAGCGCATTGCTATTATGCTAAGTTAATGGCAGGACATTGCTATAATGCTAAGCTAATGTCAGGACATTGCTATAATGCTAAGATAATGGCAGCATATTGCTATTATGCTAAGCTAATGGCAGCACATTGCTACTATGCTAAGCTAATGGCAGCACATACAGTAGCTACTTTGCTAAGCTAATGTCAGGACATTGCTATTATGCTAAGCTAATGGCAGGACATTGCTATAATGCTAAGCTAATGGCAGCACATTGCTATAATGCTAAACTAATGGCAGCACATTAAATGATAAATGATAAATGGGTTGTACTTGTATAGCGCTTTTCTACCTTCAAGGTACTCAAAGCACTTTGACACTACTTCCACATTTACCCATTCACACACACATTCACACACTGATGGAGGGAGCTGCCATGCAAGGCGCTAACCAGCACCCATCAGGAGCAAGGGTGAAGTGTCTTGCTCAGGACACAACGGACATGACGAGGTTGGTACTAGGTGGGGATTGAACCAGGGACCCTCGGGTTGCGCACGGCCACTCTTTCACTGCGCCACGCCGTCCCTACATTGCTATTATGCTAAGCTAATGGCAGGACATTGCTACTATACTAAGCTAATGGCAGCACATTGTTAAAATGCTATCTAATGGCAGCACATTGCTATTATGCTAAGCTGATGGCAGCACATTGCTATTATGCTAAGCTAATGGCAGCACATTGCTGTTATGCTAAGCTAATGGCAGCACATTGCTATTATGCTAAGCTAATCGCAGCACATTGCTATAATGCTAAGCTAATGGCAGCACATTGCTACTTTGCTATCTAATGGCAGCACATTGCTATTATGCTAAGCTAATGGCAGCACATTGCTACTATACTAAGCTAATGGCAGCATATACAGTAGCTACTTTGCTAAGCTAATGGCAGCCCATTGCAATTATTGCTAATATTTTATTTTATTAGGGGGAAATCTGTTGAATGTGTTTGTTGTTAGCTTATGTTGTTAGCATTAAATCTAATAGGAGTGTAAACGTTGATCTGAAGGATTTAGCAGAAGCTCAAAGACAAACCAGATGCTAATGCTAATCTGAATCGCTTGGTCATACGTCACTAATATGTCGTTAGCATTAGCTCGCAGAAAGAACTTGGGGGAATCTGGTGCTTATGCTAATCCGAACCACATTGCAGTACTGTACTTTTTAATGGTGAGGAATCTGAAGTTTGTTCAAGTTTTAGCTCAAATAAATATAAATTCCGCGCTAACGTGCATGACGAGCTGCACAAATCACCTAGAAGCGGCAGCAACAAAAACATCCATCAAAAGTTCCACATGTGTTCTTTTGTGTTGGCGCCCCTTTTGAGGGGACAGAGGGCGAGTGTGGGGGGGATGAAAGGTGACTTCACAGTGGTCTCTTTCTAGTGGTGACCGTCAGCACATGACAGTGGACCGCCTTGCAGAAAATAGTCTGATGTGGCCTGCGGGAGGATGTGGATCTGTATGATGGATCATTGTTCATGTGTGCGTGTGTGTGTGTGTGTGTGTGTGTGTGTGTGTGTGTGTGTGTGTGTGTGTGTGTGTGTGTGTGTGTGTGTGTGTGTTCTTGTATTTCTACCCTTCTTGAGACATCCACAAGGAAAAGTACCTTCCATATGAGGACCGGTGAACAAGTTAGGACTGAAATCATGGTCCCAATACGGAAAACCATTGCATCTAATAGAGAATGTCTCATTTGCACCCCTGGTGGTGAAATCTATCAAAATGAGGGTGGTCCTAAAAAGGTGGGATTTTTCAAATTGACTGTGTGTCGGTTTTAAAAGTGCTCCCCCTCTGGTCAATATATGAAATAACAAGTGTGTGTAAAAAATTTAAGTGCTCCCTCTCTGGTCAACATATGAAATAACAATTGTGAGTAAGAAATTGAAGTGCTCCCCCTCTGGTCAACATATAAAATAACAAGTGTGTGTAAGAAATTGAAGTGCTCCCCCTCTGGTTAACATATGAAATAACAAGTGTGTGTAAGAAATTGAAGTGCTCCCTCTCTGGTCAACATATGAAATAACAAGTGTGTGTAAGAAATTGAAGTGCTCCCCCTCTGGTTAACATATGAAATAACAAGTGTGTGTAAGAAATTGAAATGCGCCCCCTTTGGGCAAAATGTATTTTAAAAAAAAGAAAAGAATAAATATGTATATAAATAATAACTTTAAGTAAATAATGAAGATTAAAAAACGTTAATTTTTTTTTAACTAAAAGCAGTCTTTTTCTCACAATGTGTGGACTTTTTTCTTATAAAATTGGGGACAATTTCTCATATTCTTTCTGTTTCTGTAATATTGCAATATTTTCTCGTAAAATTATCACTGTTTTATGTAAAATGTATTACTTTTTAATGCAAAATGGTGACATTTGTCATATAAAATTCTGACTTATCACAATATTGCCAATTTTTTTCGCTGTTCCTGTAAAATGGTGACTTTTTTTTAGTAAAATTATGAATTTTCTCATAATTTTGCCGGATAAAATTCCGATTATTATTATAATATTGCCAAAATGTGAAAGTTTTCTTATAAAAATTGTGACTTTTGTCGAGTAAAATTACGACTCTTTTCATAAGATTGCCAAAATGTTAAGCTTTTCTTGTAAAATTGCGACTGTTATTGAGTAAAAATCCAACTTTCATCATAATATTGCACAAATGTTTATTTTTTCTTGTAAAATTTTGACTTGCGTCAAGTAAAATGACGACTTTTATTATAATACTGCCAAAATTATATGTTTTTCTTGTGAAATTGTGACCTTTTTCTTGTGAAATTCCAACTCATTTTTCACAACAAGCTGTTTTATATTTGCATAGTATGTATATATTATTAATGTTGTAAATACACATCTTTATATAAATAGAAAGGCTGGTCCTAAAGAGGTATTTTTCAAATTGACTGTGTGTCGCTTTTAAAAGTGCTCACCCTCTGGTCAACATATGAAATAACAAGTGTGTGTAAGAAATTTGAGTGCTCCCCCTCTGGTCAACATATGAGATAACAAGTGTGTGTAAGAAATTGAAAGGCGCCCCCTTTGGGCAAAATGTATTTTTTAAAAATTGAATAAATATGTATATAAATAATAACTTTAAGTAAATAATGAAGATTAAAAAACATTAAAAATGTTTTTACTAAAAGCAGTCTTTTTCTCACAATGTGTCGACTTTCTTATAAAATTGGGAACAATTTCTCATATTTTTTCTGTTTCTGTAATATTGCAATATTTTCTCGTAAAATTATCACTGTTTTACGTAAAAAGTATTACTAAGCTTTTCTTGTAAAATTGCGACTGTTATTGAGTAAAAATCCAACTTTCATCATAATATTGCACAAATGTTCAGTTTTTCTTGTAAAATTTTGACTTGCGTTGAGTAAAATTACGACTTTTATTATAATACTGCCAAAATTATAAGTTTTTCTTGTGAAATTGTGACCTTTTTCTTGTGAAATTCCAACTCATTTTTCACAACAAGCTGTTTTATATTTGCATAGTATGTATATATTATTAATGTTGTAAATACAAATCTGTATATGTCTAGAAAGGGTGGTCCTAAAGATGTAGGCATTATTCTCAGGTCTCAAGAAGGTAACAAATACAAGAATGCATGTGTGTGTGTGTGTGTGTGTGTGTGTGTGTGTGTGTGTGTGTGTGTGTGCGTGTGTGTGTGTGTGTGTGTGTGTGTGTGTGTGTGTGTGTGTGTGTGTGTGTGTGTGTGTGATTGTTTCCATGCAATGAGCAGAAGGATTAAAGAGGATTAAATGTGTTGCAAACTCACGAAAAAAAACAAGAAGAAGAATACATGAGGAAAACCACAAGAAATAGAAAGGAGTCCTATAGGTGGCGCTAGTAAGATACTGTAACTACACTACAGCTTCTATATGGACAATTACAGTCAGCAGATGAGGAATAAATTATATATTATAATTAGTGCTGTCCCGATACTAATATTTTAGTACCAAAATGTATTTCGATACTTTTCGATAAAAAAAATTGCATTATTGGCTTTATTTTAGCAAAAAATCTGAGGGTACATTAAACATTTGTTTCTTATTGCAAGTTGGGTGGGGGACCGATACTTTTTAGAGGCGGTATAGTACCAAATATGATTCATTAGTATACCGGTACTACGTTTGTATTATAGTACCGGTATACCGTACAACCCTATATTATATATAAAATAGGGCTGTAAATCTTCGGGCACCACACGATTAGATTCGATTCCAGAGAGAGAGAGAGACACACAGACTCAGAAAAAGAAATTTCGCTAGAGGGCAACCCCTACAATGATTATTACATTTTAATAGAAGTGTAGATAGAAACATGGTACAACAGAAAGTAACCAGATATTAACAGTAAATTAGGCATATAATAATAATAGTTGTGAGAAAATAATACAACTGGAAATGACGCAATATGTTACAGCATACAGCATTATTGTATTGTTATGCTAAAATATTTATGTATTTATATCTAAATATATTTTATAATATCTAAATGTTGCAAAGGTCCATAGTGACTTTTAAAGATAATCTATATTAGGTTATTATTTATTTATTTACTGTATTTTGGAAATCGCAAACAATAAATAAATAACTGGATGTGTTTCAATTTTGACTAAGTAATAGATTAAATGGCATGTAAGAATATAAGTAAAATAACATATTGCTAATAAACATGTAAAACTTAAGTAACATATAAATAAATATATTGAATATGAATGAAATCCAAAAATATATAGGTGAAAATAATACAATTGCAAATATAGATAATAAAAAGCAGGCTGTGGCCAATTTGTGATCAAAGTAACAAATGAACACCATTAAATATTAAATATATTTTTTACAAATTGCGATGAGGTGGCGACTTGTCTAGGGTGTACCCCGCCTTCCGCCCGATTGTAGCTGAGATAGGCTCCAGCGCCCCCCGCGACCCCAAAGGGAATAAGCGGTAGAAAATGGATGGATGGATGGCATTTAAAGTTAATAAATACAAAATGATAATAATAACACGTTAAGAATAAAGGTCCGTGTCTAACATATGATTGATGTAACTGATAAATACACATAATTAAATATAAAATATGACATTTCATCAATATTGAATATAATATTTTCTACAAAATTACATTTGTAATAAAATAAAAATGACAAAACATGATAATACTAACGTGTTAAGAATAAAAGGCAGTGTGTAGTGTTTAATTAAAGTAAGAGATGAATACACATAATTTAATATAATTGTAATTGTAAAATTCCACATCAAAAATGCCTCAACATGCTAACACAACAGTAATAGTAATGATAATAATAATAATAATAATAATAATAGTAGTAGTAATCATAATAATAACAATAGTAATATATTAAGAATAAAAGGATGTGTCTAACATTTGATTAAAGAAACCTAGAAATAACATTAAAAGAAATTAAATAAGAAATAAAAGCAGTAAAAGGGCCTTTTATTGCATTTGTAAAAATACAAAATATTTCATGAGCAAAAGTCTCATACTGTTGTCGCTACTGTACGCAGGAAGAACATTTTGAGAGGGAGAATGTTTCACACTTTCCGGAATGGTCCCCCCAACAAGCTGCTTGTTCCCAGCCAATAATAATTAAAAAAAAGAAGACGACGGTTTAAAACCGCCGGAGCCCGTCAGCGGTGAGAAACATCCACTTTGCTGTAAAAACCTTCGTTCTCACAGTAAATCATATCATATTTGATGAAAATGATGACATGTTGCAAAGTGCTGCAATTAGTTGTTACAGGCAGTGCTGGAACGTCAGCAAATATCACATGTCATACATCATATATCATATATATATATATATATATATATATATATATATATATATATATATATATATATGTACAGTTGCGGTCAGAAGTTTACATACACTTGTAAAGAACACAATGTCATGGCTGTCTTGAGTTTCCAATCATTTATACAATTCTTATTTTTTTGTGATAGAGTGATTGGAGCACATACTTGTTGGTCACAAAAAAACATTCATGAAGTTTGATTCTTTTATGAATTTATTATGGGTCTACTGAAAATGTGAGCAAATCTGCTGGGTCAAAAGTATACATACAGCAATGTTAATATTTGCTTACATGTCCCTTGGCAAGTTTCACTGCAATAAGGCACTTTTGGTAGCCATCCACAAGCTTCTGCTTGAATTTTTGACCACTCCTCTTGACAACAATTGGTGCAGTAGTCGATACTACTATGATTACATCGATATTTTTTTTAGCATCGTTTAAAAAAAAATTCATATTATGTTTATACACTCAGGAAATATGTCCATGGACACATGAGGACTTTGAATATGACCAATGTATGATCCAGTAACGACTTGGTATCGGATTGATACCTAAATTTGTGGTATCATCCAAAATTAATGTAAAGTATCAAACAACAGAAGAATAAGTGATTATTACATTTGATTTTAACAGAAGTGTAGATAGAACATGTTAAAAGGGAAATTAACCAGATATTAACAGTAAATGAACAAGTGGATTAATAATCATTTTTTATAGCTTGTCCTTTATAATGTTGACAAAATAATAGAATGATAAATGACACAATATGTTACTGCATATGTCAGCAGACTAATTAGGAGCCTTTGTTTGTTTACTTAATAATAAAAGACAAGTTGTCTTGTATGTTCACTATTTTATTTACGGACAGAATTGCAATATTAAACATAATGTTTAATGTACCCTAATATGTTTTGTTAAAATAAAGCAAACAATGACATTTTTTTAGGTCCCTTTATTTAAAAAGGATCAAAAAGTACCGAAAAGTATCGAAACACATTTTGGTACCGGTAATAAAATATTGGTACCGGGACAACACTAGTGTGTATAATACATAGCTTTGTGTCATTATTGGCTGATTTCAACATTTTGGCTTTTTTTCCATTGTGCTTCTGCCGTTTTCCCGAATTTTGTCGAGTCAGGAGCCACAGAAGGCCCCTGTGCCGCACTTTTGGGCACGCCTGCTGTAGAAACTAACTGTTTATGACCACTATAGTCCTAGTAATGTAGTATATTTCTTCATCCTATGGTCACATATGGGACCATAGGATGGTATAAATCGACACAAAATCCATACTTTGGAGCAATGTTCACGGACTCTAGTATTTGGCATGCACGTTTAGCAAGACGAGCGGGTGCAGTGGGCGGCTGTGTCCTGTTAGGTAAAACTTCCATACTTTCGGCTCTATCTAGTGGTAGTTGAACTATAATTTGAAGATATCCGTATTACACGTATGCTAGCATACATGCTAGCATGTCTTCCAAAGCATTTTGAAAACAAACATATGGCAGTATTATTGTAACAAAACTATTTGCAAATGCATTGTAGTCCGATTTATGTGTCCGTTTACTAATTTGTGTATCTCTTAATCAGATCCGCGTGTGTGTACTTAAATTTATGTGTAAACAAAACATAAAACAATCATTTTTATCAACTTATGGATATTTAGTTGCTAAATCCCGGCCCTTTTTTTTTTATTGACGGCCGAGTCATACCAAAGACTATAAAAATGGGACGCATTACCTCATACTTGCCAACCCTCCCGAATTTTCCGGGAGACTCCCGAAATTTAGTGCTTCTCCCGAAAACCTCCCGGGACAAATATTCTCCCGAAAATCTCCCGATTTTCAGCCGGAGCTGGAGGCCACGCCCCTCCAGCTCCATGCGGACCTGAGTGAGGACAACCTTTTTTCACGACATGAGGACAACAGGGTGACAAGAACTAAATCATCCATACTAGAGATAAATTGTATTATTATGTTTATCTTATCTACAAATAAATATATTTATTAATTAAAAAAACAAAAACGAAATACATTTTTACTATATTTTGCTAAAAACGTCAAAATTAATTGTATTTTTATTTGTATTTTTTCTGACTCCTTATTACATCCAGCCATAGAATTATACATTAAAATAAACATATTTAAAATAATTAATTTTAAATGATCATAATTCATTTAAAATGACCATATTTAATAATTAAAAATAATTGCTTGTTTATCAACAACTTTAGCATTTTATTCGTTACATTTTGAAGCTCTCAGAAGCCAAGTTATGTTATATTCCTTAAGATTTATTTATGCAAGTTTGAAGTATCAATTATCTAAACACAGTTTTGTTTGCATATTTTCAGGATGTAGATATATATATATATATATATATATATATATATATATATATATATATATATATATATATATATATATATATATATATATATATGTATATATATATATATATATATATATATATATATATATATATATATATATATATATATATATATATATATATATATATATATATATATATATATATATATAAACAGTGTTTCCCACACATTCATTTATTTGTGGCGGCCCGCCACGAAAGAATTACGTCCGCCACAAATGGATTTTTCGGCTTTTGACTCGCTCAACTGCTCATAAAAGCAATGGGACTGTCTGTGAATGTTGCTTGTAGTTACACCTCAGGTGCAGTAGGTGGCGGTAGCCTACTATGCACTATGCAATAGCACTTAATTCACCTGGTGGGCCAGAAGAAGAAGAAGAAGAGGGACGGACGGAAGGCATCAAAATATTCGCCGGCTACTTTTCATAATGATGGCGCTTCCTACGTTTCTACCTCAAACGTCCAAAAGCTGCTGAAAGCCTTGATCCAGGATGCCATGGGAAAAAAACTTAAATGGTGCCTTTTGGCGACAGTTAGCAGCTTGGTGGCTCACAGCCGGCTAGCTAACGCTTGCTAGCGTGGTAGCATTGCTTCATTTTTACAGGTGTTATAGGTAGATAGTAGTGATGGGACGCCTCCTCTGTGCCCTGTGAGCGGGTCTTTTCTACAGCCGGAGAAATAATAACTAAGAAGAGAAAGCGTCTAAAATCGAATACGTTGGAAAAACTGTTTTTTTTTAAATAAAAATGTGTAAAAATAAATAAATAATAATTTCCAGGTCCACAAGCATCCTCATTCACAACACGTTCTCTTAGATTTCCATGTTATGATACATGTTCACATTATTTATTGACTGTATCTAAAAAAGACAAAACATATATTTTTATTTAAATGAAGTTATGAAATAATCCTAAATGAAATACAATGACTTGGTTTATATTATTGTATATACTAGGTCAGTGGTTCTCAACCTTTTTTCAGCAATGTACCCCCTGTGATTTTTTTTTAAATTCAAGTACCCCCTAATCAGAGCAAAGCATTTTTGGTTGAAAAAAAAAGATAAAGAAGTAAAATACAGCACTATGTCATCAGTTTCTGATTTATTAAATTGTATAACAGTGCAAAATATTGCTCATTTGTAGTGGTCTTTCTTGAACTATTTGGAAAAAAAAGATATAAAAATAACTAAAAACTTGTTGAAAAATAAACAAGTGATTCAATTATAAATAAAGATTTCTACACCTAGAAGTAATAATCAACTTAAAGTGCCCTCTTTGGGGATTGTATTAGAGATCCATCTGGATTCATGAACTTAATTCTAAACATTTCTTCACAAAAAAAATAAATCTTTAACATCAATATTTATGGAACATGTCCACAAAAAAATCTAGCTGTCAACACTGAATATTGCATAGTTACATTTCTTTTCACAGTTCTTTTTGACAGACATTTTAGTGACAAACCTGAGCTTGTGCTTCACTGAGTTTATGAACTTACATTCATATTTTGTTGAAGTATTATTCAATAAATATATAAAGGATTTTTGAATTGTTGCTATTTTTAGAATATTTTAAAAAAATCTCACGTACCCCTTGGCATACCTTCAAGTACCCCCAGGGGTTCGCGTACCCCCATTTGAGAACCACTGTACTAGGTCATAAAATCAGTGTCAGTTGAGTCGGTCCATAGGTTGCCTGTAGGGATTTTTAATGTCCAGCAGATGCCATTATTTAGTGACACAGTATCGACACAGTATCAATACAGTTTTGCAATGTGTCAAAACGCTTCATGACGCCTCATCAACCCATCACTAGTAGACAGGTTATAGCTGCATCGCTCGCGGCTCGTCATATATTTATCGTTAATCCGTGATTTCACCGAGCGTTTCACTGACGGTGAGCAGCCTGACGCTGCTTCATTAACACCGCCGCTGTTTGACTCGTGGCCCGGGGCAGACGCACGTAGTAACAGTCACGTGTTACAATACCGACGAGCTAACGTGTCCAGGTTATAACCATGTTGTCAATAAACACACATGGATTGAAGCTAAATTGTCCACTGTCCACTGCAGCATGTGAATGCAATGAAAATAATAAAATCTGAGCCAACCAGCTGTTAAAATGTTGTCCAGGTTAATGTTTTGGCCATTAAAGGCCCTTCATTTCAAGATTTCAACTGTGATTGGGCTTTAAACAGGTGGCTGACCTGTTCAGATGAGTGTAACTGCTACTGGTCAAATAATGTGAAATAGCATTTAATTGTACATGTATGCAATGCCATTTAAATGCAATTATAGATAATAATAATAATAATAATAATAAATACTGTGTAGTGTTGTAAATAGTCAACAGGAAGGATTCTATTAAGATATAAGCCATGAGCACTACACAGCCATAAAAAAACCTAGGCAGGACAAGTACAAATATTGGGGCAAGTAGATTTGAGAAGTCAGGCAAGTAGAAAAAAACCTTAACGTTGAACCCTGCATGTGTTGAGCTGCTGCCGCTTAAGGTTAGACGGCACTGTACATAGAGCGCTTCTGCTCGTTAGTAATAAATTCTAATGTTGGATGTTCACTCCTTCACACAGATGAGTATAGAAAAATATTTTCAACGGCCGAAAGGGGCTCGACTTGGAGAGGAGGTAGGCCTACAGTTCGGACCACAGGTGCGACCTGTTCAGCAGCAGCAGCAGGAGGAGGAGGAGGAGGAGGTTGACTGACTGTGGCAGGACACCTCTGCCTCTGTTTCACTTCATGTTGCTGGTAAATAATATGGTTGTAGTAGTAGGCTAAAGTTAAATTATTTAGTATTCACTAATTAAAGGGGCAGAGCTTTAAGAGACATTTTAGCTTTTATATTTTATAAGATATATTTTTTGTAAAAACCACAATTAATAAATATATTTCAGTGAATCACTAATTGTTCAAATCTGTATATAAATATGTACATAAAATGTTGTAATTATATTCCAACTCCGCGTTCTTCTTGGTCATCGCCGCTGCCGCCGCCCCCCACCCCCCGCCCGCCCGCCGACCACACCACCACAAATAGATGCCTGTCCTGTGGGAAACACTGATATATATATATATATATATATATATATATATATATATATATATATATATATATATATATATATATATATATATATATTTATATATATATATGAAATACTTGACTTGGTGAATTCTAGCTGTAAATATACTCCTCCCCTCTTAACCACGCCCCCAACCACGCCCTGCCCCAACCCTGATCACGCCCCCCGCCCCCCACTCCCGAAATCTGAGGTCTCAAGGTTGGCAAGTATGCATTACCTCCCTGCTTGGCACTCAGCATCAAGGGTTGGAATTGGGGGTTGAATCACCAAAAATGATTCCCGGGCGCAGCCACCGCTGCTGCTCACTGCTCCCCTCACCTCCCAAGGGGGTGATCAAGGGTGATGGGTCAAACGCAGAGAATAATTTCGCCACACCTAGTGTGTGTGTGACAATCATTGGCACTTTAACTTTAACTTTAACTTTAAAAGTGTGTAGCTAATTTAGCTTAACACCTTACAGTAACAGTAGGTTGTTTTTAGAGCTGTGTGAGAACTTTCAAGTCAACATGACTGATGGGGTTTTAATAACAGCGCCACCATGTGGTGTGTAAAAAGAATAGCACACGGTATTTTTTGGCACTTCCATAAAGGAAATAGCGTTACTCGTTTGATTGATTGATTGATTGATTGATTGATTGAAACTTTTATTAGTAGATTGCACAGTACAGTACATATTCCGTACAATTGACCAATAAATGGTAACACCCGAATAAGTTTTTCAACTTGTTTAAGTCGGGTTCCACGTTAATCAATTCATGGTATTAATATATACTATCATCATACTACAGTCATCACACAAGTTAATCATCAGAGTATATACATTGAAGTATTTACATTATTTACAATAGGGTTCGTGAACGTTTAGGGGGCTTTAACGTGGTGGTCTCCAACTGATGAGTCCTCAGGTGTACCTAATGAAGTGGTATATGCGTGCACGTAAAAAGCCCACCAAACGCGAGCCGACAGCCCCTTACCTGCCAGGTTAGTCGTGAAATCCCGATTTCCTCGGCTGGTGTCTCGGGGGGGCCAACGTCTGCGGTCGCCGAGATACCACGCCGACCCTTTGATGTCGGCGAGGAACCCGAGGGCGACAATATGGAAGACATTTCTCCGATTATTAAGAACGCTCGCTCGCGGTTAGATAATTTGTGCTTTAAAACTGAAAAAAAAAACAAAAAAACCACAAAAAGAAAGCACTGGCACAGGTGGAAAAAGTCTCTTCGCTGTGTCTCAGCTAGCATACGTTAAGTTGTCTCTCGGCTAATTGTTATTCTTTAGGTTATGAGCAAAAATTTAGGTTAGGAGCCTCCGCACGGCGAGTTGGCGTAGTGAATGTCACAGTGAACACGTAAGATCCAACCAAAACATCTGCTCTTACTCGCTAGCATTAGCTTATAGCTAGCATTAGCTTAAAGCTAGCATTAGTTTATAGCTAGCATTAGCCTATAGCTAGCATTAGTTTATAGCTAGCATTAGCTTATAGCTAGCATTCGTTTATAGCTACCATTAGCTTATAGCTAGCATTAGTTTATAGCTAGCATTAGCTTACAGCTAGCATTAGTTTATAGCTAGCATTAGCTTACAGCTAGCATTAGTTTATAGCTAGCATTAGCTTATAGCTAGCATTAGTTTATAGCTAGCATTAGCTTACAGCTAGCATTAGTTTAATGCTAGCTATTTCTAGTTTATAGCTAGAAATAGCTTATAGCTAGCAATAGCTTATAGCTAGAATTAGTTTATAGCTAGCATTAGTTTAAAGCTAGCATTAGTTTAAAAAGCTAGAAATAGCTTATAGCTAGCATTAGCTTATAGCTAGAATTAGTTTATTGCTAGCATTAGCTTACAGCTAGCATCAGCTTAAAAATCTGTTGACACAAAGTTTTTTTAATGTTTCATGCCCTTTTTTTTACGGCAAAACCACAAATTATGCAAAATTTTCCTCAAAACATTTTTCAAGCTAGCATTAGTTTATAGCTAGCATTAGCTTACAGCTAGCATTAGTTTATAGCTAGCATTATCTTATAGCTAGCATTTGTTTATAGCTAGCATTAGCTTACAGCTAGCATTAGCTTATAGCAGGGGTGTCCAAACTTTTTCCACTGAGGGCCGCACACTGAAATATCAAAAAAGTCTTATATAATATGTTTTTGTTTTACTTCAAATATTAAAAATCTGTTGATATAAAGTTATTTTTTCATGTTTTATGCCCTTGTTTATGGCAAAACCACAAATTATGCAACATTTTCTTCAAAACATTTTTCAAGCTTGCATTAGTTCATAGCTAGCATTAGCTTACAGCTAGCATTAGTTTATAGCTAGCATTAGCTTATAGCCAGCATTTGTTTATAGCTAGCATTAGTTTATAGCTAGCATTCGTTTAAAGCTAGCATTAGTTTATAGCTAGCATTAGTTTATAGCTAGAAATAACTTATAGCTAGTATTAGCTTATAGCTAGAATTAGTTTATTGCTAGCATTAGCTTACAGCTAGCATCAGTTTAAAAATCTGTTGACAAAGTTTTTTTTATGTTGTATGCCCTTTTTTACGGCAAAACCACAAATTATGCAAAATTGTCTTCAAAACATTTTTCAAGCTTGCATTAGTTTATAGCTAGCATTAGCTTACAGCTAGCATTAGTTTATAGTAAGCATTATCTTATAGCTAGCATTAGCTTACAGCTAGCATTAGCTTATATCAGGGGTGTTCAAACTTTTTCCACTGAGGGCCGCGCACTGAAAAATCAAAAAAGTCCTATATATTTTGTTTTTGTTTTACTTCAAATATTAAAAATCTGTTGACATAAAGTTATTTTTTTTAATGTTTTATGCCCTTTTTTATGGCAAAACCACAAATTATACAAAACTTTCTTCAAAACATTTTTCAAGCTAGCATTAGTTTATAGCTAGCATTAGCTTACAGCTAGCATTAGTTTATAGCTAGCATTATCGTATAGCTAGCATTAGTTTATAGCTAGCATTAGCTTACAGCTAGCATCAGTTTAAAAATCTGTTGACATAAAGTTTTTTTTAATGTTTTATGCCCTTTTTTACGGCAAAACCACAAATTATGCAAAATTTTCCTCAAAACATTTTTCAAGCTAGCATTAGTTTATAGCTAGCATTAGCTTACAGCTAGCATTAGTTTAAAGCTAGCATTATCGTATAGCTAGCATTAGTTTATAGCTAGCATTAGCTTACAGCTAGCATTACCTTATAGCAGGGGTGTCCAAATTTTTCCACTGAGGGCCGCGCACTGAAACATCAAAAAAGTCCTGTATATTTTGTTTTTGTTTTACTTCAAATATTAAAAATCTGTTGACATAAAGTTATTTTTTTATGTTTTATGACCTTTTTTATGGCAAAACCACAAATTATGCAAAATTTTCTTCACAACATTTTTCAAGCTTGCATTAGTTTATAGCTAGCATTAGCTTACAGCTAGCATTAGCTTATAGCAGGGGTGTCTAAACTTTTTCCACTGAGGGCCGCAAAATGAAATATCAAAAAAGTACTATATATTTTGTTTTTGTTTTACTTCAAATATTAAAAATCTGTTGACATAAAGTAATTTTTTTTAATGTTTTATGCCCTTTTTTATGGCAAAACCACAAATTATGCAAAATTTTCTTCAAAACATTTTTCAAGCTTGCATTAGTTTATAGCTAGCATTAGCTTACAGCTAGCATTAGTTTATAGCTAGCATTAGCTTATAGCTAGCATTAGTTTATAGCTAGCATTAATTTATAGCTAGAAATAGCTTATAGCTAGCATTAGCTTATAGCTAGAATTAGTTTATTGCTAGCATTAGCTTACAGCTAGCACCAGCTTAAAGATCTGTTGACATAAAGTTTTTTTTTAATGTTGTATGCCCTTTTTTACGGCAAAACCACAAATTATGCAAAATTTTCCTCAAAACATTTTTCAAACTAGCATTAGTTTATAGCTAGCATTAGTTTATAGCTAGCATTAGCTTATAGCTAGCATTAGTTTATAGCTAGCATTTGCTTACAACAGAGGTGTCCAAACTTTTTCCTCTGAGGGCCGCACACTGACATATCAAAAAAGTCCTATATATTTTGTTTTTGTTTTACTTCAATTATTAAAAATCTGTTGACATAAAGTTATTTTTTTTTTTTTAAATGTTTTTGCCCTTTTTTACGGCAAAACCACAAATTATGCAAAATTTTACCCAAAACATTTTTCAAGCTAGCATTAGTTTATAGCTAGCATTAGCTTACAGCTAGCATTGGCTTACAGCTAGCATTAGCTTATAGCAGGGGTTTACAGTTTAAGAAGATCATTTCTCAATGAGCTTTTGCAAGGAATTTAGGGATTTCACCATCTATGGTCCGTAATATCATCAAAAGGTTCAGAGAATCTGGAGAAATAACTGCACGTAAGTGGCAAGTCCGTGACGTTTGAGCCCTCTGTCGGTACTGCATCAAAAACCGACATCAGTGTGTAAAGGACATCACCACATGGGCTCAGGAACACTTCAGAAAACCACTGTCAGTAACTACAGTTGGTCGCTACATCTGTAAGGGCAAGTTAAAACTCTACTCTGTAAAGCCAAAGCCATTTATCAACAACACCCAGAAACGCCGCCGGCTTCGCTGGGCCCGAGCTCATCTAAGATGGACTGATGCAATGTGGAAAAGTGTTCTGTGGACTGACGAGTCCACATTTCAAATAGTTTATGCAAACTGTGGACGTCGTGTCCACCGGAACAAAGAGGAAAAGAACCATCCGGATTGTTATAGGCGCAAAGTTGAAAAGCCAGCATCTGTGATGGTATGGGGGTGTATTAGTGCCCAAGGCATGGGTAACTTACACATCTGTGAAGCCACCATTAATGCTGAAAGGTACATACAGGTTTTGGAGCAACATATGTTGCCATCCAAGCAACGTTATCGTGGACGCCCCTGCTTATTTCAGCAAGGCAATGCCAAGCCACGTGACTGTATAGTAAAAGAGTATCTTATCCACCTGCAAATATCAAACTAAGGGGCCTTATCCTATTATGTGCTCAAACTGAGCTACCACAATTTAATTAAACTTGGTGGTTTGCTTTCTCCAAGGTGAATATGAACATTCACCATATGCAAAACATAATATGATGTCATTAATTCACTTCAATGTGTAAAAATAGGAACATTCAAAATATTTTTTGACTCTGTCAGTGATGGCACAATTCCACCTTTCACCTGCAGGGGGCGCCAGCAAACGCACAACCTTGAAAAAAGAACAATATCGGACCGTATGGTGCAGCGTTCAAGAATATTGATAATTATTGATCATAGTGGTTAGCAATTGGCTACATTAGCATAGCATCTCAACGGTTGCCATGGAGACACCAGGTGTCACAGGTGGACCAGCCTGGACCGCTTTCATGTCGCATCGGTGCCAGCTGGGAATTGCTTTCCAAACCAAAGATGATAAAAAGGTGCCTGCGCGACATTTTTATAAACATAACGTTTGTAGCGCGGTTATGAAACTAACACAGTTAAATATGAAGTAAGAGTTGATTTTGGAACAAATGTAACCACACTGCTCCGTTTCCTACAGGTGTGTGTGTGTGTGTGTGTGTGTGTGTGTGTGTGTGTGTGTGTGTGTGTGTGTGTGTGTGTGTGTGTGTCGCAACACAACAACGCTTATCTGCATATCTGTGCCACACTGACTGTACACAGCTGTACATTTCCTTGCACACACACACACACACTCACACACACACAAGCAAACACACACACACACACACACACACACAGCTGAGTGGGAGTCAGTGGGGCTGCATGCCGCTTTGACATTTTCTCGCGTGTAATTTAACGACGTTTAGACAGGAAGGCAGCCGTCGCCGTCTCGCTCTTCCCAGCCTGGCGACCACATGCCGTTCCAAAATTAAACTAGCAAAGATTTATTCTAGACTTTGCATGTGTAAGTTATATGCTACCGGAATGATCTGATACTTGTTCGTATCGACAAATGCGCTTTTATCAATCAACGGTTATTACGTATGTCTGGCTTGTGTGCTTGGCTGTTGTGTAGCTGTTCGCAAAAAAATCACATACAAGTAAACAGGGCTGCAGGACGGCTTGTATCGTATTTCACATAATATCGCACACTTGAAAGATACTGCAGGACTGCTTGTATTGTATTGCACATGATGTCGCGCACTGTAAGGATACTGCAGGACTGCTTGTATTTTATTGCACATGATATCGTACCCAAGTAAAGACACTGCAGGACTGCTTGTATCGAATTGCATATGATATCTCACACAAGTAAAGACAACGCAGGACTGCTTGTATCGTATTGCACATGATATCGCACACAAGTAAAGACACTGCAGGACTGCATGTATCACACATGGGATCACACACAAGTAAACACGCTGCAGGATTGCTTGTATCGCACATGATATTGCACACAAATAAAGACTGCAAAACTGAATGTATCGCACATGATGTTGCACACAAGTAAAGACAGTGCAGGACTGCTTGTATCGCACATGATATCACACACAAGTAAACACCCTGCAGGAGTGCTTGTATCACACATGATGTCACACACAAGTAAACACGCTGCAGGACTGCTTGTATCGCACATGATATCACACACAAGTAAAGACACTGCAGGACTGCGTGTATCACACATGATCTCACACACAAGTAAACACGCTGCAGGACTGCTTGTATCGCACATGATATTGCACACAAGTAAAGACACTGCAAGACTGCTTGTATCGCACATGATGTCCCTCACAAGTAAAGACACTGCAGAACTGCTTGTATCGTACATGATATCACACACAAATAAAGACGCTGAAGGACTGCTTGTATCGCACATGATATCACACACAAGTAAACACTGGAGGAATGCTTATATCATACATGATATCATACATAAGTAAACACACTGCAGGAATGCTTGTACCGCACATGATGTCACACACAAGTAAACACACTGCAGGACTGCTTGTATTGCACATGATACCGCACACAAGTAAAGACACTGCAAGACTGCTTGTATTGCACATTATATCATACACAAGTAAACACGCTGCAGGAATGCTTGTATCGCACATTATATCGCACACAAGTAAAGACACTGCAGGACTGCTTGTATCGCACATGATATCCCACACGATTAAAGACACTGCAGGACTGCTTGTATCGCACATTATACCGAACACAAGTAAACACACTGCAGGACTACTTGTATCGTACATGACATCACTCACAATTAAACACACTGCAGGACTGCTTGTATCGCACATGATGTCACACACAATTAAACCCCCTGCAGGAATGCTTGTATCGCACATGATGTCACACACAATTAAATACACTGCAAGACTGCTTGTATTGCACATGATATTGCACACAAGTAAACACACTGCAGGACTGCTTGTATCGATCGTATTGTGTATGATATCATGTGCAATACGATACAAGCAGTCATGCAGTGTCTTTATAGTGCGCGATATCATAAGCAATACAATACAAGCAGTCCTGCAGGATCTTTACTTGTGTGCGATATCATGTGCGATACGATACAAGCAGTCCTGTAGGGTCTTTACTTGTGTGCGATATCATGTGCAATATGATACAAGCAGTACTGCAGTGTCTCTATAGTGCGCGATCTCATTGTGGAATACGATACAAACAGTCCTGCAGGGTCTTTACTTGTGCGAGATCTCATGTGCAATACGATACAAGCAGTCCTGCAGTGTCTTTACTTGTTTGCGATATCATGTGCAATACGATACAAGCAGTCCTGCAGCGTGTTTACTTGTGTGAGTAAACACGCTTGTACCGTCTTGCACATATCGTACACAAGTAAAGACATTGCAGGACTGCTTGTATCGCACATGAAATCAAACACAAGTAAACACGCTGCAGGACGGCTTGTATTGTATTGCACATGATATCGCACACAAAGTAAAGACACTGCAGGACTGCTTGTATCGTACTGCACATGATATTGCGCACTATAGAGACACTGCAGGACTGCTTGTTTCGTATTGCACATGATATCGCGCACTATAAAGACACTGCAGGACTGCTTGTATCGTACATGATATCACACATAAGTAAACACACTGCAGGAATGCGTGTATCACACATGATCTCACACACAAGCATACACGCTGCAGGACTGCTTGTATCGCACATGATCTCACACACAAGTAAACACGCTGCAGGATTGCTTGTATCGCACATGATGTCACACACGAGTAAACACGCTGCAGGACTGCTTGTATCGCACATGATATCGCACACAAGTAAAGACACTGCAGGACTGCTTGTATCGCACATTATATCATACACAAGTAAACACGCTGCAGGACTGCTTGTATCGCACATGATATCAGACACAAGTAAACCCGCTGCAGGACTGCTTGTATCGCACATGATATCGAACACAAGTAAGCATGCGGCAGGACTGCTTGTATCGCACATGATATCACACACAATTAAACACCCTGCAGGACTGGTTGTATCGCACATGATATCGAACACAAGTAAGCACGCGGCAGGACTGCTTGTATCGTACATGATATCACACACAATCAAACACCCTGCAGGAATGCTTGTATCGCACATGATGTCACACACAAGTAAACACGCTGCAGGACTGCTTGTATCGCACATGATATCGCACACAAGTAAAGACACTGCAAGACTGCTTGTATCGCACATTATATCATACACAAGTAAACACGCTGCAGGACTGCTTGTATCGCACACGATATCAGACACAAGTAAACCTGCTGCAGGACTGCTTGTATCGCACATGAAGTCACACACAAGTAAACACGCTGCAGGACTGCTTGTATCGCACATGATATCGCACACAAGTAAAGACACTGCAAGACTGCTTGTATCGCACATTATATCATACACAAGTAAACACGCTGCAGGACTGCTTGTATCGCACACGATATCAGACACAAGTAAACCTGCTGCAGGACTGCTTGTATCGCACATGAAGTCACACACAAGTAAACACGCTGCAGGACTGCTTGTATTGCACATGACATCACATACAAGTAAACACGCTGCAGGACTGCTTGTATCGCACATGATATCGAACACAAGTAAGCACGCGGCAGGACTGCTTGTATCGTACATGATATCACACACAATCAAACACCCTGCAGGACTGCTTGTATCGCACATGGTATCACACACAAGTTGTATTCAAATATACAATAATAGTTTTAGTTAATTTTGTCCTCCACACTTTTTTTTAGCAATGTTTGCAAATGCATTTAAAATGAAAATAAATATTCACAGCCTTTGCCGTGAAGCTCTAAAGTGAGCTCAGGTGCATCCTGTTTGAACTGATCTTCAACTGTAAATACAAATATTATATTCATACAATCTGGCAAAAGAAGTGAATTTATCGACTATATTTATCTAATTCCATCATTTCCAGAGCTCCAAAGATTGATGAGGAAAAGAAATGTTATGAATAATCCCCAGAAAGCAAAGTGCTTATTATCATAAAGCACAACTGGCATGGGACTTTTTTTAATTGCTGCCCTCCAAACTTCCATCATGGAAAGAAAAAAAACATTTGCTGACATTAAAAGAAATTAAATGTTGACCGTGTTGTAAAAAAAAAAGAGTTTGGTTATGATCGTGGAAAAACATTAAAGTCCTGAGCAGCACATGAAAGAAGTTAGAAGTGGGCGTGAAAGAAGAAGACATTTTGTAAATCTGTCATTGTTTTTGTCTTGTCACACATAATATTCATACAAACATCTTTCAGATCAATCGTGCGTGTTTGCTGCAATGATACTAAGTAATCAAACATGACATTATTGCAATGCAATAATGTCATAACAATAATGTAATAATACAATAATGCAATAAGGCTATATTGAAATAATGAAACAATAACAATAATGCAATAATGCTATATTACAATAATGTAATATTGACTATAATGACAACATTGCAATAATAAAGACAATGCAATAATGACAACATGACATTAATGCAATAATGCTACAATGACAACAATGCTCTATTGCAATAATAACAATAATGAAATAATGCAATAATGCTATATTACAATAATGTAATATTTACAATAATGCAATAATAAAGATAATGTAATAATGACAATATGACATTAATGCAATAATGCTACAATGACAATAAGGCTATATTGCAATATGCAATAATAACAATAAAGCAATAATGCTATATACCAATAATGTAATATTGACAATAATGACAATATGACATTAATGCAATAACGCTACAATGGCAATAATGCTATATTGCAACAATGAATTAATAACAATAGTGCAATAATAACAACAATAATTCAACAATTCTATATTACAATAATGTAATATTGACAGTAATGACAGTAATGCAATAATAAAGACAATGCAATAATGACAATATGACATTAATGCAATAATGCTACAATGACAATAATATTTTATTGTAATAATGCAATAATAACAATAATGAAATAATGCAATAATGTTATATTACAATAATGTAATATTTACAATAATGACAATAATGCAATAATAAAGATAATGTAATAATGCTACAATGACAATAAGGCTATATTGCAATAACGCAATAATGCAATAATGCAAAAATGCTATATACCAATAATGTAATATTGACAATAATGACAATATGACATTAATGCAATAACGCTACAATGGCAATAATGCTATATTGCAATAATGCAATAATGAAATAATAACAATAGTGCAATAATAACAACAATAATGCAATAATGCTATATTACAATAATGTAATATTTACAATAATGACAATAATGCAATAATAAAGATAATGTAATAATGACAATATGACATTAATGCAATAATGCTACAATGACAATAAGGCTATATTGCAATAATGCAATAATAACAATAATGCAATAATGCTATATACCAATAATGTAATATTGACAATAATGACAATATGACATTAATGCAATAACGCTACAATAACAATAATGCTATATTGCAATAATGCAATAATGAAATAATAACAATAGTGCAATAATAAAAAATAATGCAATAATGACAATATGACATTCATGCAATCATGCTACAATGACAATAATGCTTTATTGCAATAATGCTACAATGACAATAATGCTATATTGCAATAATGCAATAATGTAATAATGCAATAATGGAATGATGGAACAATGACAATAATTACAATAATGACAAAAATGCATCAATCTATAATGCAATAATGACAATAATAAAAATATTGCAATGATGCAATATTGACAATAATGACAATAATGCAAAAATGCAATATTGCAATAATGCTATATTACAATAATGTAATATTGACAATAATAACAATAATACAATAATGCAATAATGACAATATGATATTAATGTAATAATGCAATATTGACAATGACAATAATGCAATAATTCATTTATGCAATAATGACAATAATAAATATGCAATAATGCAATGACAATAATGCAAGACTGCAATAATAACAAAAATGCAATAATGCAATAATGGAATAATGGAACAATGACAATAACTACAATAATGACAATAATGCAATAATGTATAATGCAATAAGCGACCCCCTGCGACCCCGAAAGGGATAAGCGGTAGAAAATGGATGGATGGAGGGCAATAAAGACAATAATGCAAAAATAACAATAGTGCAATAATGCAATATTTAATAATGTAATAATGCAAAAAGGCAAAAATAACAATAGTGCAAGAATGCAAGATGCAATAATGTAATAATGCAATATGCAATAATGTAATGATGCAATAATAACAATAAGGCTATAATGCAATAATACAATAATGCAGTGCTTCTCAATTATTTTCTGTTACGCCCCCTCTTGGAAACAGAAAATATTTTGCGCCTCCTCCACTCTCCACCGTGACTATAAATGGTATAAAATTGTTGTAACTATACCTCTGCATAACTTTGTAAGTTAATTGACATTAAAGGAGACAACACACCGGTCTTTCCTCGTCTCTCACCGTGGTAACGGTGAAGCCAAGTGCGACATACGCTTCATCATATTCTGGTACGGCAAAAAAAGCATGTTACTTGAGGTGACACACGCACCGTGCCTCCCCAAGGAGGCCCACCCCACTATTTGAAAAGGACTGCAATAATGGAATAATATAATAATGCAATATTGATATAATACAATAATGTAATAATGCAATAATATAATAATGAAATATTGATATAATACAATAATGCAATAATACAATAATACAATAATGTAATATTGACAATAATGTAATAATGCAATAATGACAATGATGCAATCATGTAATAATTAGGGCTGTCAAAATTAACACGTTAACTATAATGTCACTATTTTTAAAACATTTTTGCGCACGTTTTTTTTTACCCTTTGGCCGTTCCGTAACGGGAGGAACTTGGCTGCGTTCACTTGTTACTAATGGGCCACAAGCGGGAAAATAATGAGCAGAAATGGATTAAGACATTGTCAAGCAGAGATATGAATACCATGTACAACATGTAATGTACAGAATATCATAAGCATCTATTCAGGTAGAAATATCACAGATTTACCTTACAAAACATTGTAGACAATCAAAACATGATCGTAACAATCCACATTTTGTGTTATTAATGTGTGAAACTGGTATCTGTCATGATCCGTGGTCCGGATCATGTTTTGTTTAGTTATGTTCTGTTAGTTTTGGACTTCTTTAGTTCCCGTTTAGGCTTCCTTGTTTGCTTTTGTCACCATGGCGACTTATTGTATTCACCTGTCTCTGATTAGTGCTCGCCCGCTCACCTGCTTCCCGAGCACTAGTCAGAGGCATTATTTAAGTTGCCTTTGCCAGTCAGTCGGCCTGGCTTCACTGTTTATGTCACAGTGTTTACGTCACGCCTGTACCAAGTGAGTTTCTTGTTCCATGCCACAGCTTCTGTTAAGTCCTAGCTTCACGTGTTTTAGGGACGCCTTTCTTTTTGTTGTGTTGTTTGTGTTTTTGGTAGTTTGGATTATTTATGTTAATAAATCCCATCCTACCTTTACGCCTTCGTCCGCAGCCGTCTTTTTGCATTGAAAGAACGAACCGCAGCAAGCTGCAACCCCCACGTGACAGTATCTAGCTCCTCTACAGTCAGGCAATTTTTTATTTTTATTAAAAGTATGTTTATGTCCTTTTTGTATTTGGATATTTAAAAAGCATAATGATTCAAAAACATTTCATTAAACCAAATTAATTGTCCAGTCATGCTGTTAAAACCTGAACTTTATCTGTCAAGAGTAGACGTATTAATAATGAAAAACTATATCCATCTGTGATTATCGCGATTAATTTTGAGTTGACTACGAACAATGCGATTAATCGCGATAAATATTTTAATTGTTTGACAGTCTTAGTAATAAAACAAGAGTACAATATTAAAATAATGCAATAATGCAACAGTGTAATGTAATGTAGTAATGTCAATAATGCAATGATAAAGTAATGTAATAATTTAATGATAAAGTAATGTAATTACGCAATGATAAAATAATGTAATAATGCAATAATAAAATAATGTAATAAGAAAATAATGTAATAGTGTAATGATAGAATAATGTAATAATGCAATAATACAATAATGGAATGAAAGAATAATGTAATTATGCAATAATAAAATTATGTAATAATGCAATGATAAAACAATGTAATAATGCAATAATAAAATAAAGTAATAATGGAATTAAAAATAATGTAATAATGCAATAATAAAATAATGTAATAATCCAATGATAAAATAACGTAATATGCAATAATAAAATAATGGAATGAAAAAATTATGTAATAATGCAATAATAAAATAATGTAATAAGGCAATGATAAAATAATGTAATAATGCAATAATGAAATTATGCAATAATGCAACGATCAAATAATGTAATAATGAAATAATACAATTATGTAATAATGCAATGATAAAATAATGTAATAATGCAATGATAAAATAATGTAATAATGCAATGAAAAAAATGTAATAATGCAATATAAATAATTTAATAATGCAATAATAAAATTATGTAATAATGCAATGATGAAATTATGTAATAATGCAATAATAAAATTATGTAATAATGTAATGATAAAATAATGTAATAATGCAATGATAAAATAATGTAATAATGCAATGACAAAAAATGTAATAATGCAATAATAAAACAATGTAATAATGCACTGATAAAATAATGTAATAATGCAATAATAAATTAATGTAATAATGCAATGATAAAATAATGTAATAATACAATAATAAAATAATGTAATAATGCAATAATAACATAATGTAATAATGCAATGATAAAATAATGTAACCATGCAATGATAAAATAATGTAATAATGCAATGATAAAATAATGTAATAATATGTAATAATAAAACAATGACAACGCTTTTAGACAGAAGAAAAAACATCAAAAACAAAAAACATGTGCTGTCTTAAAATCCATCATCCAAGTACGGTAGCTGCTCTGAGCTTGTGGCTCATAAAAAGCACACACTTGGACTCAATCAATCAATCAATCAATCAATCAATCAATCAATCAAATTAAGATGTATAGTAAAAAAAGAAAAAGAAGATTTAAAGGATTGGAAAAGACGAGATGAAAATTTCAAGAAAAAAAAACCTTCAGAAGTTTGTGTTTAATTGCCTGCAGTGAAATTGAGATCATGTGTAATATTTCATATTTAATACAAACCCTCGCAGACAAGAGACGACATGTTTCATCTTGTTAATCTCATCAAGTCAAAATGTTTGGCTTGTTAATCCTTCTCCACAAATAATTTCATGTAACCAAGCACAATATTGCGTTTGCATTGATCTATTTAATAGAAAATATGAAAAAAGTGAATTTGGAAGAGATGCAATGTAATAATAAATATATTGTATAAAATAAATACCACTATTACTGATAACAATATTGGATCAACAAACTATACAACTCTACTGTAATATATGTGAAATTATTATTTTATTTTATTATTTGTATTTTATTTTTATACTTTAAAAAAAAAGAAGAAGTAATATTTGGTAAGGAAAATGCAGCTCAAAAAGATTAATTATGTCTTCTCTTTCATATACTTTTAAATTGTATTGAAAATTACATGAAAAGTGTACAGTAGTCCCACTCCAGCCAAATAATACAAATTGTTATCTAAATAGTAATATTTCTTCACATAGACATTTTTTAAGTTTACAATTTAAATAAAAATATACAAAAACAACAAAACTGCAAAAAACAACAACAAACACACAAAAAACATGGCATTCTTTATTCAGTTAAAGTTAATTTGATTCTAGAAAAAATATACTTTTAATAAAACTTAGCTAAATTATAAAACAAATACACACATCGGTTTTAAAACGTTGTTAAAGTAACTTTAAACGGTTTTTTTTTAAATATTATTTTTGGTACAATTTGTGTAACATTTCAAACAGCATTTGAAATATGAAGCCACAGAATAGTGTGTGAGATGAGGTCAACACTGACATCTAGCGGCTGTAGAGGATCACTGCATTGCTACAAATCAACACGTAGTATCTATTAGAGAAGGTGACAATATTCCATCCATCCATTTTACTACCGCTTGTCCCTTTTGGGGGTGGCGGGGGGTGCTGGAGCCTATCTCAGCTGCATTCGGGCAATATTATTGCATGAAAATGTTTGGCTGTTAATCAAAAGCCAGCAAGTCCAATAATAATTTAGGCTGAAATGAAAGTCATTCATGTCAAATAAGTAAAGACTATAGCTATGGGCCTGCTGCAATGCCAGCGCCCATTCACTGCTGAGCAGCCCATATTATTATTGCTCATACTTCAACTTTTGTTATTTTTATTTTTTTATTATAGTTCCGCATGTTTCTCTTACGCTTAATATGAGACGAACCGGCCAACGAACACCCACATATGTGTGCTAACGTTAGAATGCTAGAACGCTAACGCAATGGTCAATAAAGTGGTTTAAAATGTGGAAGACGTAGTCAAAAAGGGAAAAAATTAGAAAGACAGCGATTATGAATAGTGGGAATTTCAGTAAAAGCGGGAATTTTTGGAATTTTTAAAATTGTTCGTTCGATTATGCGTGCTAACAGTTAGTATGCGTCAAGTAACAACATATTTTAGTCTGAGGTAAATACTGCAAAACAAGCTAAACCCATAGCATACTAACTGTCAGAATAATTGTATCTAAGTTATCACAAAACTTTGTGTTGCTATGAGTTCCCGGCGAGAAGGCAAAAGCTGTCTTTGATCCTACCAAACAAAAGGCTTGTAAAACTCCACTGTGTAGGATGTGAAGCAACACGAAGATGTTCTGTTTCTTTCATGTATTGTAATCAACAGAAAGATATTGTCTTGACCCGAGATCTACAAAGCGAAGAGGAGGCAGGACCAGACTCCCCTCCAGGCGCCGCTTCTTTGAACTGTTTTACGACCTTTTCTTTGAACTGTTCTGTAACCAAAGGCGATTGCTGTTTACGACCCCCGTCCCTTAGAAACAGTTGTTGCCATGTAATCAGGGGAAGTCCAAATAAAAGAGGAGGCGTACAATCATTCGGCAGAGCGTAATGACACTGTGTAAGGGTACAGATGTACACGTTTCTCCTCACTGAGCCAAATTGAATTCTGTCTTTGTTTGATTCTTTGCTTCTTGTCTTGTTTAATACATGTCATCAGTGTTTGAACCTGACACTAACTGTTAGCATACTAACACTATACCTGTAAACCCGTATACCTGCAAAATATAGCTAAAATAGCTACTATACTAACATGTGAACAATAGCATGCTGACAGTTAGCATACGTCCAGTAACAATTTTTTTGACTCGAGCAACAATTGCTAAGAAGCTAGCATGCTAATATTAAAACATTAGCATGTGAACATTAGTTAATTATTGAATTATTACATTGATAGTTTATGTAGGAGTCCATCAAATAGTCTTGGGTGTCTTCTTCTGGGCGGTACAGCTCGGTTGGTAGAGTGGCCGTGCCGGCAACTTGAGGGTTCCAGGTTCGATCCCCGCTTCCGCCATCCTAGTCACTGCCGTTGTGCCCTTGGGCAAGACACTTTACCCACCTGCTTCCGGTGCCACCCACACTGGTTAAATTTAACTTAGATATTGGGTTTCACTATGTAAAAGCGCTTTGAGTCACGAGAGGAAAAGCGCTGTATAAATATAATTCACTTCACTCAGCCAGGTCACATCTTATTTTGAGTTCAAACAGGATTTTATATTAATGTTTAATATCAAAATCATGCGCATATTTTTTTTTAACATTTGACTACAATAGGATTTTATATACATTTTTAATATCAACATTTTTTTTCTTCGATATTTTCCAGGTCATAATTTATTTTTAACATTTGACTACAATATGATTTTTTTTTAAATTTTAAAAATAAAAAATAAAAAAAATTACAAAAAATAAAAATAATTATTTTTTCCTTATTTTGAGTTCCATCCATCCATCCATCCATCTTCTTCCGCTTATCCGAGGTCGGGTCGCGGGGGCAGCAGCCTAAGCAGGGAAGCCCAGACTTCCCTCTCCCCAGCCACTTCGTCCAGCTCCTCCCGGGGGATCCCGAGGCGTTCCCAGGCCAGCCGGGAGACATAGTCTTCCCAACGTGTCCTGGGTCTTCCTCGTGGCCTCCTACCGGTCGGACATGCCCTAAACACCTCCTTAGGGAGGCGCTCGGGTGGCATCCTGACCAGATGCCCGAACCACCTCATCTGGCTCCTCTCGATGCGGAGGAGCAGCGGCTTTACTTTGAGCTCCCCCCGGATGACAGAGCTTCTCACCCTATCTCTAAGGGAGAGCCCCGCCACCCGGCGGAGGAAACTCATTTCGGCCGCTTGTACCCGTGATCTTGTCCTTTCGGTCATAACCCAAAGCTCATGACCATAGGTGAGGATGGGAACGTAGATCGACCGGTAAATTGAGAGCTTTGCCTTCCGGCTCAGCTCCTTCTTCACCACAACGGATCGATACAGCGTCCGCATTACTGAAGACGCCGCACCGATCCGCCTGTCGATCTCACGATCCACTCTTCCCTCACTCGTGAACAAGACTCCGAGGTACTTGAACTCCTCCACTTGGGGCAAGATCTCCTCCCCAACCCGGAGATGGCACTCCACCCTTTTCCGGGCGAGAACCATGGACTCGGACTTGGAGGTGCTGATTCTCATCCCAGTCGCTTCACACTCAGCTGCGAACCGATCCAGTGAGAGCTGAAGATCCTGGCCAGATGAAGCCATCAGGACCAAATCATCTGCAAAAAGCAGAGACCTAATCCTGCAGCCACCAAACCGGATCCCCTCAACGCCTTGACTGCGCCTAGAAATTCTGTCCATAAAAGTTATGAACAGAATCGGTGACAAAGGGCAGCCTTGGCGGAGTCCAACCCTCACCGGAAACGTGTCCGACTTACTGCCGGCAATGCGAACCAAGCTCTGACACTGATCATACAGAGAGCGGACCGCCACAATCAGACAGTCCGAAACCCCATACTCTCTGAGCACTCCCCACAGGACTTCCCGAGGGACACGGTCGAATGCCTTCTCCAAGTCCACAAAGCACATGTAGACTGGTTGGGCAAACTCCCATGCACCCTCAAGGACCCTGCCGAGAGTATAGAGCTGGTCCACAGTTCCACGACCAGGACGAAAACCACACTGTTCCTCCTGAATCCGAGGTTCGACTATCCGGCGTAGCCTCCTCTCCAGTACACCTGAATAGACCTTACCGGGAAGGCTGAGGAGTGTGATCCCACGATAGTTAGAACACACCCTCCGGTTCCCCTTTTTAAAGAGAGGAACCACCACCCCGGTCTGCCAATCCAGAGGTACTGCCCCCGATGTCCACGCGATGCTGCAGAGTCTTGTCAACCAAGACAGCCCTACAGCATCCAGAGCCTTAAGGAACTCCGGGCGGATCTCATCCACCCCCGGGGCCTTGCCACCGAGGAGCTTTTTAACTACCTCAGCAACCTCAGCCCCAGAAATAGGAGAGCCCACCACAGATTCCTCAGGCACTGCTTCCTCATAGGACGACGTGTTGGTGGGATTGAGGAGGTCTTCGAAGTATTCCCTCCACCGATCCACAACTTCCGCAGTCGAGGTCAGCAGAACACCATCCGCACCATACACGGTGTTGGTAGTGCACTGCTTCCCCTTCCTGAGGCGGCGGATGGTGGTCCAGAATCGCTTCGAAGCCGTCCGGAAGTCGTTTTCCATGGCTTCCCCGAACTCCTCCCATGTCCGAGTTTTTGCCTCCGCGACCGCTGAAGCCGCACACCGCTTGGCCTGTCGGTACCTGTCCGCTGCCTCAGGAGTCCCATGAGCCAAAAGAACCCGATAGGACTCCTTCTTCAGCTTGACGGCATCCCTCACCGCCGGTGTCCACCAACGGGTTCTAGGATTACCGCCACGACAGGCACCAACTACCTTGCGGCCACAGCTCCAATCAGCCGCCTCGACAATAGAGGTGCGGAACATGGTCCACTCGGACTCAATGTCCAGCACCTCCCTCGTGACATGTTCAAAGTTCTTCCGGAGGTGGGAATTGAAACTCTCTCTGACAGGAGACTCTGCCAGACGTTCCCAGCAAACCCTCACAATGCGTTTGGGCCTGCCAGGTCTGTCCGGCATCCTCCCCCACCATCGCAGCCAACTCACCACCAGGTGGTGATCGGTAGAAAGCTCCGCCCCTCTCTTCACCCGAGTGTCCAAAACATGAGGCCGCAAATCCGATGACACAACTACAAAGTCGATCATAGAACTGCGGCCTAGGGTGTCCTGGTGCCAAGTGCACATATGGACACCCTTATGCTTGAACATGGTGTTCGTTATGGACAATCCGTGACGGGCACAAAAGTCCAATAACAAAACACCACTTGGGTTCAGATCCGGGCGGCCATTCTTCCCAATCACGCCTCTCCAGGTTTCACTGTCGTTGCCAATATGAGCGTTGAAGTCCCCCAGTAGAACGAGGGAATCACCCGGGGGAGCACTCTCAAGTACTCCCTCGAGTGAATCCAAAAAGGGTGGGTACTCTGAGCTGCTGTTTGGCGCGTAAGCGCAAACAACAGTCAGGACCCGTCCCCCCACCCGAAGGCGGAGGGAAGCTACCCTCTCGTCCACCGGGTTGAACTCCAACATGCAGGCTCTGAGCCGGGGGGCAACAAGAATTGCCACCCCAGCCCGTCGCCTCTCACTGCTGGCAACGCCAGAGTGGAAGAGAGTCCAGCCCCTCTCGAGAGAACTGGTTCCAGAGCCCTTGCTGTGCGTCGAGGTGAGTCCGACTATATCCAACCGGAACTTCTCTACCTCGCGCACTAGCTCAGGCTCCTTCCCCCCCAGCGAGGTGACGTTCCACGTCCCAAGAGCTAGCTTCTGTAGCCGAGGATCGGACCGCCAAGTGCCCTGCCTTCGGCTACCGCCCAGCTCACATTGCACCCGACCTCTATGGCCCCTGCTATGGGTGGTGAGCCCATTGGAGGGGGGACCCACGTTGCCTCTTCGGGCTGTGCCCGGCCGGGCCCCATGGGGACAGGCCCGGCCACCAGGCGCTCGCCATCGTGCCCCAACTCCGGGCCTGGCTCCGGAGGGGGGCCCCGGTGACCCGCGTCCGGGCGAGGGAAATCTGAGTCTCGGTTCTTGCATTTCCATAGAAGTCTTTGAGCTGCTCTTTGTCTGATCCCTCACCTAGGACCTGTTTGTCTTGGGAGACCCTACCAGGGGGCATGGAAGCCCCCGGACAACATAGCTCCTAGGATCATTGGGACACGCAAACTCCTCTACCACGTTAAGGTGGCAGCTCAGAGAGGAGTATTTTGAGTTCAAACAGGATTTTATATTAATTTTTGAGTTCAAACAGGATTTTATATTAATTTTTAGTGTCAAAATCATGCGCATATTTTTTTATTAAACATTTGACTACAATAGGATTTTATATACATTTTTAAGAGTAAAACATTATTTTTTTTCTTTGATATTTTCCAGATCATATTTTATTTTTAACATTTGACTACAAAAGGATTTTATATACATTTTTAATATTAAAAAATGATTTTTTTCTTCTATATTTTCCAGGTCATGTTTGATTTTTAACATTTGACTACAATATGATTTTTTTTTTAAATAAAAAATAAATAAAAAATAAATAAATAAAATAATTATTATTTTTTCCTTATTTTGAGTTCAAACAGGATTTTATATTAATTTTTAGTATCAAAATCATGCACATATTTTTTTTTTTTACATTTGACAACAATGGGATTTTCTATACATTTTTAATAGTAAAAAATTATTTTTTTCTTCGATATTTTCCGGGTCATATTTTATTTTTAACATTTGACTACAATAGGATTTTATATACATTTTTAATATTAAAAAATGATATTTTTTTTTATAAGTTGATTGGCAACACTAAATTGGCCCTAGTGTGTGAATGTGAGTGTGAATGTTGTCTGTCTATCTGTGTTGGCCCTGCAATGAGGTTGCGACTTGTCCAGGGTGTACCCCGTCTTCCGCCCGATTGTAGCTGAGATAGGCTCCAGCGCCCCCCGTGACCCCGAAGGGAATAAGCGGTAGAAAATGGATGGATGGATGGATTTTTTTTTTCTTCGTTATTTTCCAGGTCATGTTTTATTTTTAACATTTGACCACAATAGGATTTTATATACATTTTTTATATTACATTTTTTTTCCCGATATTTTCCAGGTCATATTTTATTTTTAACATTTGACTACAATAAGATTTTATATACATTTTTAATATTAAAAAATGCTTATTTTTCATTGATATTTTCCAGGTCACGTGACCTAGAAACTTAATTCCACTTCATATCAGTAGTGCTCGTCTTGCTAAGCTCAGACCAAACCCCCAGTAACAGAGTGGGAGTCATCTTGCCGCCATTGTTTCCTGCTGTATCTATGACGGCTGCTCACTAACAGAGGGGGGAGTCATCTTGCCGCCATTGCCTCATGTTGTATCTTTGACGGCTGCGAACTAGAACGGGGGGGGGGAGGGGGGAGTCATCGTACCCCCATTGCCTCCTTTTGTATCTTTGACAGCTGCTAGTGAACAGAGGGGGAGTCATCTTGACACCTGTTGTATCTTTGACAGCTGCTGGCTAACAGAGGCGGGGTAATTTTGACGCCATTGCCTTCTGTTGTAGCTTTGATGACTTCTAGCTAACACGGGGAGTCATCTTGCCCCTTTCGCCTCCTGTTGTATCTTTGATGGCTTGCTAGCTTGTTGCGTGACTGCTAACGTGCCGACGCCGACCTTCCTCCTCCTTCTTTCGGCATCCCTCTTTGGTGCAGTCCACACTTCTCCAGCGCGGCCCGGACAAGGAGAGCACACACCCAGCGAGGTAAGAAGGTTTCATGTCTCAAATGTGAGCTTTGTGTGTCCTCCATGTTAGCAGGTAGCATTAAGCATGTAGAGCTACTGAATATAACAGCATAGTAGAGTGGAGGCCCTCTGCTAGCTCGGCGGCTAATAATGACTTTGTCATAACAACAAGGTTGCAGGACTAATGTTCCATGTTAGGCATAATTATCTAAAAAGATATAATCTTTTTAACCCAGCACGGTGTGCTGTGTTCAACTCATATAGACTACAAGGCAGCAAAAGGGCGTGTTTGTCCGCCGGCCACCTTGGACACAAGCTAATGCTTATCCGTCAGAATGTCATCATCTAAACTAACATTAAACTAAATGTAGTTGACTATTAAACACACACACATGTATTTAACATGCAACACTGGTTTACATCAATTATAAAATATACAACATAATGTTCTTTTACTTCACTGCAGTGAAAATCCTCCATTGAATTAGAATATAGGTCTTCCATCTAACTGTCCATCTAACTGTCATCCATCTAACTGTCATCCATCTATCTGTCATCCACCTATCTGTCATCCACCTATCTGTCCATCTATGTATCATCCATCCATCTATGTATCATCCATCTATCTGTCCATCTATCTTGTCATCCAGCTATCTCATCCATATATCTGTCCATCTATACATCATCCATCTATCTGTCATCCATATATCTGTCCATCTATGTATCATCCATCTATCTGTCCATCTATGTATCATCCATCTATCTTGTCATCCAGCTATCTCATCCATATATCTGTCCATCTATACATCATCCATCTATCTGTCATCTATCTATTTATCATCCATCTGTCTGTCCATCCATCCATCAGCCATCTATTTATTATCCATCTATCTGTCATCCATCTATCTGTCCATCTATTTATCATCCACCTTTCTGTCCGTCCAACCATCATCCATCTATCTGTCCGTCCATCTATCTACATGTCCATCCATCTATCTGCCCATCATTGATCATCCATCCATCTGTCCATCTATTTATCATCCATGTATCTGTCCATCTATTTATCATCCATCTGTCCATCCATCTTCCATCTATCTTGATCATCCATCTATTTATCATCCATCTATCTGTCCATCCATTTACCATCTATCTGTCCATCCATTTACCATCCATCTATCTGTCCATCTATTTATCATCCATGTATCTGTCCATCTATTTATCATCCATCTGTCTGTCCGTCCATCCATCATCCATCTATCTGTCCATCCATTGATAATCCATCTATCTGTCCATCTATTTATCATCCATCTATCTGTCCACCCATTGATCACAGCGTGGGAGTCATCTGTTCATCCATTTATCTGTCCATCCATTTATCTGTCGATCCATTTATCTGTCCATCTATTTATCATAAATCTTTCTGTTCATCCATCGATCATCCATCTATCTGTCCATCCATCTATCTGTCCATCTATTTATCGTCCATCTATTTATCATCCATCTATCTGTCATCCATTGATCATCCATCCATCTATCTTTTTGTCCATCTATCTGTCCATCCATCCATCTATCTGTCCATTCATCTGTCTGACCATCCATTTATTTTCCCATCTATTTATCATCGATCTATCTGTCCATCTATTTATCATCCATGTATCTGTCCATCTATTTATCATCCATCTGTCTGTCCGTCCATCCATCATCCATCTATCTGTCCATCCATTGATCATCCATCTATCTGTCCATCTATTTATCATCCATCTATCTGTCCACCCATTGATCACCGCGTGGGAGTCATCTGTTCATCCATTTATCTGTCCATCCATTTATCTGTCCATCCATTTATCTGTCCATCTATTTATCATAAATCTTTCTGTTCATCCATCGATCATCCATCTATCTGTCCATCCATCTATCTGTCCATCTATTTATCGTCCATCTATTTATCATCCATCTATCTGTCATCCATTGATCATCCATCCATCTATCTTTTTGTCCATCTATCTGTCATCCATCCATCTATCTGTCCATTCATCTGTCTGTCCATCCATTTATTTTTCCATCTATTTATCATCGATCTATCTGTCCATCTATTTATCGTCCATCTATTTATCATCCATCTATCTGTCATCCATTGATCATCCATCTATCTGTCCATTTATTTATCATCCATCTATGTGTCCATCTATTTATCATCCATCTATCTGTCCATCTATTTATCATCCATCCATTGATCATCCATCATTCTGTCCATCCATTGATCATCGATCCATCTATCTGTCCATTTATTTATCATCCATCTATCTGTCCATCAATTTATCTGTGCATCTATTTATCATCAATCTTTTTGTCCATCTATCTGTCCATCCATCTGTCCATCCATCTATCTGTCCATCCATTTATTTGTCCATCTATTTATCATCGATCTTTCTGTCCATCCATCTATCTGTCCATCATTTATCGTCCATCTATTTATCATCCATCTATCTGTCCATCTATTTATCATCCATCTATCTGTCCATCTATTTATCATCGATCTATCTGTCCATCTATTTATCGTCCATCTATTTATCATCCATCTATCTGTCATCCATTGATCATCCATCTATCTGTCCATTTATTTATCATCCATCTATGTGTCCATCTATTTATCATCCATCTATCTGTCCATCTATTTATCATCCATCCATTGATCATCCATCATTCTGTCCATCCATTGATCATCGATCCATCTATCTGTCCATTTATTTATCATCCATCTATCTGTCCATCAATTTATCTGTGCATCTATTTATCATCAATCTTTTTGTCCATCTATCTGTCCATCCATCTGTCCATCCATCTATCTGTCCATCCATTTATTTGTCCATCTATTTATCATCGATCTTTCTGTCCATCCATCTATCTGTCCATCATTTATCGTCCATCTATTTATCATCCATCTATCTGTCCATCTATTTATCATCCATCTATCTGTCCATCTATTTATCATCCATCTATCTGTCCATCTATTTATCATCCATCCATTGATCATCCATCATTCTGTCCATCCATTGATCATCCATCCATCAATCTGTCCATTTATTTATCATCATCCATCTATCTGTCCATCAATTCATCATCCATCTATTTGTCTATCCGTTTATTCTATCTGTCCATTCATCTATTCTATCTTGTCCATCCATTTATCATCCATCTATCTGTCAATTAATTCATCATCAATCTATATGTCCATTCATATATTCTATCTGTACATTAATTATCATCCCTATATCCTTCCATCCATCTATTCTATCCATCCATCCGTCTATTCTCTGTTCGTCCATTTGTTATATCTGTGTATCCATATATCTGTCCATCCATCTATTCTATCTCTGTCTATCATCCCGCTGTCTGTCCATCCATTTATCATCCCTTTATCTGTCCGTCCATCTATTCTCTCCATTCATCATCCATCTACCTGTCCATCCATTTATTGTCCCTTTCTATCTGTCCATCCATGTATCATCCATCTATCTGTCCATCCATTCCACTTTTTTTTTACTAGGGTCACTGCTAGCTGGATTCCATGCCAGCTGACTTTGGGTGACAGTTGAAGTGTACCTTGGATTGGTTACCCACACCATACAATTTAAAGTAGGGATGGGCAATAAGAACATCAATAAAATCTATATCACGATATATATATTGCTGCCTCTTGTGGTAACGATATATTAATTACCATATATTATTTGGATTATACATGATAGAACTATTTCAAAACCGGTCGCAAAGTCTCCTAAATATTATATCAAGACTATTATTAATTTACTGTTAATATCGGATAACTTTCTGTTTTTATATGTTCTATCCACATGTAATAATAACCTATACTTCTGTTGTTTGATGCTTTACTTAAGTTTTGGGCGATACTACAATTTTGGGTATATCCAAATTCATACATTTCTGGATTAATAAATTCAATACATTTTTGATGACAACTGTGCTCTGACAAAAGCACAGGATGGGGGAGTAACGATATTAATTAAATATTACAATAATTTTCTTATTTCCCAGTGATGTCCTGCGTCCCTGAGGATTATCTAAAATCAACTCCCTATCCTTGCACCTAATTTTTCCTCACAAAAAAAGATACATTGTTTTGTTTTTTTTGCCGAGCAATGGGAAGAGAAAGAAAGGCGCAAGTAAAAAGTAAACAGTTCAAAGGGACCTTGCTTTTTTTTCATGGCAGTACGGAAACATGTAAAGCTCAGACATATTGGATATCTGGAGGATGCTGTCTCCTCGGTAAAATAGCTAGGTTGTTAGTAGCTAGCTACCAACAGCGAGACAAAGTTTTGTGAAAAATAACTTTAACCATCATTTTAGCCAAAGTTTGCCAGGTAAATTTATCAGTTGGCAAAGTTAGAAATAGATGAAGTACACATTCCAAGTTATTGGAGCAATACTAAAGTGTATTTAAAGAGAAACTGCACTTTTTTTGGAACTTTGTCTATCATTCACAATCCTTAATGTAAGACAAGAACACAAATGTTTTTCCTTTTTTTTTATGCATTCTAAATCGTAAATAAACACTAGCAAAACTCAGCTAACAATAGCGGCAATGAGGGTCGCTCTGTTCTGCCTATAAAGCGCCCTAAAAACATCTAAAAACCTCCGTCAAGGTTTTAACATCATGTAACATTCGTAATAACATGTACGGTAATATTTGCAGTCATGACCAAAAATATTGGCACCCCTGCATTTCTGTCAGATAATGCACCACTTCTCCCAGAAAATTGTTGAAATGACAAATGCTTTGGTATTCACATGTTTATTTCTTTTGTGCCCTCTGCTGGTTGTTCAGGGGAGTGTGTAGGTCACATTTATTTGTACATCTGGTTTGTGGGAGGAATGTCTCATCGACACAAAAGCAAAAAAGCGATCCACATATGCAAATTCAATACAAATACAAAATCAAGCATATTTATATTCAAATCTCAAAAATATATTTACAAATACACGTTTATTTATACAAATTCTTGATTTATTTGTATGTCACATATTTATATTTATAAATTTTATTTGTCTATATTTTCAAATCTCAAAAATATATTGACAAAAACGCGTTTATTTATACAAATTATTTATTTGTATATCACATTTGTATTTGTATATTTATTAATATGTGCATATGTATTAATATCATATTTATATATATAAGTTGATGTGAGACAATTCTACTTCCATACTCCCAGACTCTGGAACAATTTGCACCAGTCCCTTCGTCATCTTGACTGTGTTGAAACTTTTAAGAAACATTTGAAAACTTCTCTTTTTAGTAAAGCTTTTAGTTAATGCACCTTTTAACTACAATTTTTAATCCACTTTGTATCCTTTTTATGATGTTGCCCCTGTTTTTTTTAATTGAATTGTTTTACTTTACCTATGTTTTGTACAGAGCTTTGATTTTATCTGTGAAAAGCGCTTTATATATAAAATGTACTTACTTACTTATAGTTTGGAATTTATGGTAGTTCCCTACAGTGAAAGGTTGCACTGAGGATGGACATTAGCCACTATCAAAGATGCTACATTGCATTGAAGACGCTTTTGTTTGCTTTTCACTGTCAAATTTGCAGGACACAGCTAGAATATGTCATCAACAGGCATTATCACGATAGTGTTAAAAGCTCTATCGTCGGCCATATTGTTACCATTTCTATGAGACCTAAGCAAAGGCGTTCCAAAGCACATTCCAACCCAAATCTCCCTAATGGCAGGGTTTCCTGCAGCGCTTTGTTGTTAAGGCGGCCGCCTTAACAAAAAAGAGCCTAAACTAAAGTCTTAACAAGCTGCTCTGCTTAGTTCTGCCTCTGCCTCTGTCAGTACGTCTCTGCATCACCCAGCAGTGTCCCACCCACAGAATCATCTGATTGGTTACACGCAGAGCGGTAACAGCCAATCAGCAGTGCGTATTCAGAGCGCATGTAACAGCCAATCAGCAGTGCGTATTCAGAGCGCATGGAGTCAGTGCTCACGGCAGAGGCAGGCAGAGAGGAGAGACTGTGTTTAGCAGGTGAGCATAAGGCAGCGGACTCTCCCCAAATTATAATAAACACCTCCCAGTCAACTACTAGTAACATCACTATGAGCCCGTTGACGTTCTAGAAACATAAGCGGCAGCTCAGCTCGCTCGCAGTCCTTGAGGTGAAGGCTAATTAGCTTTTAGCGTAACGTTAGCTCATTTTGCGGTGTGTGTGTTACGGAAAGCAAAGCCCTGTCTGTCTGAGAAGAAGACAATCATTATTGACCTACAGTTAACAACTAAGTTATTTCACTTTACCTTTTTCTGTGTTGATTGAGCTGTGTTGAAGCAGCAAAAAACGACACTATGTTAAATGAAGAGTTTCCTGTAGCTGTCTCTGATAGTTGATGTAATAATGTAACTGCATCATAAAGCCTACATGAATTCCATGGTGTTCAGGGATGAATAGTCTCTCCTATTGCTATTGTACTATTTTTTCCAGCTATAGTTATATTAATTATTAGTAATGTAGCAGCCTAGTTTTGAATGGCAGGGTCAGTTGAACATACAGTATGTCAGCATGTGGCATAATCATGACATACGTAGTATCTCAGGTAACTAGGACTGTTTTGTTTTTACTTTACGGAAAAAATATTGAGATATATATTGTATATTGCCATTCAGAAATGGAGCGGAACACACAACCAAAAATTGTAGGCTTCTTCACGCGACGAAGCCGGCCTACTTCACCGCAGTCTGTAGTCAATTGCCCCCCTGGCTGTGGTGGCAGCGACGAGGTGGAGACATGATGGCGACAGGCCGAGTTACACCGATCCTTACACTCACCCACCCCCTTCCCCGGTCTGTCCGCCGGAGAGACACCACCTTAACTAACAAATTTTCTGGGGGAAACACTGCTAATGGAGACCATTTTCCATGAGACATGGTGAAGGGACGATGAGTACGCCACAAATGTTGAAGCCAACTTTGAAAGAGCCACAAGGTGGATTTAGGCTCTTTAAAGGGGAACATTATCACAATTTCAGAAGGGTTAAAACCATTAAAAATCAGTTCCCAGTGGCTTATTTTATTTTTCAAAGTTTTTTTCAAAATTTTACCCATCACGCAATATCCCTAAAAAAAAGCTTCAAGGTGCCTGATTTTAACCATCGTTATATACACCCGTCCATTTTCCTGTGACGTCACACAGTGATGCCAATACAAACAAACATGGCGGATAGAACAGCAAGGTATAGCGACATTAGCTCGGAGTCAGACTCGGATTTCAGCGGCTTAAGCGATTCAACAGATTACGCATTTATTGAAACGGATGGTTGTAGTGTGGAGGCAGGTAGCGAAAATGAAATTGAAGAAGAAACTGAAGCTATTGAGCCATATCGGTTTGAACCGTATGCAAGCGAAACCGACGAAAACGACACGACAGCCAGCGACACGGGAGAAAGCGAGGACGAATTTGGCGATCGCCTTCTAACCAACGATTGGTATGTGTTTGTTTGGCATTAAAGGAAACTAACAACTATGAACTAAGTTTACAGCATATGAAATACATTTGACAACAACATGCACTTTGAGAGTGCAGACAGCCCATTTCAGGCGCGCTAAGAACATATATTTTTCCACGATTTCAGCACTCAGGTTAACCATACCTAAATAGACACAAAATACTGCATTACACAAGACTACCCGAATGTACTCGAATGATTGAAAAAAATAAATGTTTTTAAGCTAAATTGTTGGTAAACACAGTTTATGTATAATAATTTACGTAAAACCGCGAGTAATGAATAAAGTTTTCATCAATTAATATATTCTGTAGACATACCCTCATCCGCTCTCTTTTCCTGAAAGCTGATCTGTCCAGTTTTGGAGTTGATGTCAGCATCTGCTTTGAGTGTCGCAGGATATCCACACATTCTTGCCATCTCTGTCGTAGCATAGCTTTCGTCGGTAAAGTGTGCGGAACAAACGACTGACCATTTCGTCGGCTTTCCCCACAGCCTCGTATTTTGAACAAATTTCGTCCAATTTCTTGCCACTTTCGCATGTTTGGGCCACTGGTGCAACTTGAATCCGTCCCTGTTCGTGTTGTTACACCCTCCGACAACACACCGACGAAAGTGAGAAAATGGCGGATTGCTTCCCGATGTGACGTCACAACGTGACGTCATCGCTCCGAGAGCGAATAATAGAAAGGCGTTTAATTCGCCAAAATTCACCCATTTAGAGTTCGGAAATCGGTTAAAAAAATATATGGTCTTTTTTCTGCAACATCAAGGTATATATTGACGCTTACATAGGTCTGGTGATAATGTTCCCCTTTAAGTCATTTCTTGAGGAAGAAAAAACGGTGCAGTTGTTGCTTAAAAGAGACTTTTATACCCGTTTCCTATTTTGTGGCGCAGAAGGCCAGCCTTGAACTTTGCAGTATACCAAGACGCGCCACTGTGCTGATGGACCTCGTTTCATCATGAAGAAACTTTTTTTCTTCTGCACGTCCGTCACACTTTCAACATACTCGGCGTAGCTGCTATCGAAATGCAGCATAATGTTATCATGAGGCCTGCGTGACTCTTCCAGCGCCATGCTGTGCTCTTGTAACCTGTCTGCAGCAAAAATAACTATGCCTTATTTCCCCACAATTCTATGTGGCAGAGAATACTAAAGAAGGCAGGCTCTCCCACAGGTACAACTGTGTTGCTTATTAAACTAGAATAGAACTAAAAAATACCCTCCGCCAGGCCCTGTTTTTCAATGGGAAAGAGTTCTTTAAAAACAACCTGAATCCGATGGTGATCCGTATCACTTGTTCCTTTACCCCATTTCTGACATTTCTTGAAAGTTTCATCAAAATTAGCTTGTAACTTTTTGAGTTCGGTTGCTAACTAACATACGGACAAACAGGTAATAATTGGATGAATGGAATGACAATTTTCTACATCTGTCTCTTCCAAACATGCTGCGTTACTCTTTGTATTGCTCTCAGCACCTGCTCCTGTTTGTTCTAAAGCGGAATGAAATGAACCGAGTGAACCCTCTTCTCAGTCGTTTACTATCTTTATCTCTGTGGGTGGGCACACACACCGTAAGGTAACATAGTAGAAATGATCCATATGCCCCCCAGAATTACTTGTTCCTGATCCTATTTCTGACATTTTGTGAAGGTTTTATCCAAATACACCTATAACTTTTAAAGGTATGTTGCTAACTGACTAACTAATAGGAATGTAAGGATTAGTGTAATAATAAGCCTTAGTAAAACTCTGGATGGTTAGTGTCACGGTTTTAAATTAAAATTACTGATAAACTCACAGATCAGGGATAATGCTTATCTAGTGGAGACGCAAGCTAGCGGGGAAATGGCTGTGGCGCTAGTTTAAATGCTAACATGAAAACAAGAGACATTGACATATTTCCCTGTTAAGAGAGGACATTCACCAATTTAAACTTATATAAACACATTACCGTATTTTCCGCACTATAAGGCGCACCGGATTATTAGCCGCACCTTCTATGAATTACATATTTCATAATTTTGTCCACCAATAAGCCGCCCCGGACTATAAGCCGCGCCTACGCTGCGCTAAAGTGAATGTCAAAAAAACGCTGCGCTAAAGTGAATGTCAAAAAAACAGTCAGATAGTTCAGTCAAACTTTAATAATATATTGAAAACCAGCGTTCTAACAACTCTGTCCCAAAATGTACGCAAATGTGCAATCACAAACATAGTAAAATTCAAAATGGTGTAGAGCAATAAATAGCAACATAATGTTGCTCGAACGTTAATGTCACAACACACAAAATAAACATAGCGCTCACCTTCTGAAGTTATTCTTCATTCGTAAATCCTTCGAATTCTTCGTCTTCGGTGTCCGAATTGAAAAGTTGCGCAAGCGTGGGATCCAAAAATGGCCGGCTCCGCCTCGTCGAAGTCATCGGATTCAGTGTCGCTGTTGTTGTGCAGCAGTTCTGTGAATCCTGCCTTCCGGAAAGCTCGGACCACAGTTGTGACCGAAACTATCTGCCCAGGCATTTACGATCCACTGGCAGATGTTGGCGTATGTCGACCGGCGCTATCTGCCCGTCTTAGTGAAGGTGTGTTCGCCTTCGGAGCTGTGTGAAAAAAGCCACCCGGCCTCTTCGCGTAAACTTCCCTTAACCACTCGCTCATCTTTTCTTCATCCATCCATCCCTTCGAGTTAGCTTTTATGATGACGCCGGCTGGAAAGGTCTCTTTTGGCAAGGTCTTCCTTTTGAATATCATCATGGGTGGAAGTTAGCATGGCAAGCTAGAACCACAGTGAAGGATGACTTCTCATTCCCTGTGGTGCGAATATTCACCGTACGTGCTCCCGTTCCACAGTGCGGTTCACAGGAATATCAGCTGTGAAATACGGTAGTAATCCGTGTGTGGATGGAGAGATTGCGTCTTTTTATGAACCGGATCGCTTAGTAGGAGCCATTTTGTGGTCTTTACAGATGTAAACAGGAAATGAAACGTACGGTGATATCCGCGCGTTTTTTCTTCTTCTTCCGGGGGCGGGTGAAGCGCTTCCTGTTCTATGGGGGCGGGTGCTTTCCTTGGCGGTTGCTTGCGTAGAAGAAGAAGCGCTTCCTGTTCTACCGGGAAAAAAGATGGCGGCTGTTTACCGAAGTTGCGAGACCGAAACTTTATGAAAATGAATCGTAATAAAGCGCACCGGGTTATAAGGCGCACTGTCAGCTTTTGAGAAAAATTGTGGTTTTTAGGTGCGCCTTATAGTGCGGAAAATACGGCACTGTTTGAGCAACTGAGATATTCAAATGTGTACATTGAACCTACAAGCTGTGCAACTAGAGTGATTGATCCATACTCAAAGAAATATAACACCAATAGGCCTGAACAGTACATTTATTTTATTTTATTTCATCCATCCATCCATTTTCTACCGCTTGTCCCTTTCGGGGTTTATTGATAAATTTAATATTTTTGTTGTAGACGGTTAAAAAAAAATATCATTTTTTTTCTCCTTTTGTTCCGGCAAATTATTTGCCCCCAGTGACTTCGGTAGCTTCTGCCTTACTTCTTATTTCCTTAGCGAAGCGTCACACGCCTCGGAAAAAAATGACTAACCCAAACAAGAGCGAGCCGCTTGTTCCAAAGAAAAGAAAAGTGCTGTCAGTGGTTAGGTTTTGCGGCAACAGGCGTGGAACAAATGACTGCACGCTGCAAAGTTTCTTTAAAAAAGGCAGCAGCACAACAAATATATTCCATCATCTGAAACCGAAACATCTAGCCGAGTGGGAGAAATGTAACAAGAACATGACAACAAACAAACTCCCGCTATAAAGCAGCCTACTCTAGTGGACTCATTTACACGATACCATGTTTGATTAAAAAAAAAAAGCAAAGGGAAAAACTTATCAATAAACGGTCGCTTTGCAAAGATGTGGTGCACAAACAGTGGAAAACACTATTTTTATCCACCCATTAAAACTACAGAGACCTGATTAGTACCGTATTTTCTGGACCATAGGGCGCACCGGATTATAAAACGCACTGCCGATGAGCGGGTCTATTCAGGTCTTTTTTCATACCAAATGTGCACCGGATTATAAGGCGCCTTAAAGGGCTCATATTATGATTTTTTTCTAAATTCAAAACATTTCCTTGTTGTCTACATAACATGTAATGGTGGTTCTTTCGTCAAAATGTTGCATAGATGATGTTTTACAGATCATCTTCAAGTCACTTTCTGACAGTCGCTTCAAAATGCGCCGTTTTGTGGGCGGTCTTTAAGTGGCTCACCTTCGGCTGAGTCTTCTCCCCGTCATCTTTGTCATAGCGGTGTAGCGTGCAAGGACGGGAGTGGAAGAAGTGTCAGAAGATGGAGCTAAGTTTTTTTCATGACTTTTAAAAACTTTACTTAAATCAATAACGGACCTCATTCGTGGCTCACTAGTGCAACAACACCGGAAATGTGTCCGGAACTCTCTTATAACTAAAGTTCCGTGGGTGAATAATGTAAACCCACTACACTGGTAGTTTTTAGCGATTTCATAGCGACATATAAGTTGGAACTTTACGCTGCTTTATATTAGAAATGGCAACAGCAGAGGGTAAATGCCACATAACAAGAAGATAGTGAAAAAGAAGAAGCTTATTGACGGTGACTTGCGCACATTTTCAGGACTTATGCAGATCTCAAATACACATCAGCAGGTACCAGAAGGTAAGAAAAGTTGGTTTTGCATAATATTGTGAAACAAAACGCCAGATAATGTCTGTTAATGGGTGCCATTTTGCAGTCCTTATACACACACCATAGTAATACTTGTATCTCTGACTACGGTAGCCATAATGGGCCGACAATCCATCAAGCGGTGCAGCTTCAAAGTCATACTAAAACCTTTTGACAGATTTTTGAGTGCCGTGTGTAATGTTCTTTATTTTCAATGGAACATTTAAAGTTTTGGCGTTGTTTACTGGCGTCATATTGCAGTCTACACGTATCTCTTATGTGTGACTACCATCTACTGGTCACACATATCATTACACCATGTACCAAATACAATTGCTTCGAGGTCCGTAAGCACAACCAGAATTATTCCGGATAAAAAAGCAATAAGGTGCATATATAAATAAATAAATATATATATAAATATATATATATATATATATATATATATATATATAAAAAAATAAATAAATATATAAATAAATAAATAGATTACTGTACCGATATATATATTGCACTTTTTCACATGCGTCCACGTTTATGGATGTTATATTGTCTTTTTTACACAATCACGGCCTTATTGGAAAAGATGGAAATTCCACATGGCTGACAGTCAGTACGTCTGCTTCTTTCCTGATGGCATCATACCTGTCTTTTCAGATCATGGCCGTACCTCCGACCTACGTCGACCTGGGAAAGTCTGCCAGGGATGTTTTCACCAAGGGATACGGTGAGCGCTGCGCCGTTCTAACCGTGGACAATGTGCTGATGCTTCACTCGTGCTTCCTCACACGCCACAGGAGCGTCACGCGGTATATGTTTGCTAACTCACAGCCTTGCTTGTGGTTTCTCTGCAGGCTTCGGGCTCATCAAGCTGGACCTAAAAACCAAGTCTGAAAATGGACTGGTAAGTCTTAAATAGATGATTCTTCTGATGTGTTCCAGGTCTACACAATGTATGTAGACATTATCTACACTTCCAGTCAATGAATCAATCAATCAATCAATCAATCAATCAATCAATATCCTTTATTTAACCAGGTAAAAACTAATTTAGATTAAAATCTCTTTTCCAAGACTAACCAGCAAAACAGTTACACAAATACATATAACAACAACAAAAACAGCAGCAGTCATACACCACAATTAAATTACTTACACACATTAACATAAAAACACATTATAGGTAAAAAAATAAAAAATAAAATGTCTCAGTAAAAACCATTTTAAAAACGAATGCTCTTTTCCTTCGGATTTAAAACTCCTTCCATCAATCCACAGAGCCTTTGCTGCCTTATGAATGAACTCTGAGACATTCAAAACTCTCAGTCCAAAGATTCCTTCGAAAAAACTATCTGCTGTCGGTCTTTCTTTACTTTGGACGTGCATCTGCTTAGATACATTTTTGCTCAAAGCGTCATGTTCGTAGCACAATCCAAGATCTTTTTTTGATGCTGTCTGCTATTTAACATCAGCATAGCCATTAGAGACACAGTATTTCTAATCGTTGTCAATATTACAGCAGACATCACAACATAGCTAGGCTGTTAACTTGTTAGAAGCAACAGACACCTAATGTGACATCATACAGGTCAACCGGAAAATAAATTAAACACGCTAAAAGGAAATAAAAACGCCCCCCCAGTGTACGCGAGGCACACTGGGTATTAGAGATGCGCGGTTTGCGGGCACAACCGCGGAGTCCGCGGATTATCCGCGGATCGGGCGGATGAAATTTAAAAAAATTAGATTTTATCCGCGGGTCGGGTCGGGTCGGGTGGTTGAAATAAAAAAAAAAATTGATTTTAAATAGATTCAGGCGGGTGGCAGTTAAACCAATTCGGAAATATATATACATAGTTAAATGTTGTTACCCACATACGAAACACGAACAGGCACCTGCAGCATATGCCACAACAGAAGAAAAAAAAAAAAAGAGATGGACACTTTTACGGAGCGGAGAAGGGACGCCTCGCCGGGGTCCGGGACCGAGGCCCCTTCCCCCGAGAGGGCCCCACCGGGAGCCGTAGCTGAGGCGATCCGCGAGAAGGGCCCGACGCACGTCCAGGGTCACCACCGCGCCCACCGCACCGACACCCCGCCTCGTCCGCCTTGGCGGCGGCCGGCGTCACGCGCAGCAGGTAAGCAGCTTACCTGCCCGCCACCCCCGGGGCCGGGGGATCGTAACAGGGGTCACTCCGCGCGCTCCGCCCGCGCAGCTTACCTGCCCGCCACCCCTGTTGCCGGGGGCGCGTAACAGGGGTCACTCCGCGCGCAATGCGCTCACGAAAGGGGTGGGGCTCACCCTGGTTGATATAGACAGCAGCTAGACGGTGGCCATGGAAGTCGGAACCCGCTAAGGAGTGTGTAACAACCCACCTGCCGAATCAACTAGCCCTGAAAATGGATGGCGCTGGAGCGTCAGGCCCATACCCGGCCGTCGCCGGCAGCGAGACGCGCTTGGAGGTGCGCTCAGCGCGGCTCCCATATGATTGTGCACTGGTGTGCGTCTGGGTCGTGACAGCGTGGCACGCGAATGTCTGTGCTGCATTGGATCAGTCTCCTTTCTTTAACAGGCAAAAGCTTTATAACCTCACTAATGCCTTGCATCGTCTATATTAGATATATAACAGCGGGCGGGTGCGGTTCTGATCAAATGTTACATCGGGTGGATGGCGGATGGTTGACGACTTTCTGATGCGGTTGCGGATGAAATAATTGCCTATCCGCGCATCTCTACTGCGTATGACAAATAGTCGCATTAGAGAGTTTGCATGGAATCTTGGACTTCACACAGAGGGGTGAAAATACAAAAATAAGAAATATTTTTTAAAATCTGACTAATTTAGTGCATGGAAACATAGTGAGTGATATACAGCATCCATCCATTTTCTACCGCTTGTCCCTCTCGGGGTAGCAGTTTTTTCAAATAAGTGGCGAGTGCATTCATAAAGAGCAAGTTTCCATAATCCAGCAAAGCCATGAAAGTGGTCAGGATCCAGCGTTTCCTAACTTGTCGGGAAAAGCAGGACTTGTTTCTTGCGGGAAAAAAAACTATTACATTTTAGGTTTTGACAAGTTTTTCAACTTGAGATTTAAAAGACAAACTCTGATCAAATACAATCCCCAAGTACTAGGGGTGTAACGGTACACAAAAATTTCGGTTCGGTACGTACGTTTAGAGGTCACGGTTCGGTTCAATTTCGGTACAGTAAGAAAACAACAAAATATAAATTTTTGGGTTATTTATTTACCAAATTTGCAAAATCTTGCACCAAAAATATTTTTATTAGTGGAATATTTGATGTGAAGTAATCGGAACCTTGGATAGGTCAATAATTCATAGTACCATTGAATTTGATTCAATATTATGTTTTGAGTAATGACAGTTTGAAAGAAAAAAAAAACAGCTTTGTTTTATTAGTCAACATTGCAACTTTTTCTAAATTACCATCCATCCATCCATCCATCTTCTTCCGCTTATCCGAGGTCAGGTCGCGGGGGCAGCAGCCTAAGCAGGGAAGCCCATACTTCCCTCTCCCCAGCCACTTCGTCCAGCTCTTCCTGTGGGACCCCGAGGCGTTCCCAGGCCAGCCGGGAGACATAGTCTTCCCAACGTGTCCTGGGTCTTCCCCGCGGCCTCCTACCGGTCGGACGTGCCCTAAACACCTCCCTAGGGAGGCGTTCGGGTGGCATCCTGACCAGATGCCCGAACCACCTCATCTGGCTCCTCTCGATGTGGAGGAGCAGCGGCTTTACTTTGAGCTCACCCCCGGATGACAGAGCTTCTCACCCTATCTCTAAGGGAGAGCCCCGCCACCCGGCGGAGGAAACTCATTTCGGCCGCTTGTACCCGTGATCTTGTCCTTTCGTTCATAACCCAAAGCTCATGACCATAGGTGAGGATGGGAACGTAGATCGACCGGTAAATTGAGAGCTTTGCCTTCCGGCTCAGCTCCTTCTTCACCACAACGGAATCGATACAGCGTCCGCATTACTGAAGACGCCGCACCGATCCGCCTGTCGATCTCACGATCCACTCTTCCCTCACTTGTGAACAAGACTCCTAAATTACATTTAACCTTAAAGCTTTTTTATTTCACTTTTGTTATGTTTTTGTTTATTTTAATAGTATTTTTAGAATGTGCCGTGGGCCTTTAAAACATTAGCTGTGGGCCGCAAACTTTTGACACACCTGCTATAGATAATAAAAAATTTAATCTGATAAATCTATGGATAAAAAGCAGAGCCTGGCGACGCATGCGCGTTTATTATAACTCTCGCTCTTTCTGTCTCTGCCCCTCCCTCACCAATGCTGCTGCGCGCACAATTTGTTTTGTTTTGAACCCCTTCTTAACCCTGAACGTACATTGAAAATACACGCAACCCTAACTCAAAATGCCGGACATTTGAGGCATATAAGAAACTCCGCCCTGACAGCTCCGCAAAAGACGACATGAAAAGAGGACGTATGGTCAGTCTATCGTAGCCCGTTAGCTGCTAGCATGCCATGTGTTGTGCCTCGGTGTGCATTGTTTACACAACGTGCGTTACGCTACTTAATATGTCCGTGTGGAAACTCGTTCAGTAGACCTCCGAACTGAACCGGAACCCCCATACCGAAACGGTTCAATACAAATACACGTACCGTTAAACCCCTACCAAGTACTTATATGTTGTTACTATTTCAAGTTTAACCCTAGAAGCAGTTGATATTTTTGGAATGTTTAGTGGAAGTTGTTTGCCATTTGAAAATAACTTCACCTTAGATTTCTCTGTATTTAGCACTGGTCTAAGCTGAGTCAGATGGGACTGAACAACATCAAAAGCAGACTGCTGCGCTACAGCGAGGGATGAACATTATATGATTTTTCAATATATGGTAAAAATTAAAAACGCAGCATCCGACATGTTATCACCGAGATTATTTACATTGATGGAAAACAACAATGGGCCTAACATGGAACCCTGAAGTACACCCTTTAATATAGGGAGGAAAGACGAAGAGGAAACAGGTAATTGGAAAACCACTTTACAGCATGCAGAGATACGCCAATCATGTGCAGTCTGTCTGCCAAAATGATATGGTCGAACGTATAAAATGCTTTTGACAGGTCGATAAATAGAGCTGAACAATATTTCTTGCAATTTAATGCCTCATTAATGTCATTCATAACTTTAATAGCAGTGATTACGGTGTTACTGTATGTCTCTTTCTGAAACCTGATGAATGTTGAGAATAAGTTTAACAATTCTTAGTTGTTCACTAACAAACTTTTCAAGAACTTTAGCTAGAATGCATAACTTGGAGATGGGTCTATAGTTATTAACAGCTGTGAGATCTCCTCCTTCCAACAAAGGTAGAACAAAGGCAGATTTACATATGTTAGGAATCTCATTACTGGACAAGATTTATGAGCTGCCTAAAAACCGTCCAGTCAGTGTGGGATTTGGTATTTCTAGCCTTGGCCCAGGCAGCATCCCTTTTTTTTCCAGTAGGTTGGACAGTTAAGGAGAAAACCAAGGATTATTTCTTCTGAGTTGTCTATTATGGTGTAAGTACGTAGCGGGACATGCCAGCATAGCAACAGTGAATTCCACAAAGACGACGAGGACATCAACAATTGATGACACATTCTTTACATTCTGTATCTGACCGTTCTCTGTCCACCAATCAACACACAAACCGTTTATAGCTCCACCCCCTTTAGGCACCCTACCACTGTTCAATATGCCAACAGCAGGCTGGCAAAATGTGCAATACACTGGTACCTCCATTCATGACTGTCATTGGTTCTTGAACAGGGTTCATAAATAGCAAATTTCTCCATAAGAAACAATGTAAACATTTTACACGATATCAAACAAGGAAGAGATGGATCAACGTTCTGCAAGATACAAGATGTATTTGTCATTCCACCCAAAAAGTACAACAAAACTTGCAGTTGACCCATCCAAGAAACACAAATATGACAAGTAGAGATGTCCGATGATATCGGAGTGCAGATATTATCGGCCGATAAATGCTTTAAAATGTAATATCGGAAATGATCAATATCGGTTTCAAAAAGTAAAATTTATGACTTTTTAAAACACCGCTGTACGGAGTGGTACAAGGACGTAGGAAGAAGTACAGAGCGCCAATAAACCTTAAAGGCACTGCCTTTGCGTGCGGGCCCAATCACATAATATCTACGGCTTTTCACACACACAAGTGAATGCAAGCCATACGTGGTCAACACCCATACAGGTCACACTGAGGGTGGCCGTATAAACAACTTTAACACTGTTACAAATATGCGCCACACTGTGAACCCACACCAAACAAGAATGACAAACACATTTCGGGAGAACATCCGCACCGTAACACAACATAAACACAACAGAACAAATACCCAGAAACCCTTGCAGCACTAACTCTTCCGGGACGCTACAATATACACCCCCCGCTAACACCCCCATCTCAACCCCGCCCACCTCAACCTCGAATCCGCCAAGGAAAGCATGTCCCAAATTCCAAGCTGCTGTTTTGAGGCATGTTAAAAAAAGTAATGCACTTTGTGACTTCAATAATAAATATGGCAGTGCCATGTTGGCATTTGTTTCCATAACTTGAGTTGATTTATTTTGGAAAACCTTGTTACATTGTTTAATGCATCCAGCGGGGCATCACAACAAAATTAGGCATAATAATGTGTTAATTCCACAACTGTATTTATCGGTATCGGTTGATATCGGAATCGGTAATTAAGAGTTGGACAATATAGGAATATCGGATATCGGCAAAAAAGCCATTGTCGGACATCTCTAATGACAAGAGTTGACTGGACAAGAAAAAAAAATAAAACAAGAGGAGGCAAGATTTAGAAAAAAAGCCGATCACACACTATGCTCCTGTAGGTGTACTTACACTTTGAAATCACAAAACTCCTTTTGTGATTTCTAGGTCACTACCATGATTAAGAATGTAAAATAAAATCCACCTTGTTGGTTAATCTTCTTGGTGTTCAGCCAAAAGAGTAGGAGGGGGTCGCAGTGTCAACAACGCTGTGGATACTTCCTTGAATTAGGGCTGGGCGATATGGCCTTTTATTAATATCTCGATATTTTTAGGCCATGTCACGATACACGATATATATCTTGATAATTTTGCCTTAGCCTTGAATGAACACTTGATGCATATAATCACAGCAGTATGATGATTCTATGTGTCTACATTAAAACATTCTTCTTCATACTGCATTAATATATGCTCATTTTAAACTTTCATGCAGAGAAATCACAATTAAGTCAATTGACCAAAACTGTATTTATTTAACAGTTATTAAGCAGTGGCACAAACATTCATGTAAATTCCAAAACAGAAAGTGCAAGATTGTCAGAGACATTTTAAAACAAGCTATTAGTGCACTTTTGTGCATGATGTCACTAAGATGACATATCAAAACAACACTAAATTAAAGTGTACTTTTTGTACAGAACGCCACTACAATAGTTTAAAACATATAAAGTGCACTTTTGTGCATGATGTCACACAAGATATTTCAATAACTGTCAAATAAAAATGAGCTGCATAATAGGAAATCAAATAGTGTATGTCCTTCGCTATGTGGTAGGTTACTGCGGATGTTATCTCCTTCGGTTGTTGACTATTTTTTTCATACGGTGTTGATGTGGAAATGGTTGCTTGGGCATTTTGTTGGTGTGGCACCGGCTGAAATGTTGACAAGCGGAGTTTCAAGCACTCTTCATTCTCTAGCGGATGACTTTTCAAATGGTGCTACATTAGGAGTGGTGCTACTTTTTGTAGCAACGCTTTTGCCGCATACTTGTAAAACATCTTCCCACTTGAAGCCAAACCACCGCCAGACGATGGACCCCGTGCTGTTTTTCTTGGGAATTAATTCTTCCTTCATTTGTTACCAGATTCGCACCTTCTCTCTCTCGTATTACCACTCACACCACTCCGTTAGCACCACTGCTAACGTTACCCATGCCGCTACCTCTTTGCTCGGCGACGGCGTATGACGTTGCACGCGCATTAGTATGTGACGTATGTAAGAAGGTGCGCTTGTTTTATCTCACTGTGAGAAGGAGAGACTAGAAAGAGTGAGAAACGCCTGTAGTGTAATGCCCGCAACTAAAAGCAACTGTGTTAGGACGTATACTCGAATATCACGATATAGTCATTTTCTATATCGCACAGAGACAAACCCGCGATATATCGAGTATATTCGATATATCGCCCAGCCCTACCTTGAATGCTTTAAAGCACACATCGCTTGTCCATTGCTTTCTTTGGACTCATTTTGAACTAGCAAAACTAGAAAAATGCTGGCTAAAAATAGTTAAAAAGCACACCAAGTAGCAATTGTTACGTTAATACAATGAGACAAGGTTCGTACAACAAAATAGAATACCTGGGACTGTTGAATACAAAAGTTTGTACGATGAAGGGTTTGTACATCGAGGTTTCACTGACCAGGAATAAAAGTATTTCTGTACTTGACATCTTTTGACCACATCCTGAATATTTATTGCTTGGTGCAAAGGCAGCTAAATATTTACTATTTCTGTTAGGAGTTCACCAGCACAGGCTCCGCCAACACGGAGACCAGCAAGGTGGCCGGGTCCTTGGAGACCAAGTACAAGTGGGCGGAGCATGGGCTGACCTTCACGGAGAAGTGGAATACTGACAACACCCTTGGCACCGAGATCACCATCGAAGACCAGGTTGGTGATTGCGAGCGGACATTTTCCCCTTCTTTCCACCTCAACTTACACCGCTTTCTAAACCTTCTCCGCAGCTGGCGAAGGGTCTGAAGCTGACCTTTGACTCGTCCTTCTCGCCAAACACCGGGTAAGTAAGGCACCGCCCACTCGGAGCAGCCTCGGAGTTCTGAAACCCGCTCCCTGCAGCAAAAAGGGCGGCAAGCTGAAGACGGGCTACAAGTGCGACCACATCAACCTGGGCTGCGACGTCAACTACGACATCAACGGCACGGCCGTGCACGGCGCCGGCGTGGTGGGCTACGAGGGCTGGCTCGCCGGCTACCAGATGACCTTTGAGGCCGGCAGGAACAGGATCACGCAGAGCAACTTTGCAGTCGGGTACAAGACGGACGAGTTCCAGCTGCATACAAACGTGTAAGTTTAAAAGCTTCTTGCATTGATAGCATAGCCCAGTCATTCGCAAACAGTGGCTCCATCTAGTGGTACGCGAAAGAATAACTTAAATATTCAAACACAGTGTTACTGTTCAAACTGTGTGTAATGTTACAGTGGCCAAAATATTAAATATATTTATTAAAACTTCTGCTTTGTTTTAATAAATACTAGAGATGTCCGATAATGGCTTTTTTACCGATATCCAATATTCCGATATTGTCCAACTCTTAATTACGGATACCGATATCAACCGATACAGATGTATACAGTCGTGGAATTAACACATTATTATGCCTAATTTTGTTGTGATGCCCTGCTGGATGCATTAAACAATGTTACAAGGTTTTCCAAAATAAATCAACTCAAGTTATGGAAAAATATGCCAACATGGCACTGCCATATTTATTATTGAAGTCACAAAGTGCATTATTTTTTTTTTAACATGCCTCAAAACAGTAGCTTGGAATTTGGGACATGCTCTCCCTGGCGGGGTTTGGGAGGCGAAGTTGAGGTGTGTGTGTAGGGGGGGAGGGCGGTTAGTGCTGCAAGGGGTTCTGGGTATTTGTTCTGTTGTGTTTATGTTGTGTTACAGTGCGGACGTTCACCCGAAATGTGTTTGTCATTCTTGTTTGGTGTGGGTTCACAGTGTGGCGCATATTTGTAATATGGTGACAGCAACTATCTTGCCTGTAATTGATTAAGGAGATGTGCTTTATTTTAGTGCTTCATCTAAATGCCTCCAGTCCTTGGACACTGTTTTTCACTCAGTACTAAGATTTGTTACTGGCTGTCGTAGTCTCACCCACCATTGTCAACTGTATATGAAGTCAGACTTATCTTCATTGAGTGCACGCAGATACACACATTGGCTGACTATCATTTATAAGGCTCTTTTAGGTTTAATACCTCCATACTTGTGTACTCTGTTACAAAGAAAAAGCAGCTCTTACGCATTACGTTCTAACAATTTGTATGTTTTAACTGTTCCTCATGTACGGACGGAATTTGGCAAAAGAGCTTTTGGCATTGCTGCTCCTATAACATGGAATGCATTGCAGACGAAACTGAAACTTACAGAACTACTTCCATTTGGAGCCTTCCGTTCTGTCCTGAGGGACAGACAGCGAGAGACGTTTGCACAGTGCCTGTGTTTTTAAAAGGTGTAAATCTTTATTGTTTTACAGTTCTCTTACGTATTTTAAAATGTATGTCTTTACGTATTATTTTTTTGAAACTGCTCTGTGACATGTGCTGTTGACCTCTTGGCCAGGTCACCCTTGTGAAAGAGATCTTGATCTCAATGGGTTTCCTCATCTGGTTAAATAAAGGTTCTAACAGTGTTAAAGTTGTTTATACGGCCACCCTCAGTGTGACCTGTATGGCTGTTGACCAAGTATGCCTTGCATTAACTTGTGAATGTGAAAAGACTTAGATATTATGTGACTGGGCTGGCACGCAAAGGAAGTGCCTTTAAGGTTTATTGGCGCTCTGTACCTCTCCCTACGTCCGTGTTAGGGATGTCCCGATCCAGGTTTTTGCACGTCCGATCCGATACCGATATTGTTTTTGCACTTCCGATCCGATACCGATACTGGCCTATCCGAGCATGTATTAAAGTTTGAAGTTATTTAGCCTACTTAGTTGTCAGAATCATGTTGAAAAGGGTTTTAGTACTCTTGATAACAACTAGCCAGCTGAATTAGGTGAGTTTGAATAATACACAATGGTTGGTAACAAGAAACTGACCTGTTTATTCAAGAATAAACACAAAATAGACAAAATTATACATGACAAACAGAAATGGCATCATTGAACTAGGGCTGGGCGATATGGCCTTTTTTTAATATTGTGATATTTTAAGGCCATGTCACGATACACCATATATATGTGGATATTTTGCCTTAGCCTTGAATGAACACTTGATGCATATAATCACAGCAGTATGATGATTCTATGTGTCTACATTAAAACATTCTTCTTCATACTGCATTAATATATGCTACTTTTAAACTTTCATGCAGAGAAGGAAATCACAACTAAAAAAATCACTATTTTTTTCATACGGTGTTGATCTGGAAATGTTTGCCTCGGCATTTTGATGGTGTGGACGTGTGGCACCGAATGGAGATAAGCGTCTCGACAGACGTCACAATATTTGAACAATGATGACGAAAACTGTTTTCTCTGTCGTGTCCGTGTGTCGAAAATTGTTATGCGCTTATTTTTTTATTTGATTTTGTGCGTGGCATAGATTTGCCGTGCGCAATTGCACAGGCGCGCACCTTAGAGGGAGCGTTGCTCGCACGGCTGCGCTAGCATCACAGCTAACGTTAGCCTTGCTGTTACCTGCTTGGGGAGGGCGTATACGTACGTGACGTATGACGTGACAGTATGTGACGTATGACGTGACAGTATGTGACGTGTGTAAGAAGGTGCGCTTGCTGTCTGTGAGAGGGAGACACAGTAAAGAGTGAGAAGAGCCTGTCGTGTAATGCCAGCAGCTAAAAGCAACTGCGTGAGAATCCACAGACCTGTGGATGTGTTGAAGGTGTGCTGGAAAATGCGGAACGGAAATTAGGGAGCAGCAGAAAAGTGGAATGTATTATTTAAATCGGTGTGTTGGAAAACACGGACCGGAGTTTTTTTTAAAACTGGATCTGGATCGGCATTTTCCCATGCCTTGCCGATACGCATTTTTTGGCAAATATCGGCGGCCGATCCGATCCAAATATCGGATCGGGACATCCCTAGTCCGTGTACACAGCGGCGTTTTAAAAAGTCATAAATTTTACTTTTTGAAACCGATATCGATAATTATGAAACAGATACCGATAATTTCCGATATTACATTTTAAAGCATTTATCGGCCAATAATATCGGCAGTCCGATATTTTCGGACATCCCTAATAAATCCTTAGGCTTACTACGCTATTGTATTTTTATGTTGGTCACTATGTTGGTACTTGGAGAGCCAAGTGTTTTCTGAAGTGGTACTTGGTGAAACCACTGGCAAAGCCAAAACGCAGCGCTAGACGCTCTTAAGTCTGCTCTGTCGGGCGTCCTGGTGCCTCAGTTATTTTTACAACCACCTGATGGGATTTGCCACATTGTAGTTGAGACTTAAGAAGTGAAAAGGATGGAGCCACGTAATGCCACACACGCTGCGTGAAGGGGGCAACGGCAGGGCATGTAACCCCCCGCCACGCCCCACCCGCTGTGCTCTTAGCTAAGCCCGTCTGTGTCTTGTGGCCAATATCACGTTCCGCTTCGTTCCCTGCCCTTGCAGAAATGATGGCACCGAGTTTGGCGGCTCCATCTACCAAAAGGTGAACGAGCAGCTGGAGACGGCCGTCAACTTGGCGTGGACCGCCGGCAACAGCAACACCCGCTTTGGCATCGCCGCCAAGTACCAGATTGACCCCGACGCCTCTTTCTCGGTGTGTAAACTTTACTGCTTGTTGCCGCTTTTAGTCTGAATTATTAGATATTAAAATACAACGATAAATGAAAATGAACTTAAGTTTCTTGTGCATGTTTGTTTTCTTTGTCTCTTTACGTTCAAACAAAGGGTAAAAGAGTTCACTCGTCATCGGTGTCAGCATTTTGGCACGTTTGTTCTACAGAGGAATGATAATCAATAAAAAAAAAGCTCTATTGAGACAAGATGAGCTGTACTGGGCTGTAGGTGGGTTAGGGCAGGCCTGGGCAATTATTTTGACACGGGTGGGGCCACATTTAGGGAAAAAAATGTGTCTGGGGGCCTATCTATCCATGTGTATATATATGTATATATATATATATATATATATATATATATATATATATGTGTGTATATATATATATATATATATATATATATATATATATATATATATATATATATATATACATATATATATATATATATATGTATATATATATATACATATATATATATATATATATATATATATATATATATATATATATATATATATATATATATATATATATATATATATATATATATATATATATATATACACATACATAGTCGAGGTTTCTGTGGTTTATCCATTATACAGTGCTCAATACCGGGGTGTAGCGGAATACACAATAGGTCAGGAAAAAACACAAAGGCTATCTCATCCCTACAAGTCTGTTTCTCAGGTTTCCCTGTAGGCTTGTAGGGATGATATACCCTCTGTGTTTTTTTTCTGACCTAACATATATACTGTATTGTTCGGAGTATAAGTCGCTTCGGCCGAAAATGCGTAATAAAGAAGGAAAAAAACATATATAAGTCGCACTGGAGTATAAGTCGCATTTTTGGGGGAAATTTATTTGATAAAACTCAACACCAAGAATAGACATTTGAAAGGCAATTTAAAATAAATAAAGAATAGTGAACAACAGGCTGAATAAGTGTACGTTATGTGAGGCATAAATAACCAACTGAGAACGTGCCTGGTATGTTAACGTAACATATTATGTTAAGAGTCATTCAAATAACTATAACATATAGAACATGCTATACGTTTAGCAAACTATCTGTCACTCCTAATCGCTAAATCCCATGAAATCTTATACGTCTAGTCTCTTACGTGAATGAGCTAAATAATATTATTTGGTATTTTACGGTAATGAGTTAGTAATTTCACACATAAGTCGCTCCTGAGTATAAGTCGCACCCCCGGCCAAACTATGGAAAAAACTGCGACATATAGTCCGAAAAATACGGTATATATATATATATATATATATATATATATATATATATATATATGCACACACACACACACACACACACACACATATATAAGCTGTGACAATCTGCTGTACAATATGTGTGTGTTTGGGTCCTATTTGTAGGAACAGTCATACAAAAACTCACAATAATGTCTGATTGAATGCTAAAAACGTTATGACAGACCGTCGTCAAAAACGTAATGGAATTTTACATTTTCTGCTGAATGAGACACCCAGAAGGTACATGAAAATAATGTGGGATTTACGATCAACCATGAACGATAAAGCACGGAATATTGACAGCGTATGAACGTCGCTACTCTTTTCCTTCTCACACCTCTTCTTGATCGAAATTATTTACAATAAAGCGAAACACAACAAAAATGCAACAAACACGGCGAAATATGAATGCGAAGGGTAAAAAACCCCCACCTATAATCTGATATAATATCACTTTTCTTGTAGAACTTTGTTGTAAAAATCTCAGATTCCAACATCAAGACTTCCGGTAATTTGAAAACATCACTACACATCATAATGGCAGCTACAGTTTCAATCTTAAAGATCTAAAAAAATTTGGGGGAATGTCCGGCGGGCCAGATTGAAAAGCTTAACGGGCCACATGCGGCCCTCAGGCCTTCATTTTCCCAGGTCTGGGTTAGGGTATACTACTTAAAAGAAAACTGGTTTTGTTTAATAAAGTTCTATCCAAACATTTAATAAAGTGGTTGGACAGGACAGATTTTAAAAATATATACATATATGTATCTATATATATTTTTTAGATCGTTTTTTTTCTTTTCATTATTACAAATAATCCCCGATTCATTTGAAAATCGATTTTTTTGACACCCCTAGCTGACGATGCAAATTAGTATAAAATCTCAAAAAATAATAATAAAGCTTATTTTTTACAACATGCTGAGGGTCAATAAAAATGTGCTCATCTTGTAAGACATATTCCTTTTTGTTGTTTGTGTGTACTCAGTGTGATGATCATTTTAATAAGGAAAATGTTGTCTTTCACAGGCCAAGGTGAACAACTCCAGCCTTATAGGTCTGGGATACACTCAGACTCTTAAGCCAGGTGAGTGGTCGACTACTTCATTTACTTAGTACACAGCAGTACCGCCACACTTTGTTTTCGTCATATTGCTTTTATAAAAAATGTGTTCTTTGGTGGCGATATTTAGATTAGAGATCAACCGATAGTTTTTTTTCAGGGCCGATATTGATTAGTAGTAGTCAAGAAGGCCAACAACAGATATTTTGAGCCAATATTCATTTGCAGTAGAAGTTATTTAAACATGAATAGCATACAACAGTAAACAGCTAGACAAGGCTTTAAGTTGTTTTTTTAACATTATTTATTAGGAAACATGGGAGCAATACTGACATATTTTATCCGGCGCTAATGTTGTGGTTAATTTAGCAGCAGAAACCAAGCGCTGTAGTGCGAAAAAAGGTAGCTTTTTTCATGCGAGGCAAAAGGGCTGGTACTTGAGCCGTGTTTTTAAAAAATACTGAATACTGGTGTATGTGTATTAGGGTTGTCTCCATACCAATATTTTGGTACCGGTACCAAAATGTTTTTCCATACTTGTGCGATACTTTTCTAAATAAAGGGGACCACAAAAAATGGCATTATTGGCTTTTTTTTTTTTTTTTTTTTAAATCTTACGGTATATCAAACACATGTTTCTTATTGCAATTTTGTTGTAAATAAAATAGTCCACATACTGGACAACTTGTCTTTTATTAGTAAGTAAGCAAACAAAGGCTCCTGATTTAGCTGCTGACATATGCAGTAACATATTGTGTCATTTATCATTTTATTATTTTGTCAACATTATTAAGGACAAGTGGTAGAAAATTAATTATTAATCTACTTGTTCATTTACTGTTAATATCTGCTTACTTTGTCTTTTAACATGTTCTATCTACACCTCTGTTAAAATGTAATAATCACTTATTATTCTGTTGTTCGGATACTTTACATCAGTTTTGGATGATACCACACATTTGGGTATCAATCCGATACCAAGTAGTTACAGGATCATACATTGGTCATATTCAAAGTCCTCATGTGTCCAGGGACGTATTTCCCGGGTTTATAAATATAACATAAATTAAGAAAAAATGAAAAAAGTTTTTGTGATGCTAAAAATATTGATGTAATCATAGTAAACTAGATACGGTCCTGTACTTGGTATCATTACAGTGGATGTCAGGTGTAGATCCACCAATGGCGTTTGTTTACATTTTGACGCCGGTGAGTTACGGTGTGTAGTGAAGCATGTTTAGCTATTCCTCGTCCTACTTGTAGGAAACTTACTTTGTTCGTCGCCATGGAGACAAGGATTAGTGATTTAGAAGTAGCTACAACGCTGCAGACTGCAGATGGACTTTAGCCGCTAGCTAGCTAGCCATGTCTTAAAGCACCTCTTCCTGAGGGCGTTTCAGTGTTATAACTTCACCTTTATCGTTAGTTTTTAAGCCAAAATGCGTCCGTTCTCCCTTTTCTGTCTACACACTGTGTCTGCTTTTAAGTACTCTGTGATTATGCATTGCCGAACATGCTCGTCTTTTTAGAGGCGGTATAGTACCGAATATCATTCATTAGTATCGTGGTTTATACTAGTACCGGTATACTGTACAACCCTAATGTGTATACAGTATACAGACCTACTCAGTGGCTTAGTGGTTAGAGTGTCCGCCCTGAGATCGGTAGGTTGTGAGTTTGAACCCCGGCCGAGTCATACTAAAGACTATAAAAATGGGACCCATTACCTCCCTGCTTGGCACTCAGCAATAAGGGTTGGAATTGGGGGTTGAATCACCAAAAATGATTCCTGGGCGCGGCCACCGCTGCTGCCCACTGCTCCCCTCACCTCCCAGGGGGTGATCAAGGGTGATTGGTCAAATGTAGATAATTTCGCCACACCTCGTGTGTGTGTGACAATCATTGGTACTTTAACTTTAACTTTATATTGTACATGCTGATGTACAATATATACACATCAAAATGTCAAATATCCGTTGATCTCTAATTAGGGACCGCAATGTCCCTTTGGGACAGAGGACCCTATTGTATTTGTAAGGTTTTATTATTATTTTTCCACCGCCTCTTTGAGCTGTAATTTGACCCCCTTAACATGCTTCAAAACTCACCATATTTGACACACACATCAAATCCCAAAACTCAAAATTGCGCTCCAGCGCCTCCTAGGAAGAAAACAGACAAAACTGCCTACAACTTCCAGTAGAAATGTCGTAGTGACATGAAACAAAAACCTCTATGTAGGTCTCACTTAGACCTACATTTCATACACTAACACCCTTAAACAAAAATCAACAAGAAGTTGCTAATTCTCCCTTCAAAACAAAAGTTTTGTAAAAACAGTCACATTTGCCTCTTTGAGCTACAATTTGACCCCCTTAACATGCTTCAAAACTCACCAAACTGGACACACACATCAGGACTGGCAAAAATTGCGATCTAATGAAAAAACCCAACCCCAAAACTCAAAATTGCGCTCTAGCGCCCCCTAGGAATAAAACACAGACAAAACTGCTCCTAGGAAGAAAACACAGACAAAACTGCCTGTAACTTCCAGTAGGAATGTCGTAGAGACATGAAACAAAAACCATTATGTAGGTCTCACTTAGACCTACATTTCATAAATTGACAACCCACAGCAAAAATCAACAAGAAATTTGCAATTCCCCCTTCAAAACAAAAGTTTTGTAAAAACCGGTCACCTTTTTTAAAAAATTATCTTCTCTGAGCACGTTTGTTGTGTCGGCTTCAAACTAGCACAGGAGAGAGATTGAACCCTTCTGATTAAAAGTTGACGAAAGAGTTTTAATTACTGCTCCGGTTTGGATTTTATGTGCCGTCAAAGTCGGTCCCGTCCATCGCTGCTTGCAGCTTTAATTTAGACATTGTGTTTTTGGATGAAAGCCAACTTATTTGCACGTCTTGTTTCTCGCAGGCATCAAGCTGACGCTCTCCGCCCTTCTTGACGGCAAGAACATCAACGCCGGCGGCCACAAGCTGGGTCTCGGCCTGGAGTTCCAGGCGTAGAAGCTCTCGCCACTGACGCCCCCTCCAGCCCTCCCGACGTCCCCCCCCCCACTTCAATTGAATTATAACGGGAAAAATTATTTAGCCCTCACGTTCCTCCTGTAGCCCCCGCCCTCCCACCCTTAGATGTGCCACAGCTGGAAGACAAACGGGCGCCTGAGTCGGGACCACCTCCCACATTTAAAGGACCACGTTTAAGGGAACGTTATATTTTGAAAACTAGAACCCAGCTAAGAACAAAAGTCAAAAGGGGAGTTTGAAGCGTGTCGCTGGCAAAAAGGGAACAACGTTCACCCCAGTCATTTATTCATGTGAGCGTTTCACTTGTCCGAGAAAGTACGCAGAAAGAATTGAGGGATGAAAACGACACGCAAAAGAGCTTAAGAACCGAGTAAGCGTTCCTGTCTCTTTTTTTTTTGCTGGTGTTGCTCCTGAGAGAAGATGGAAGCAGCTGGCAGTAGCACACATCACACTACACCCCCCCCATGTGTACATTCTGTCTCTCGTGTCTGTTACTTCTAGCAAAACTATTTTATTGACTGTCCGTGTAGCTGAGTCCACCGGGGAAGTCTTACTAGCAGGACGGCAAAGACCGGGTCGGATCACACGGACACATGAGTTACGCCGAACAGGAAACTTGAGCTTTTTTGTCTTCCACTTGCAATCATGCTTAGTGTTTATGACGCTCATTTCTTCAATAAAGAACATCTTGAACCGACGTTGTTTTGTCCCTTTTTAGTTATGACATCCCTGTGGGCGGTATAGCTCGGTTGGTATAGTGGCCGTGCCAGCAACTTGAGGGTTCCAGGTTCGATCCCCGCTTCCGCCATCCTAGTCACTGCCGTTGTGTCCTTGGGCAAGACACTTTACCCACCTGCTCCCAGTGCCACCCACACTGGTTTAAATGTAAATTAGATACTGGGTTTCACTATGTAAAAGTGCTTTGAGTCACTAGAGAAAAGCGCTATATAAATATACTTCACTTCACTTCAAAACATTAAAATTACTGAGATAATCATTAGACCAGTGGTGTCCAAAGTAGGGTTGTACGGTATACCGGTATTAGTATAGTACCGCGATATTAATGAATCATGTTCGGTACTATACTGCCTCCAATAAGTACCGTATTTTTCGGATTATAAGTCGCTCCCGAGTATAAATCGCACCGGCCGAAAATGCATAATGAAGGAAAAAAACATATATAAGGTACATTATATAAGGTATAAGTCACATTTTTGGGGGAAATTTATTTGATAAAACCCAACACCAAGAATAGACATTTGAAAGGCAATTTAAGATAAATAAAGAATAGTGAACAGGCTGAATAAGTGTACGTTATATGAGGCATAAATAACCAACTGAGAACGTGCCTGGTATGTTAACGTAACATATTATGGTAAGAGTCAATCAAATAACTATAACATATAGAACATGCTATACGTTTACCAAACAATCTGGTCACTCCTAATCGCTAAATCCCATGAAATCTTCCTCCTCGTTGTCTCTTCTAAATAATATTATTTTGATATTTTACGGTAATGTGTTAATAATTTCACACACAAGTCGCTCCAGAGTGTAAATCGCACCCCCGGCCAAAGTATGAAAAAAAACTGCGATTTATAATCCGAAAAATACGGTACGTGTCATGCAGACGACATGTCACATTTTCTATTTTTTGTCTCCATGGCGACTAGAAATGTATATTTATTTCAAGTAGTAGCTACATATGCTTCTCCACACACTGCAGCACACCAGACTCATCACATTGGACATGATAAACTAGACTTTAACTGTCAAAGCCAGGTCAAAATTTCACTATGTCTGATAATTGTTCATTAAGATGGTCATCTTACCTTAGCTCCCACTACATACAAGTGAATGAAGCGCATACTCACTCAACAGCCATACATGTCACACAAAGGGTAGCCGTAAGAACAACGGCAACACTGTCATAAACATGTGCCATATAGTGAAACCATACTAAACAACAATGACAAACACATTTTGGGAGATTATTTGCACCGCAACACAGCATAAACACTCCAGAACAAATTCCCAGAATTCCCTGCAGCACCCACTCTTCCGGGATGCTACAATATAAACAAACGCCATTGGTGGATCTACTCCTAACATCCACTGTAATGATATCAAGTACAGTAACGTATCAAGTCGATACTACCGTACTATGATTACCAGAGGTGGGACCAAGTCATTGTTTTGCAAGTCACAAGTAAGTCTCAAGTCTTTGCCCTCAAGTCCGAGTCAAGTCCCGAGTCAAGACAGGCAAGCCCCGAGTCAAGTCCAAAGTCAAGACTGGAAAGTCTCAAGTCAAGTCCTAAGTCCTGCATTTTGAGTTTCGAGTCCTTTCAAGTCCTTTTAACCACAGACTAATATATTAACACAGATTGTGTATGCTTTTCAAACGCTGTATTTATTTATTAAAACAAGTGCATTTTAAATTGCAGGAAAGAAAATTGTGCTGACATTGCACTTTATAATAGCACTATTAACCAGTCATTTTAAACATTAACTCATTCCTTTACAGAACAAACACATTAAAAAATAAAGTGCAAATGTACTTATTTGTACAAAAGTGTTAACATTGAAAAAACATGACATATACGTGAACATAACAAAAAAGTTGTACTTTTTATATGTCAGGGCCCTATGCTGCATTGCATTTGCAAAAGACCAAATTAGCCAAGAGTCTGTCAGTCATTTGTGCACGATGGGGGCGTAGTATGATGCCACCATGGCTGAAAACTCGCTCCACTGGAGCACTGGAGGCAGGCACTGCCAAGACTCTCATGGCCACTCGGAACAGTGAAGGAAGAGTCTTCATGTTCAATGCCCAGAACAAAAGGGGGGAGAGAGTTGTTTTGGGTTGGTGCACTACTTGTAAGTGTATCTTGTGTTTTTTATGTTGATTTAATTAAAAAAAAAAAAAAAAAAAAAATGATTTCTTGTGCGGCCCGATACCAATCGATCCACGGACCAGTACCGGGCCGCGGCCCGGTGGTTGGGGACCACTGAGGTAAACAACCAACAGTATGTCAGAAAGCTAGCTAAAACGGTACACATATTCATAATATAGTATACATTTTAACTGACCTTTATTTTACTATTTTTGTCTTTTTTTAGGTGGCTAAAATACGCGGTGCTGCTGACCGCCGTCTAACGTTACGTGTGATATATTGACTAACGTAACCCTGCTTAAAAAAAAATCACTGAACAAAAAGTATGAATAAGGTAGTGAACTGCAACAGATTCCCGTGTTTGCAATAACGTTATAACGTTAGCAGTGAGTTTACAGCCTCACTGATTTAACTACACAGCAAATAAAAGTCACGTTACTTAGCCAATAAACGTTATCTTACATTCAAAACTTACCGTTCTTTGTGCAACTTCAAATGCCGGACGAAGTTGGAAGTTGTTGCCTCTCCATCAGTAATTTTCGAACCGCATGTGTTGCATACTGCAAACCGTTTTGTGTTGACCACCTCGTCATTTTTATACCCAAACAAAATTATTTTAGGTATCATTTTTTGTTCACTGGCGTGTGGTTTGGACATGTCTTCTTCGTTGGTTGTCCTGCAATTTGATTGGATGAATGCTGTGTGATGAAAACAAAGTAGATCTAATTTGATTGGCTGTTGTACTGAGACCACACCAGCTGACACACGCAACGCTGATAGACAAGTACACAATGAAAAATACGGAGCGCTCCCGAATAACTTTTTCATCTTTGGGTTTTGGGGAAAGTAGCAAGTCATGTCAAGTCATGTAAATTCAAAAGGCTCAAGTCCAAGTGAAGTCACAAGTCATTGATGTTAAAGTCTAAGTCGAGTTGCAAGTCTTTTTACATTTTGTCAAGTCGAGTCTAAAGTCATCAAATTCATGACTCGAGTCTGACTCGAGTCCAAGTCATGTGACTCGAGTCCACACCTCTGATGATTACATCAATATTTTTTAGCATCACAAAATCTTCTTTTGTTTTTTTAAATGTATATTATGTTTATAAACTCAGGAAATATGTCAAACATGAAGACTAATGTATGATCCCGTAACTACTTGGTGTCGGATCGATACCCAAGTTTGTGGTATCATCCAAAACTAATGTAAAGTATCAAACAACAGAAGAATAAATGATTATTACAATTTAACAGAAGTGTAGATAGAACATGTTGAAATATTAACAGTAAATGAACAAGTAGATTAATAATCAATTTTTACAGCTTGTCCTTAATAATTTTGACAAAATAATAGAATGGAAAATGACACAATATGTTACTGCATATGTCAGCAGACTAATTGGGAGCCTTTGTTTGTTTACTTACTACTAAAAGACAAGTTGTCTTGTATGCTCAATGTTTTATTTAAAGACAAACTTGCAATTCGAAACATGTTTAATGTACCGTAAGATTTAAAAAAATAATAAAAATAAAGCCAATAATGTCATTTTTTTGTGGTCCCCTTTACTTAGAAAAGTACCGAAATACATTTTAGTAAAAACAATTAAAGTGATTTAGGTAGCCCTTTCTGTCTTTAAAAAAAAAAAATTGTATTATTATTATTTATTAATATTTAATACTCTATCTAAATTTTATTTTGTTTTCTTTCCTTGTTGTTGAAAGGGCCTTGACTGTTGTGTGATTTATAAATGTATGTTTGTTGTTCAATTTATAATAAAAAATAAAAAAAACTTTCAAGGGGTTGCATCACCATGGCAACCACTTGTGGCTTCAAAAGTCCAACGATTTATTTACATAATAATCGCCGTGGGACAATTTCACAATGTTTACGTACGTTACGTGCTGACTAAATATGTTCACCCTGTTACAACCGCAACACAGGTGTGGTGATCTTTTAAAACTTTGGAGCACATTTCCAAGTTATGTTTTTTTTTTTAATAAAACAGTTGAAATTACAGAGAAAGTCACAATTTGACAAACATAAAATTGTAATACCAACATTTTCTCCATGATATACAAAGACAGCAACTTTTACTGTAATATTAGGACCTTATTCTCGCAAAAATAATTTCTTATTCCCAGTAATATTACAACATATTATTCTTATGCATTTATATGTTATTTTGAATTTGTGAAAATCCTCCCCATGTAATATCACTTTTTTCCCCACTTGTAAAATGCAATCTTACAGTAGCTGTTTTTCTTTATAAAATCAATACACCTCTACAATATCACTTTATTCTGTTATTTTTTTCAAAATTATTTCTGGAATATTTCAGCATGACTTTATTCTTATGTATTTTATGTATGTATAAAAAAGCCCTTTTTTTCTTCTTTTTTTTTTTTTTTTTTTTAGATATATGCATACTAGTTATAGCTATTTGGCTGTTCTAGTTTTAATTTTTATTAATTTTTTTATTATCTTTGTATTGATTTATTTATTTAATATTATTATTTTTTTAATACACTGTAGCACTTTGAGATCGTTTACTCAATATAAAGTGCTTTTTACAAATAAAATCTATTATTATAGGGGACGGCGTGGCGCAGTGGAAGAGTGGCCGTGCGCAACCCGTGGTTCAATCCCCACCTAGTACCAACCTCGTCATGTCCGTTGTGTCCTGAGCAAGACACTTCACCCTTGCTCCTGATGGGTGCTGGTTAGCGCCTTGCATGGCAGCTCCCTCCATCAGTGTGTGAATGTGTGTGTGAATGGGTAAATGTGGAAGTAGTGTCAAAGCGCTTTGAGTACCTTGAAGGTAGAAAAGCGCTATACAAGTACAACCCATTTATTATTATTATTATTATTTTTTGTACCTTTTCGGTGTTGCCCTTGACGTCACATGACACATCAAAAGACTTTACATTTGTACATGGAGAAAAAAAAGAAGTATATATTTAGAAATAAACATTGTGAGAACTTTAGGATGATAATCCTTGTATAGGAAGTATGTTGCTTTTCAAAATAAAACACTAGCCCGGTTATTTCCAAATTATGTTTAAGGTAAACGTACGCGTCACCACTTCCTGGCCGCCACTGTCACGTGTTCCATTTTAAGCCACTCCCCCTCCAAGTCTTCCTGGACAGTCACAGCAAACATGGCGACGATGGAACCAAGCAGGAAGAGCATTTTCGCCGTCTCTTTCCTTATTTACCTACACCTCTTGCTCGGTGGCTGCCTGGCGGCTCCGACGAAAATCACTACGGAAGGTAAATTCGTGTTCGTGTGGGTTATTGGCTGTTTTTGTGACAGCTTTACCGGGTTTCTGACAGTTAGCCTGCTAAGGCTACGTGGCTAAGCTAGAATGCTAACAGGTTTTGATTGATAGGACGATAAATTATGTCATAACATTGTATCTACTTTTCATTATTGTTTCACATTATTACATTCTAATGTGACATGTTATCTTTATAGTAGTACAATCAAATTTTCACCATGATAACATGTTGAGATTTAAACTGAAGTATTATTGTGCCTTTAGCTTGTGTTCTGCTTGACGGTATTTGTTAACTGCAGAGAGCACCAAGCTTCATGCACAGTTCAGCCTGTGACGTTTTCCTGCCTGTTATATACATACTTGCCAACCCTCCCGATTTTTCCGAGAGACTCCCGAATTTCAGTCTCTCCCGAAAATCTCCCGGGACAACCATTCTCCCGAAAATCTCCCGATTTCCAGCCGGACAACTATATTGGGGGCGTGCCTTAAAGGCACTGCCTTTAGCGTCGTCTCTCACCTGGAAAGGAGACTATTATATATGTCTCCGTTATCCATAGGTTTATATATAACCCATAAAGTAGGCAGGCACGGAACTATTTCTCAGCGTGTGTTTATTCCAGCCGGCACGTTAATACACTGACACACAACATCCGGATTCCCATCATGCATTGTTTCAAAACTACTGCAATTTCCAGCCGGACAAACAATATTGGGGGCGTGCCTTAAAGGCGCTGCGTTTAGCGTCCTCTCACCTGAAAAAGAGACTATTATATATGTCTCCGTTATCCATAAGTTGATCTATAACCCATAACACGGTGGCCGAATGGATATAGTCACTCATGAACGGTCAGAGAAGCAGAAGGGGGCGGCAACGCATGTATTATGGGCCACCTTGCAAGCAACATCCCGTTCTCATTTGCGGATGTTTTCAACAAATCTGTGAAGGATATGTTCCCGGATTCAGAGATCGCTCGCCAGTACTCAAATAGTGAAAGGTAAGTGTTATTTTTTTTTTTAAGTAAGCAGCAAGTACAGTACAGTTAGTAGAACAACTGTGTTTTCATTAGTGTTTACTGTACTATACATATATATATATTTATATTTATATTTTCGGCAAGTACCATAACACTAGTATACACTAGCGTTTAGTCAAGTACCAAAACACTAGTATACACTAGCTTTTCGTCAAGTACCAAAACACTAGTATACACTAGCTTTTAGTCAAGTACCAAAACATTAGTATACACTAGCTTTTAGTCAAGTACCAAAACATTAGTATACACTTGACTAGTGTTTAGTCAAGGACCAAAAAACTACTATACACTAGTGTTTAGTCAAGTACCAAAACACTAGTATACACTAGCGTTTAGTGAAGAACCAAAACACCAGTATACACTAGCATTTAGGTACCTGCCGAAAATGCATAACAAAAAAGGAAAAAAACATATATAAGTCGCACTGGAGCCCGGCCAAACTATGAAAAAAACTGGGGGGGGGGGTTGTGTGCATGTAGCGTGCTTAGTCTGGAGGCTAAATACACACAGTGTGTTATGTAACTGTTGTTTAGTGTTGATATTCTTTGCTTAGTTTGATAAATGTTGGAGCAGTTTGCTTCATCAGGAGGGTGAAGTCGCTCAATTTAAAGTGTTGGATTTAACTGTGTTGGTGAGGGCGTAGAAAAAGGGGCATTTTTCTACCAGTAGACAGCGTTTAAGATTGAGTGTTTTACTGCTAAATTAATAATATATTTATATTGAATATGGATTTTAAATATGTATCTAAATAGGTGGTTAATTGGTTAGGTATTTATGTATTTGCATATTGGGTTTTCTGTTGCATTTATCTATTGTGTTTCTGGTGTTAAATGTATTTTATATGTATCTTGGTGCATTTATGTTGAGACAATTTATTTAAAATCTGTTTTAACTTAAAGGGAAAAGATGTGTCCATTTTCTTGCACTTGTTTAATGGTTAAGAGTTTGATAGCCTAATTAATAGTTGTAAATTATGGGATTGATAATTGATTGATTTTTTACAGCATGTTAATCTTGTGGTGTTTTGTCCTTAAAGGTTTTTCACCTACTAAAGAAGCTAAAGGCTACTAAAGGCTACTAAAGACAGCTAATGACAGCTAAAGAAACTAAAGTCTATTAACACTGCTAAAGACTGCTAAAAAGACTAAAGAAGAAAAAAGAAGCTGTTTCTTGGTTGGAAAAACTGTTGCAAACTAAAGGAAAATAAAAGGAAAAAGTAACTACGGTCTGGTCTTTTGAGTGAAATCCAGAAGCCACATTCAGCATTGGTACATCCCTTCAAGTGTGGGATAAGCACAGCGAAAAAAGCAAAACACTTGACAGTTGTTGTATGCACACTGTGTCGAGCGGAAATGGCCTATCATAGCAGCACAACGGTTATGAAGGAACATTTGAAAAGAAAACACCCGACAGCGTTCTTGCCATCACCATCAACTAGTCAATCGTCCGCGTGAGTATACGTTGTCATCATTACACAAAATCATGAATGTGTCATTTGTATCTGCGTTGTAAATTCATAAACTAAAACACTGTTTCGCTCTGAGAGGCGCGTTTGGCGTGCCTGTTCAGTGTTTACAAAGACGCGCTCCTCTTTAACGCTAACGTTAATTAGTTGTGCAAATACCTTTTACAACATTAACAGTTACATATACTATGTACAAACCAACAATTAACTTTCACTTTAATCATACTATCATTGTTGTGTTATTAAGCAAAATAAGCAATACTTTTACTTTTGTTGAAATGTTTACACTGTTACAGAATATTTCGTTTTGCACTTTTTTGTATTGGATGTTTATCTTTATTTTTGCACATTTTAAAGCAAAATAAGCAATACTTTTACTTTAGAAATGCTTATACTATTGCAGAATATTAAGATTTGCACTGGATGTTTACTTTTATATTTGCACATTAAAAAGCAAATAAGCTACTTTTAATTTTGTTAAATGTTAAAAGTTTTAAATGTTTACATTGTTACAGAATATTTTGTCATGTTGTTGTCAATGTTGACTGAGTGGCCATACTTTTTTTTTTGTATATAAAAGTCATGCCTTTTGAAAAAAACTGGCCAACAGTTATTTTTTCATCTTCATTTTAAATAAAAAAAATAATCGGTAAAAGGAAAAATAATCTATAGATTAATTGAAAAAATAATCTATAGATTAACCGATTAATCGAAAAAAATAATCTATAGATTAATCGATAGAAAAATAATCGTTAGCTGCAGCCTTAAATTGAAGTAATAATCGACAGATTAATCGATTATCAAATTAATCGTTAGTTGCAGCCCTATTATATATATGATAACAGTCATCGTTTCTAATGAAACATCAGTAGAAAGACACTAAACTAGGGGTGTCAAAGTCATTTTAGATCGGGGGCCCACGTGGAGAAAAATCTACTCCCAAGTGGGCCAGATTGGTAAAGTCACGGCACGATATCTTAAAAATAAAGACAACTTCAGATTGTTTGCTTTGTTTAAAAATAAACAAGCACATTCTAAAAATTTACAAATCTGAATGTTTTTTATTTTTTACACTTACATGTTGCAGTTAATATTATTCTATCTTTATTTGTTGTTATTAATACTCTCTGAATAAAGTATGTGATAATATTCATTAGTCAACTCATTTGTGTTAATTTTCAATCCATTAATTAATTTTCAAACAGAAGAGGCCACAGAAGGACGGCAGAGTCCACAAGAACTGAAACTTCCGTAAAATTCCATCCATCCATCCATTTTCTACCGCTTATTCCCTTTGGGGTCGCGGGGGGCGCTGGAGCCTATCTCAGCTACAATCGGGCGGAAGGCGGGGTACACCCTGGACAAGTCGCCACCTCATCGCAGGGCCAACACAGATAGACAGACAACATTCACACTCACATCCACACACTAGGGCCAATTTAGTGTTGCCAATCAACTTATCCCCAGGTGCATGTCTTTGGAGGTGGGAGGAAGCCGGAGTACCCGGAGGGAACCCACGCAGTCACGGGGAGAACATGCAAACTCCACACAGAAAGATCCCAAGCCCGGGATTGAACCCAAGACTACTCAGGACCTTCGTATTGTGAGGCAGATGCACTAACCCCTCTCCCACCGTGAAGCCCTCCGTAAAATTCAACATTGAAAATAAGCCAAAAGAAGGACGGCGGAGTCCAGAAAAACTCAAACTTCCGTAAAACCAGTGTGAAAGATGTGAACGTGAGAGTGTGTGGGAGTGATCGCCATTAGGCGATCACTCCATACTAAAGTTGTGAGAAGTAGTAGTGGGTTATTATGGAAGCTCTTGGCAAGACATCTCCACTGGGGGGGAAAAACCTCCAGCAGAAGTGTCGTGTACCACAATAATAAATTAAACCACTATCTTACAACAAAGAAAAAAGTAATCCTTATAAGGATTATAAGGGGACGGCTCTGTAGGGGACGACGGATGACTCCAAATTCTCAAAATGTGAAAAGGGACAACTAAACCAAAGGTTTGTCCAAAAGAAGAGTTAAAATGTAAAGACTGGAAAGCAGTAGAAAAAACTAATCCAGACTTACTGAAATTTCTCGATCTCAAAACATGAATTTACCGGACGCCTCAAAGTAGGTGATATATTAAAACTTCATGGATAAAAAAACAAACCAAAAAAAAAAAATCAAAATCAAATTACAGGACGTTATTTATGTAGTTTGCTCATTTTCCTCGACCAGTGCACTAACGTGGTTTATTTTTCTTTACATAAGTAGCATCATCTACAAAGATACAAAGAATTGCTATTGCGACATCTAGTAGACACATTTAGAACAGCAGTTTCTTTCATCCAAAAATTTCAGGTTCGTTTTTATACTTAGCAAACTCATCCCGCGGGCCGGGTAAAACCTGTTTGCGAGCCTGATCCGGCCCGCGGCCCGTACGTTTGCCATCCCTGCACTAAACTAAGTCAAAACCATACAAGTAATGTCAGTTTAAAGGTGCTATCATGTAGACCGAAAGTACACACGCTCGTTTAAATAACATAAATGAAGTAAAGCTGTTAAGTGTTTAGTTTAACTCTACTTTTGTGCTCTGGTGCTGTATACAGGTAAGTAATATTCAATGTATGTAATACTACTTTTGTTGCATTTACTTATATGCAGATGTCCTTGTCATGTGGGATTTGTTCCTGAAAGCTGTGGCGCTCTTTGAAGTTGAGCGAATTAAGGAGGCTCCTTTTGAAGTGTGGTAAAAAGCAGCGAGCGTCTGAATGACGCCTTCGTCATTGTGCTGCCGGAGCTATTGATTTTATTTTGTGTCTACGTGTTTCATGTTCTTCTGTCATTGTTCCTGACACACCTATGTCCTTAGCGTCGACACACCTGGGAGTGAGATGTTTGTCGGATTACTGAGTCACTCACAGAAATGGAAACAACTAGATATAATGCAACCTTAAAGTTTCAAACACCTTTTTGACATTGAAAGAAATTCTTATACGAACGAAGAAATCCTGCAGGTATTAAACATGTTTAAAGGGTGAAGGTTTAAAAAGTACTGCTACCAGTGTCTCCTCCAGGTAACACGTAGATGGACTGCATTTATGTTGTCAATGCCTTCTTTAAGTCGCGTTGCCACAAAGACTTTCTTTCTGTTCACTAAAGTGTTTATGCTACTTGCAGTCCATGTTGATGAATAGTTCCTTTCTCCCCTCGGAACCCGTGGCTCAGCGCTTCAAATCCCCCGTGTCCTCCTCCTGGGCAACCTGATCAGCTATGTTGGCTAAACACTAGTGTGTACTAGTGTTTTGGTACCTCACTAAACGCTAGTGTATACTAGTGTTTTGGTACCTCACTAAACGCTAGTGTATACCAGTGTTTTGGTACCTCACTAAACGCTAGTATATACTAGTGTTTTGGTACCTCACTAAACACTAGTGTATACTAGTGTTTTGGTACTCGATTAAACGCTAGTGTATACTAGTGTTTTGGTACCTCACTAAACACTAGTGTATACTAGTGTTTGGGTTCCTCACTAAACGCTAGTGTATACTAGTGTTTTGGTACCTCACTAAATGCTAGTGTATACTAGTGTTTTGGTACTTGACTAAACTCTAGTGTATACTAGTGTTTTGGTACTCGACTAAACGCTAGTGTATACTAGTGTTTTGGTATTTGACTAAATGCTAGTGTATACTAATGTTTTGGTATTTGACTAAATGTTATTGTATACTAGTGTTTTGGTATTTGACTAAATGCTAGTGTGTACTAGTGTTTTGGTACTTGACTAAACGCTAGTGTATACTAGTTTTTTGGTCCTTGACTAGAAGCTAGTGTATACTAATGTTTTGGTACTTGACTAAAAGCTAGTGTATACTAATGTTTTGGTACTTGACTAAAAGCTAGTGTATACTAGTGTTTTGGTACTTGACTAAATGCTAGTGTGGACTAGTGTCTTGGTACGTCACTAAGCGCTTGTGTATATTAGTGTTTTGGTACATCACTAAATGCTGGCGTCTACTAGAGTTTTGGTATGTCAATAAACGCTAGTGTATACTAATATTTTGGTACGTCACTAAACGCAAATGTCTACTAGTGTTTTGGTACGTCACAAAACGCAAGTGTCTACGTGTGTTTTGGTACGTCATTAAATGCAAGTGTCTACGTGTGTTTTGGTGCGTCACTAAACACTAGTGTATACTAGAGTTTTGGTACGTCACTAAACGCTAGTGTATACTACTGTTTTGGTACATTACTAAACGCTAGTGTATATTAGTGTTTTGGTATGTAACTAAACACAAGTGTCTACTAGTGTTTTGGTTTTGACTAAATGCTAGTATATACTAGTGTTTTGGTACCTCACTAAACACTAGTCTATACTAGTGTTTTGGTACTCGATTAAACGCTAGTGTATACTAGTGTTTTGGTACCTCACTAAACACTAGTGTATACTAGTGTTTTGGTACTCGATTAAACGCTAGTGTATACTAGTGTTTTGGTACTTGACTAAACGCTAGTGTATACTAGTGTTTTGGTACCTCACTAAACACTAGTGTATACTAGTGTTTGGGTACCTCACTAAACGCTAGTGTATACTAGTGTTTTGGTACCTCACTAAATGCTAGTGTATACTAGTGTTTTGGTACTTGACTAAACTCTAGTCTATACTAGTGTTTTGGTACTCGACTAAACGCTAGTGTATACTAGTGTTTTGGTATTTGACTAAATGCTAGTGTATACTAGTGTTTTGGTATTTGACTAAATGCTAGTGTGTACTAGTGTTTTGGTACTTGACTAAACGCTAGTGTGTACTAGTTTTTTGGTCCTTGACTAGAAGCTAGTGTATACTAATGTTTTGGTACTTGACTAAAAGCTAGTGTATACTAATGTTTTGGTACTTGACTAAAAGCTAGTGTATACTAGTGTTTTGGTACTTGACTAAATGCTAGTGTGGACTAGTGTCTTGGTACGTCACTAAACGCTTGTGTATATTAGTGTTTTGGTATGTAACTAAACACAAGTGTCTACTAGTGTTTTGGTTTTGACTAAATGCTAGTATATACTAGTGTTTTGGTACATCACTAAACGCTAGTGCACACTAGTATTTTGGTACTTTACTAAATGCTAGTGTATACTGGTGTTTTGGTACTTCACTAATTGTTAGTGTATACTAGTGTTTTGGTACTTCACTAATTGTTAGTGTATACTAATGTTTTGGTACTTGACTAAACGTTAGTGTATACTGGTGTTTTGGTACTTCACTAGACGTTAGTGTATACTAGTATTTTGGTACTTGACTAAACGCTAGTCAAGTGTATACTAATGTTTTGGTACTTCACTAAACGTTAGGGTATACTAGTGTTTTGGTACTTCACTAAACGCTAGTGTATACTAGTGTTTTGGTACTTCACTAAACGCTAGTGTATACTAGTGTTTTGGTACCGTACTTCACTAAACGCTAGTGTATACTAGTGTTTTGGTACATTGCTAAACAATAGTGTCTACAAGTGTTTTGGTACGTCACAAAATGCTAGTGTTTACTAGTGTTTTGGTTTGTCACTAAACGCTAGTGTGTACTAGTGTTTTGGTAAGTCATAAAACACTAGTGTCTCCTAGTGTTTTGGTACTTCACTAAACGCTAGTGTATACTAGTGTTTTGGTACTTCACTAAACGCTAGTGTATACCGGTACTAGTGTTTTGGTACATTGCTAAACGCTAGTGTATACTAGTGTTTTGGTACATTGCTAAACAATAGTGTCTACAAGTGTTTTGGTACGTCACAAAATGCTAGTGTTTACTAGTGTTTTGGTTTGTCACTAAACGCTAGTGTGTACAATTTTTTGGTACATCACTAAACGCTAGAGTCTAACAGTGTTTTGGTACGTCACTAAACGCTAGTGTTGGATTTGAAATATTGTATTCATTTATTGTGTGAACATTGTAGATTCTGAATGAGCTCACATTAGGAAGGTAATGACCTCACAGCACTCCCTTAGCAGCTGTAGTGGCTGCCAGGTTACGGTAAATGCCTCGGTAATGGCCTGCAATTAAAATGTTAGCTTGCTAGCTCTTAACACATATATCATTTTAATATTAGCACAGCAATGTAAGCTTGTGCAAATTGTTAGTGATTAAGTTTACACAAAAAGTTGAGTGACTAGTTAAGGACTATCAAGCAGAACATGTTATACACAATATTTTACCCTGCCAGGAAATTTCCCCCCTATATTCCTCAACTGATGTACTAGCATTTATTAAGGTAGAAATATCACAGATTACGTTACAAAACATCTTTGACAAAGCATGATCGTAATGTAACTCATTTTTCATTTTGGTTATTGTAGTTGGACCCGACGCGATGTGACGCGTAGGGCTTTTATTTGGAAGTTAAAAGTGTGTGTTGGTTTGAGAAGAGGTGTCTGCTCAGCTGGTATCTCATCTTACAAAAGCAGTTACAGTCACACTCTACATTTTACGTGATCAATGTGGACTACACTGTAATCTAAACACGAAAGTGAAACTCTACTACTCTGAATGCAAGTGCTCCAGTCGACATTTTCTGCAGTGATGCGGTGATGGTGGATGAAAATAGTCTTGTCTTCTTAGGAGAACCATTTGCCTTTGCTTTGGATCTGGTATTTCCACGATGTAGCCTTTTTTTTTTGGCTCAACCGTAACTGAACGCAGATACATTTTCCCACGCTAAAGAATGGACCAAGGGTCGAACAGGACGCGTGAACGTTGATCATATTTCCAACCTGTCGTTTGCCAACGCGTCAGGAGTAGAAGACTGTCACCATGATGTGGCGTCCAATGACTGTAAAGGATGAATGGTTGCTTATAATGTGTTTCTGTCCACGTTTTAGATGTAACAACAAGTAAACCGGAAAGTCCTCCCGCCAAAAGCGGAAAGAATGAAACCACTCAAGCAAAACTTTTGTCAACCCCAGCCGGCCCCAAAATTTTGGCAACAACCACCGGCAACGACTCAGCACCAGTGATCCAGCTCCCTAAAATCAACCAGACCGTGTCCAGCCAAGCCACGGATCTGGTCGTCATCGCCTCCTCTGACAGCAAACTGGGGCAAACGCCTGATGAACCCGAGCCTGCAAAATCACAGGAAACCAATGCTAAGACTCTGACCAATGGGACCACGACTGACAGACCCGCCGCTCCTAAAGCCGCTTCCAAAGCCGCTTCCAAAGCCGCTCCCGAGCCTGCAAAATCACAGGAAACCAATGCTAAGACTCTGACCAATGGGACCACGACTGACAGACCCGCCGCTCCTAAAGCCGCTTCCAAAGCCGCTTCCAACCCAGAAGCCACCACCGCCACCTCTGTCACAACCCCTGAACCTACCAAGTACACCGAGGAGACCACCGCCATGGTCTCCAAATACTTTGACACTCAGAGCACCACGGTCCTGCACGATTTTGAGCTGGAGATGCTGCAGCCCGCCGGAAAAGAAGGCGTAGAGCAATACGTGGAAGAGGACGAGGACGACGACGACGATTATGGCGACGGCGAAGACCTGAACGCCCAATTTCACCTGGAGGACAACGAGGACAACGGCAAAGACCAGACGCTGATCCGGGTGGAGGAGCCGTTCGGGAAGCAAGACGTCAGCTACAAGGGTCCCGCCGTCTACAACACAGAGGATGAGGACTCGCACTTCTTCTTCCATCTGGTCATCCTGGCCTTCCTGGTGGCCATCATCTACATCACCTACCACAACAAGAGGAAGGTCAGTCCTTGCTTTAGCAGCTTGCATAATTCACACTCGATCATGTTCCATAGTACCATCGCTGCAGAAGAAGCTATCAGTCTTTTATTCCGCTGCTGAATGAATGCAGACTCGGCAAACTGCAACATCTTGTAAGTAACGAAGCGTCCCGACAGAAGCACATACAGTCTGCTGCTAATATTTAAATGTATTGCCGACCTTAAAGTGGAACTGCACTTTTCTTTAAAGCATGCCTATCATTCATAATCCTTAGGTAAGACAAGAACACTTATATTTTTCTTTTTTAATGTACCGGTATTCCAAATTGTAAATAAACATTGGCAAAAGTCAGCTAACAATTGAGTCAATGGGAGTACACTATTCCGCCCACAAAGTCCTCTGTAAAAACATCCAAAAAGTGCCAACAATACTCCATTTACATGTCGTGAACTGATTATTAAAGTATTAGCGATATTTTTACTATAAGCGTTAACGCAGATAAACTTTAGCAGCGCCGTGATCATAGAGAACTAACTTATACTGTTATATTGACATTGAGGTGCTAAATTGCCTCTGAGTTGGTGAAAGGTAATTCCGGATGATAAATCATGCCTTTCACCTGGATAGTAGAAGGTTGTGGACATAAACCAAATAGTTGATAAACTTCGAAATCCAACTTGGACAGAGAGATGGCGATAAAGACACAGAAATGCTTGTTTTTTTGTGTGAGGAGTATGACTATTTCTTCAACTGAACGGGAAGATGTAAACATCCAAACAGTCAACATCCTAGTGAGATTAGACATTGTACAGTAAGTTTGTCTTATTATGTTCATAGTTAGTATTTTTTATGTTTAGCACTTAGCAATACTGCTACATGATGCTTAGTGTTTCACTAAAGCTGTGTCTGTTTAGCACACAGCTTCTAAAACCTGTAGATCATCCTCCTTATATTCAGGATAAAAAAATACAAGGTTCTGAATCATCATTTGTCCCAAAGTAGTCTTTGTTGTCTCTCATGAAGTCTGCCGTGATTAATACTGTTGTTGAAGGAAAAAGCGAAAGTTGTGACGCGTCTATGAAATGAATACACTGCCGTATGTTTAAAATGAGCAAAATACGTAAATATTATGTTGTTATTAATGTTACTACATTAAATATATACTTACAGTCTGTATATAAAACGTTGGTGGGGGCTTTTGGATGTTTTTACAGGCGGAATAGAGCTGACTTTTGCTAGCATGATTTTACTAGTTTTAATTAGGGATGTCCGATAATATCGGACTGCCGATATTATCGGCCAATAATTGCTTTAAAATGTAATATCGGAAATGATCGGTATCTGTTTCAAGTTTTATGACTTTTTAAAACGCCGCTGTGTACACGGACGTAGGGAGAAGTACATAGAGCCAATAAACCTTAAAGGCACTGTCTTTGCGTGCCGGCCCAATCACATAATATCGACGGCTTTTCACACACACAAGTGAATGCAAGCATACTTGGTCAACAGCCATACAGGTCACACTGAGGGTGGCCGTATAAACAACTTTAACACTGTTACAAATATGCGCCACACTGTGACAAACACATTTCGGGAGAACATCTGCACCATAACACAACATAAACACAACAGAACAAATACCCAGAACCCCTTGCAGCACTAACTCTTCCGGGACGCTACAATATACACCCCCCGCTACCCCCTACATCCCCGCCCTCAACACCTCAACCTCCTCATGCTCTCTCAGGGAGAGCATGTCCCAAATTCCAAGCTGCTGTTTTGAGGCATGTTAAAAAATATAATGCACTTTGTGACTTCAATAATAAATATGGCAGTGCCATGTTGGCATTTGTTTTAGAGATGTCCGATAATATATCGGCCTGCCGATATCGGCCGATAAATGCGTTAAAATGTAATATCAGAAATGATCGGTATCGTTTTTTTTTTATTATCGGTATCGTTTTTTCATTTATTTTTTTTATTTTTTTATTAAATCAACATAAAAAACACAAGATACACTTACAATTAGTGCACCAACCCAAAAAACCTTCCTCCCCCATTCACACTCATTCACACAAAAGGGTTGTTTCTTTCTGTTGTTAATATTCTGGTTCCTACATTATATATCAATATATATCAATACAGTCTGCAAGGGATACAGTCCGTAAGCACACATGATTGTGCGTGCTGCTGGTCCACTAATAGTACTAACCTTTAACAGTTAATTTGACAAATTTTCATTAATTACTAGTTTCAATGTAACTGTTTTTATATTGTATTCCTTTTTTTTTTATTCAAGAAAATGTTTTTAATTTATTTATCTTATTTTATTTTATAAATTTTTTTTAAAAGTACCTTATCTTCACCATACCTGGTTGTCCAAATTAGGCATAATAATGTGTTAATTCCACGACTGTATATATCGGTTGATATCGGTATCGGTTGCTATCGGTATCGGTAATTAAAGAGTTGGACAGTATCGGAATATCGGATATCGGCAAAAAGCCATTATCGGACATCCCTAATTTGTTTCCATAACTTGAGTTGATTTATTTTGGAAAACCTTGTTACATTGTTTAATGCATCCAGCGGGGCATCACAACAAAATTAGGCATAATAATGTGTTAATCCCACGACTGTATATATTGGTATCGGTTGATATCGGAAACGGTAATTAAGAGTTGGACAATATCGGAATATCGGATATCGGCAAAAAAGCCATTATCGAACATTTCTAGTTGTAATGCATAAAAAAAATGTGTTCTTGTCTTACATAAGGATTGTGAATGGTAGGCAAAATTCCTAAAAAAGTGCAGTTCCCCTTTTATCTTGCTAATAGCAACACTCATAACAGCGTTAGCATAGCAAGTAACCACAACAACATGGCACTTCCTCATTATCATCTGTCGCTACACCATCAGTACCCGAAGACACGATTAAACGACGTATGCGTAAAAAAACCCCGTCCCTTTTTGTCAACTTATTTGACAGCAGTAACGTTACGTTTGTGGTTTTACTTTTTTTAAAAGCAATATTTAACAACAGTGGTCTACCAGCTGCAAAGCGCATACAAGCAAGGCATTTATGATACAGTTGAAAATGTATGTATTAAAAAAATAATATCTAAAAAGGTAGGCAATAAACTGGCATATAGAAGTGTGTATACATGTAAATATACAAATTAGGTACAAAACAACATTATATATCAAGGATTTGGGATTGGTATTGAATCCGATACTTCCCGCCGGTCCTACCAGGCACGATTCCATCCAACGGTACCATGTTTAGGTACCTGGGTTGCGAGTGACGTCAGGTCCAGTTGCCAACTAAGCAGCTCTTTGCACTTGGTGATCACTCAAGCAGCACTGAGAGCAGACTCAGCCAAACTACTTGTAGGTATATGTTGACATTTTACATGCCAACAAAAAAATTGACTCTAAAAAAACTAAAGTAAGGCTCCACTTTTCCAAAAATGCGCTAGCTTGATGCTAATATACATTGGCTTTGCTATTGACATGCTACTGATTAGCATTAGCGGTTTTACATGGCGATTTCAACACCTCCAAATTTGTTGATGAAAATTACAACTATTTTGCACATTAGTACAATGCAGCAGCTGGTGGGTATTAAGTACAATACTTACAGTATTAACACTTTTTTTTAGGGCGCAACAAAAGACGACATTCAGCAGAGACTGAACTGACAAGCCAACACACAATAAACTATACACAACTGCCATCTAAGATCTTGGACTCCAACTTAGTGTTATACTTGCAAATGAGAGTCAGAAGTGTAATAATGAGTGCAGCTGGAATAGGCTCCAGCACCCCCTACACGACCCTGAGAGGGACAGGTGGTAGAAAATGCATAGAAAATTCACTCAGTATTTACAATAACGAGTACGGGATGTTCATTTTTTATTTATTCCAGATCTTGATGCTCGCTCAAAGCCGCCGCTGGAAGGAGGGTCTCTGTTCCCGCAACACGGTGGACTACCACCGCCTGGACCAGAATGTCAACGAGGCCATGCCGTCCCTCAAGATGACCCGCGACTACATTTTTTGAACGATAAGTCCCCACTCGAACTGCCGTTATCGGGCGGCCATGTTTGTTCCCCCACCGCCTGCGTAGCGATATTTTTATTCTCTCTCTTCATGTTTCTTCGAGCCTGAAGTTAACGTGGATATTTACTTGGGTTTTTATTTGAAAGAGAAGGGCGTCTTGGTCGTGTACTTCTGTAAACAATCACGCAGTGCAGCACATAAAAACAAACATGAGCAGATCAAACATTATTTTACTCCTCGCCCCCCTAGTGGCCAGATGCTGCCATGCAAGTGTCCTGGTTGCCTCTTCTTTGGTTTATGACTTCGGTGAAGTCCCTGGCAACCATCTATGCCCCGCCCACACACACACACACACACATTAAACGCTCACACCTGTGTGTGTGGGAGCCTTGCTTTGAAAATATCCATACATATTTTCATGCCTTACACGTGATTAAGTCTAGTGTGTGTTGGAATATATCTGCTGTAATAAGATAAAATATAGTACATTTACACATTTGCCATGGCAATCACATGTAGGATCTCTACACTCACTTCCTGTTTTTTTTCTTGCCAATAAAGCACAAATAAACGAAGGACTCGTCCGTGTCGTCCAGGCCTTCGCGTCCGGCACACTTGTTTACAAACATGTTATTAATTATTGATAACCATGTTGTTAATCATGTCAAATGTAAAGCAATGGGGAGCAATGCCGGCTTGTCCCCACAAGGGGGCAGTGTGCACTGGGAAATGACAAAGGTGTGCAAAGCACAGCAGGGAAGTTTCATCAAGTATGAGGAAAGCAAACATTAGAAGGTGTCTTAAAGTGAGGAAACAAATTAGTGTCGTGTTTAACTGAGCAAACTGACACATGCACACCTTTTTCTGACAAATTTAAAATTAGTCACGATGAAGCAGATGTTTCTCACCACTAAATCTATTTGGATTCATTTTTCTGCATTTTCGCTTCATTCTCTAATAACTGTTGACATACATGACTTTTTAAGAGGTCTAATTATTTTAAGTAACTTATTAAAAATGCAGCACTGGTCCCAGGCCAGAACATAACAAGGAGGTCAAAAGTGAAGCTCAGACTAAGACTTTTTAGGTGTTCACAACCTCAACATCACCATTTACCATGAATTGATTACGTGGACCCCAACTTAAACAAGTTGAAAAACTTATTCGGGTGTTACCATTTAGTGGTCAATTGTACGGAATATGTACTGAACTGTGCAATCTACTAATAAAAGTTTCAATCAATCAATCAAACCAAATGGATCCACACTGTGTGAGCAGTAATGATGTGCCGATTGATACGGAAATATCGATACCAGATCTTTATGCTCCAATAATCGATTCTCAAATCAAAATATCCATACTTGATTTAGTTCAGGGTTGTCCAAACGGTTTCCGCCAAGGGAATAATCAAAATATTGATTTTTTTATTTATTTATAGAAAAACATGCTAAAAAACGATATTGTTTTAGCTATGTAATATAGGTAACTAATAATTGTATTATTATTTATTAGTTAGAACATATCAGCTTTTTCATCCCGATTTTTTTATTTTTACATTTTTACTGTTGTTTTTTTCTATGTAAAAATACAATAACGATAATAATACGATTGTGTAAGTGCATAGCCGAGTGCAGTGTTTTTCAACCACTGTGCCGCGGCACACTAGTGTACCGTGAGATATTGTTTGGTGTGCCGTGGCAATTTATGTAATTTCACCAAAATTGGTAAAAAAAATCTATTTTTTTCAAACCAATAATCATAATTCGCAAATATTGGGCCGTTGCAGAGGGTCTGTGCTGTCTAGAGCAGTGTTTTTCAACCACTGTGCCGCGGCACACTATTGTACCGTAGAAAATTATGTAATTTCACCTAATTGGTCAAAAAAATTTTTTTTTTTCAAACCAATAATTATAATTCGCAAATAATGTGCCGTTGTAGAGTGTCTGTGCTGTCTAGAGCAGTGTTTTTCGACCACTGTGCCCCGGCACACTCGTGTGCCATGAGATACAATCTGGTGTGCCGTGGGAGATTATCTAATTTCACCTATTTGGGTTAAAAATATTTCTTGCAAACCAGTAATTATAGTCTGCAAATGATGTGTTGTTGTTGAGTGTCTGTGCTGTCTAGAGCTCGACAGAGTAACCGTGTAATACTCTTCCATATCAGTAGGTGGCAGCCGGTAGCTAATTGCTTTGTAGATGTCGGGAACAGCGGGAGGCAGTGTGAAGGTAAAAATGTGTCTAATGCTCAAACCAAAAATAAACAAAAGGTGAGTGCCCCTAAGAAAAGGCATTGAAGCTTAGGGAAGGCTATGCAGAACGAAACTAAAACTGAACTGGCTACAAAGTAAACAAAAACAGAATGCTGGACGACAGCAAAGACTTACTGTGGAGCAAAGACGGCGTCCACAATGTCCCTCCGAACATGACATGACAATCAACAATGTCCCCACACAGAAGGATCAAAACAACTGAAATATTTTTGATTGCTAAAACAAAGTATATGCGGGAAATATCGCTCAAAGGAAGACATGAAACTGCTACAGGTAAATACCAAAAAAAGAAAAAAATGCCACCAAAATAGGAGCGCAAGACAAGAACTAAAACACTACACACAGGAAAACAGCAAAAAACTAAATAATTCACAGCGTGATGTGACAGGTGGTGACAGTACACCTACTTTGAGACAAGAGCTATAGTGATGCATGCTTGGTGATGGTTTAAAGTCATATCCAACAATTGCGACAACGACTTTTTACTGTCAACTGAGTTTCGTTTTTTAATGATTTCTGCTGGTGGTGTGCCTCCGCATTTTTTCAACGCAAAAAATGTGCCATGGCTCAAAAAAGGTTGAAAAACACTGACCTGGTGTGTCAAAAATGAATCCTCTATGAACACATTAATGTTCTGTTACACATTTAACAGTGTTTATTATGGTTGTTTTAATTTTTTATATTAATTCATAAGTTAGTATTATTTTTTGATTGTTCATATTTTAAGTATATTTTATTTTTATTTTGAGGGCTTCTAATATTTTAGATCAGGTGTGTCTAAACTTTTGCACCAAGGGCCGCACCGCATATTGAAAAGTCAAGTATGGCGGACCGGGGGGGGGGGCATTTTTGTAAAAAATGCTAAAAACAGTTATTATATATTTTTTGCTGTTTTTTCCGACAATTTTACTGTTTTGCTTTTTTGATAGATGAGTTATTTGAAAATACACAACTTTTAAAATTTTAGCAGACACGTTAGGTACTGTATATTTGCACAAAGTATCGGTATCGCCGATACCAGCCTGAATTTTACTTGGTATCGGATCGGAAAGAAAATCAGTGATATTGCACATTACTAGTAAGCAGATCCACTCAGCAAATTTGGTTTATATTACCGTATTTCCCCAAATATAAGACAATCCCTCCTTTTTTTCTATGCTTTTTAGACAAAGTTGATCGTGTTTTAAAATGTTGTTTTTAACAATAAGTATCTTGTTGTAGAGAGCATTAAAAATGAGACAAGAACAGACCCAACAAAGTAACCATGAAAGCTGACTCCGTCCTAGGCTGCCCACTAGCCCATAACACCTGATTTTAATCATATTCAATAATTATATTTAACCTACTTTCAGTTGAACAGGATAAACCTAATTACAAAAATCAATACTAATCAAATATACTGCAACAGAATGCCCTTCTAAAAAATACACTTACACACGCATTATAATTATGCAGTGCTAACTTTGTTAATAACACATGTGTCACTCAGTCAACTGACTGATGTGTTTCTACCATAAGTGATGGAACAGTGGCCCTATGGTTAAGAAACACATGAATACACATGCTCAAAACAACTACACTGTCAGTATGTCTTCATTTCAAAATAAAAGTCCCAAATTTTAAGGAATAAAATTATCAACAGGCCTTTACCTGACTTCGAGGCTTGACCTTTTAGCACCGAAACACAGCCAAACGATGGGTAAGTAGGTGCTAAAAAAAAGAACACGTTTGTTTAAATTACGTTGTGTTATATGGCAAAACTTTACATTTTGGGAGTCCCGAAAATTTCATTTCAAAATTGGCTCTCTAGCGCCACCTTTAACATTAGAAAACAAATCGCAAGAGACGTCTATCATGTCGAGACGCATATAAAAGTCTTAGGAACCCTTACCCGAAAACGTACAGGAAGTCGGCCATCTAGGTTTTTAAAAGGGGTCGTACTTTAACGAACTCCTCTGAGGGACTTTGACCAAATGAGTCGCGGTTAAAATGACAGATACTACAAATATAAGCGATAATACATTGCCAACAATTTTTTCCTGTGGCATAAGATGTGGGCATGGTATGGCGCCAAACTACTTTGATGGTTTTTGGCCATTTTTTGGCGAAAAAAAGTGGTCCTACTTTAATGATCTCCTCCTAGAGACTTTTGCCAAAGAGTCTGGGTTAAAACGACAGATAGTACACATAGAAGTGATGATAAATTGTGAACAAATTTTGCCTACGCCATAAGGTGTGGGCGTGGCATGGTGCCAAACATTGCTACGATGATTCGCCACAAAACACGAAACGTTAATAACTTGGCTTTAAAAATTCAGATCTTGTTATTTTATTCTGTTTTATTTATTTTTTGCTTATTTTATTTTTTAAATTGTATTTATTTAAATTAAGTTAAATTATTTAATTTAATTAATTTCCTTTAATTTCATTGCTTTATTTAATTTAAATGTATTTAATTTTATTAAAAAAGGTCTTTATCGCCATCTCCCTGCAGAGCCCTATTCAAATTGCTGTGTTATTTCCTCTCTCCATTTGGACGCCTTTTTGAGGCTCTTAACATGCAGGAAAAGTCCCCAAATTTTGCAGGAGCCTCATGTATGGCGACATTTTTTATCTTTTTGGGGTCCCCAAATTTTTGGTGGTGTGTCAGTGCATCGTTCAACGCTGCTCGCAGCTTCCACTTCAAATTAAAACCCAAATTTAAAATAAAAAATAAAACAATGTTTTATGATTTTTGGCACAAAGTTCTAGTGACTGCTGCTTTATTTAATTCCACTAAGCAATTACAGCACTAAAGTGATGCTGTTTTATAAGACATTTTTATTAAAATTATATTTTAATAAGTATATTTTTTATACTAAAAAAGCAACTAGCATGCTGATGTTGCACTTTGCAGGTATACTTGATGCATGTGGCATGCACCAAAATATCTGACTCTTGTACGTATACCTGCAAAATTAGCAAAACAAACTAGCATGCTAACATTAGCATACTAAAATACAAATTTTTGCTAAAATGATAACCGCATGCTAGCAATTGACTAGCATTAGCGAGCAGCCTTTTGACTTTGGAACGGTTTGAGAAATGTGGAAGTAGTAAAACTTTTTGTGATATCGCAGAAAACGGGGAATTTGGGGGAGTTAAAATTTAGATGGCCTATAGCAGTGGTTCTCAAACTTTTTTCACCAAGTACAACCTCAGAAAACACTTGGCTCTCTAAGTACCACAATAATGACCAACATTAAGTATTCATTAAAAACAGGACAGTTTTTTTTTTTACAACCATATTTAATAGTTTTGGCCACTGTAACATTAGACACAGTTTGAACAGTAACACTGTGTTTTGACTATTTAATGAAGTGATTATTTGGTGTACCACTAGATGGAGCCAGCGTACCACAGTTTGAGAATCAATGGCCCCTATAAACTGTTTTGGAAATTGTGGAATTTCAAGAAAATGCCAGGATTTCTGGGAAATGGAAAAAAATGATAGCATCGTACGTCACACAGTTATTAATGACATTTGACTTAGTTCAATCATTTCAGTTCACAGTCAGCCATGTCCAAATACTTATACAGGTAAGTCATATTCCTAATGTGTCACATCGCTGACAGACATTTGACATTCCTGCTTTTCTATTCTTCAGTTTGCTTCCGTTTGGCCGTCACGGCATCAAGCGTGTCCGCATGCCGCCGCTTCTTCACGTCAGCATGCAGCTTTGATCACCTTCAACGTATGTGCTGCATGCTTTATTTTTACCCTTGCATTTTATCCGCTCTTTGCCGCTTTGAAACCCTTTCTTCTTTTTTTCCTCCTTGTAAAAAAATTATATATTATAAAATAATCAAAATTGTCATAACATCCAATATAAAATTTAAACAGTCTGAAGTCCATGTTTGAATATAATACTGTGGAGGGGGGCGTGGCCTGCGGGCCTGCAGCGGAACGGGGTGTTCCAGGACCGGCCTCGAAGACAGCGACAGGTGCGTAGATGGCCCAGGAGGGCCTTGTGCGTGACGGTCACGGACAAAAGAGAATTGCTGGAAAGCAACCCGCTGAACTATTATCAATCAATCAATCAATGTTTATTTATACAGCCCTAAATCACAAGTGTCTCAAAGGGCTGCACAAGCCACAACGACATCCTCGGTATAGCCCACATACTATACCAAATATAAACTGTATTGTAACCCTGATCCGGGCTCTCATGTCGGTGCTTGGTGGTCCGAAGAACCCCCTGGAGGGCAACCTCCACAAATACTAATCATTATAATGTTTACTTTCTATATAGGCTGAATAAACATAATGAATAAACAGCATTTTTAGGGCGGAAGCTATTCAATATTTTAGTAATCACGTAACCTATTGATTTGTTCGATTAATCGAGTAATCAGATAAAACACACTTTATAGCCTCGATGCGTATTTTAAGAGAAATCGTTAAAAATGAACAATCATTTTCCCGCTTGGCATAACGCTCCTTTTTTTCTGTTAAATGGTCATCAACATTAAAATTTCAATTTCAACATGTGCGCAATATTACTGTCACGGCGTGGTCGCGTGGATCGTTCTCCCAAGATGCAGATGGAACGCCGGAGGCAAGGTGCAGGTAAGGAAATTATTTAATGTCCATAAGTCATTCAAAATACAAATATACAGCGTGCTGATAGCACGGGAAGCGAATGGAATAGCTAACAAGAAAACAAATGGCAAAGCGTAGCTCAGGAATCAAATATCTAGATGTCTTAACTGTTGCCTGGAAGCAAACAAGAAAGCCAGACTGAGTGTAGGAATGAGTAGCTCTCTGTTTAGGGCCCAGGAGCAGGTGAGCGTCCCGAAAGCAATCTGCAGTCATGACAACTAAAACACAAACCCAGGGGTGGTCAAAACAGGAACTGAGGGAGTCAAAAATAAACAAACATGATCCGGACAGCGGATCATGACAGTATTCCCCCTTTAAGGAAAGATTCCAGATGTCCCCAGAAAACAAGAATACCAAGTCCAAGACTCACGGGAGGGCGGAGGGAGGACTTGGTGGTCCCTGAATCCACCGCGGACAAGTCAAGTGGCGGCGGAGAGTGGAACGGCGCTGCAACGGGCGAGGCGGGCGACCACAGAATGGCCACATCCGTGGCCGTTGAGAAGGCGGACGCGAGTGCGCCAGAACCTCAGCAGCCTAAGAGTTCTACGCCTAAGTCCTGGACGTCATCTCTGTTGGCGCAAAAGGCGTCTATGAACTGGCCACTGAGGGAGCCGCGTGCGGGTGCCTGATGGCCGCTTTTTGTACGGCAGGCCAGCTGGAGGTCGCGGTGGTGACGATGCTGGAGATGAGGGCGGCGCTGTGGGAAGGCCCGCCGGAGTCGAGGAAGATAGCGGCGCCGTGGGAAGGCCCGCCGGAGACGAGGAAGATAGCGGCGCCGTGGGAAGGCCCGTCGGAGTCTAGGAAGATAGCGGCGCCATGGGAAGGCCCGCCGGAGACGAGGAAGACGATGACACCGTCGTGAGAGGAGCAGGCGGCTGGGCTGGAGGCGTGTCCGGGGCTTGAACAGCAGGCGCAGGAGGTCGCCGTGGCGCTGGAGGCTGCCTTGGAGCAGGCATTCACTTAAGTATCAGCTTCCAAACTGATACAAGGTGCACACTGCACCAGACCTCTATGGCCCCTCCTATGAGTGGTAAGCCAATTGGAGGGGGGGGACCCACGTTGCCTCTTCGGGCTGTGCCCGGCCGGGCCCAATTGGGACAGGTCTGGCCACCAGGCGCTTGCCATCGTTCCCCACCTCGGTGCCTGGCTCCAGAGAGGGACCCGGCCGTCCTCGTTTTTTCTTCTTTATAAAGGTCTGTCTGATCCTCTGATCATGGGAGACCCTACCAGGGGGCACAGAAGCCCCTGGACAACATATCTCCTAGAATCATTGGGATACATAAACTCCTCTACCACGATAAGGTGGCAGCTCAATTTCAATTGTATTTGATTTTATTTAACTTAATTTAAATGATTCATTGTTGCAGCCAGTATGTTTTAAAAATCCGAAATTTGAGTAAACATTTTTATTCAAATTTAATTTAAAGTAAAGTAAATGTATCTTACAAAAAAAAAAACTGTAAACATGAATGTAGTAATGTACTGTATATTTGTTAATTGTTATGGTTATCAATGAGTGGCACCTTCAGTAATAGTTGTTTAATTATCATTTAACAAATTATACACATGAACAGAGAAAAATAACACGCTTCCTTTAAATTGCATGTGTATTTGTACATGTTTCAACCTCCAAACAAATTAAAATGTATTTACAACTCCGGTTGTAACTTTTAATTAGTGGATGGCCTGGGTTAATAAAATAAGGAGGACAAAAGAGAATGTTTGTATTTGATGTAAAAGAAAAGGGGGGCTGAGCTGTGAGAAGACACAATAGAACAGAAGGCATGGAGGATAAATCCTCTCAGGAGTGCTGAAAAGAGTCCAAGCAGGAAAGAAAGAAAAGGTGAAAGGACTTATTGATGTGTGCAACCTTCTCACACACGCACATTGTACACAGCTTTACTTACTCACCAGCCAATAAATACTCTTCTTCTTCTTTCTTCTTCCTTATTCTTCTTCTTTTTATCTTCTTCTTTCTTCTTCTTTTTCTTCTTTTTATTTTTTTCTTCTTTTTCTTTTTATTTCCTTCTTTCTCTTTTTCTTCTTCTTTTTCTTTTGATCTTATTTTACTTTTTATCTTCTTTTACTTTGTATCTTGTTACTCTTCTTCTTTTTATCTTCTTCTTCTTTTTATCTTCCTCTTCTTTTTTCTTCCTCTTCTTTTTTCTTCCTCTTCTTTTTATCTTATTGTTCTTTCTTTTTCCCCTTCTTCCTCTTCTTGTTCTTCTTTTTAGCTTCTTCTTTTTCCTCTTCTTCCTCTTTCCCTTCTTCTTGTTCTTCTTCTTCTTTGTATCTTCTTCTTCTCCCTCTTCTCCTTCTTCCGCTTATTTTTCTTTTTCTTCTTTTTCCTCTTCCTCTTTTTCTTCTTTTTCCTCCTGCTCTTCTTTTTCTTCATCCTCTTCTTGTTCTTCTTCCTCGTATTCTTCTTTCTCTTTCTCTTCGTTTTTTTCTTTTTCTTCTTTTTCTTCTTCCCATTTTTCTTCTTCCTCTTTCTCTTCTCCTTCTTCTTCTTCCTCTTGGTCTTTTTCTTTTTTTTCCTCTTCTTTTTCCTCTTTTTTTCCCTCTTCCTCTTCTTTGTCTTCATCCTCTTCTTGTTCTTCTTCTTTCTCCTCTTATTCTTCTTTCTTTTCTTCTTTGTCTTTTTTCCTCTTTTTGTTCTTCCCAGTTTTCTTCCTCTTTTTCTTGTTCTTCCTCTTCTTTTTGTTATTTTTCTTCTTTTTTTTTGTCCTTCCTCTTCTTCTTCTTCTTGTGTCACTGCACAACATTGTGCGACACTGCATGAATTGTGTGTCACTGCAAAAATTGTGTGTCACTGCATGAACATCAGCTCAGCAAGCATCACATTAATTCCAGGGAAAACATTTTCTTCAAAAAAGGAACCATTTCTCTATTTCCTTTAAAAAATAAAATGAAATTGATTCTTTATAAGGGAAATATTTAGTCCAGGACTTCCTTGAAGGCAAACGTGGCATCTCCTTTAAAGAAGATGTCCCACATGGTGCAGCATCAGGAACATCCATCCTCTCGTCACCAAGGAGATCTATTTGAAACATGCACTCCATGCACCACCTCCACCGCGGCACCACCTGCGGCACTCCTGGCTAAAGTGGAGTCAGGATAGAGGGCGCACTCGCCGCCTGGTCTCTCCTGAGAGTTGGGCGACTTCTGCCTTCCACTTTAACGCCCCAGCTGTTTTGGCGCCTTCACATGTGGCCCACCCCTTCGCACCCCCGTCACTTTCCATCCCCTGCACACCACGCTAATGAGAGTGGACAGTGAGCGCTAACAGCTGTGTGCTAATGCTGTTCCACCTGAAGGACACTTTCAAACTACAAGAATAATAGAATATTATAAACAAATGAAAAACTGATTCAAGGGGAACTGCACTTTTTTGGGGGGGAAATTTTGCCTATCGTTCACAATACTTATGAGAAACATGAAGACAATAGGTCCTGGGTTTGATTCCCGGGCTCGGGGTCTTTCTGTGTGGAGTTTGCAGGTTCTACCCGTGAGAACATTTAGGGAGAATGGCCCTGCCAGCAACCTGAGGGTTCCTGGTTTGATCCCCAGCTTTTACCAACCTAGTCACGCCTGTTGTGTCCTTGAGTTAAAGTACCAATGATTGTCACACACACACTAGGTGTGGTGAAATATGTCCTCTGCATTTGACCCATCCCCTTGTTCACCCCCTGGGAGGTGAGGGGAGCAGTGAGCAGCAGCGGTGGCCGCGCCCGGGAATAATTTTTGGTTATTTAACCCCCAATTCCAACCCTTGATGCTGAGTGTCAAGCAGGAAGTTAGTGGGTCTCATTTTTATAGTCTTTGGTATGACTCGGCCGGGGTTTGAACTCACAACCTACCGATCTCAGGGCGGACACTCTAACCACAAGGCCACTGAGTGGGATAGCAAGACACTTCACCCTTGCTCCTGATGGGTCGTGGTCAGCGCCTTGCATGGCAGCTCCCGCCATCAGTGTGTGAATGGGTGAATGGGGAAATAGTATCAAAGCGCTTTGAGTACCTTGAAGGTAGTATAACTCATTTACCATCAATTGTATTATTAATTTATTGATAGGATGGATCCAATACAAATGGATCATGTGAACATTTGAGTGTTCCTAAAGACAGAAGCAGCAGCTTCTCCACTTCTTCCTACCTTTTCCTGGAAGGGCTTTCTTCAGGCCTCTGGTTGGTTGCAATGCTCACCTGGTTCGAGGTTGCATTTAACCGCCGATAAACACCACGGAGGAGCTTCACCCATCTCTGTCGGATGACGTCTCACTCTGATAGAACTATTCAAAGACAACTTTTTCTTGCTGAGGAAAACCAATCAGACAAAAGTCCGCAGTCCCGTCACGACAAGCGATGAATGTTTCCCCAAACATGACGGCCAGATTTATGAACGCTGCGCAACATTCAGGCCAAGTGTTTTGAGCTTTGATAAATGTCCGCGCCTTGCTAAAAAGCGAGCAAGAATCACAGGTGGGAAAGGATGTAGGGGAGAGAAGTGTTTTCATTCTTTACACAACACAATCGCTCACAACCACAAAGTCACTTTATGGAGGACAGCTGACCTCTGTCAAGGACAAAACGATCCTAAAGCCTTGTTTAGCTTTGATAGACACAACAAACCAACACATTTACCAAAGATTCAACTAACCGATGAACGAATAAAAAAACAGAACTAACCAACACATGAACAATCGGACAAAAGGTATAACTAAGCATAAATTCATGAATGAGCCCACTAGCCAAGATTAAAACTGTACTGCGAGATCTGGTACCGTATTTTTCGGACTATAAGGCGCACTTAAAATCTTTTCATTTTATCAAAACCCGACAGTGTGCCTTATAACCCGGTGCGCCTAATGTACGGAATAATTCCGGTTTTGCTTACCGACCTCGAAGCTATTTTATTTGGTACATGGTGAAATTATAACTGTGACCAGTAGATGGCAGTCACACACAAGAGATATGTGCAGACTGCAATATGACTCAAATAGATAGATGGATAGTGCTTTATTGATTCCTTCAGGAGAGTTCCCTCAGGAAAATTCAAATTAAATTAAATTAAATTAAAAAACAACACCAAAATTGTAAATGTTCGATTGAAAATATAGAACGTTACACACGGCGCTCAAAAGTCTATCAAAATGTTTCAGTACGACTTTCGTAAGCTATGAAGCCGCACCGCTTGATGGATTGTACTGTGCTTTAACATACGAGTAATATTACGGTGTGTCTATAAGGTAAGACATATTATCTGGCGTTTTGTTTCGCAATATTATGCAAAAGCAACTTTTCTTACCTTCTGCTACCTGCTGATCTGTATTTGGGATCTGCATTAGTCCTGAAAATTTGTGTGCGTCCGCCATTGTCGCCCGTAGTCGATAAGCTTCTTCTTTTTCTCTATCTTCTTGTTATGGGACATTCATCCTCCGCTGTTGCCATTTCTAAGGAAGTATTTCAAATGTAGAAGAAAAAAAAAAAAGGACCCCTTTAATGCGCCTTATAGTCCGGTGCGCCTTTTGTATGAAAATATACCTGTCTAGGCCAGCTCATCGGCAGTGCGCCTTGTAATCCGGTGCATCCTATGGTCCGGAAAAAACGGTAACTCAATAGTCACAAAACTCATGATTAAGTAACTAATCAAAGATTAGACAATGTAGTGACCAACATGCACAAAAGATGCAACCAATAAAGAAAGAAAACTCAAATGATGAAAACAATGTTGTCCTAACGACAACAACAAACTAACAAATGATTGATTGAACGAAAACAATGAAAAATCTTACCAACTGTACAAAAAAATCAATTGAAGTAGAGATTAATGAATGAAGTAATTCCCGAAAATGTGAAATCAAAGCATGGATGCGTTGCGGAGATATTTATAAAACAGTCCTGCCTTCCTGCCTACTTCCTCCAAACGGTCGGTTTGGAATGTGCACAATTGGTGATGTCACCACTTGTGCACACACACAGCGGATTATCCATATATGGAATATATGTACCCAAACTGCCTTACGCGCATTTGCCATTTTTAGTTAATGCACGCTCATCAGCAGTTCTTTAGAGGCCAAAATGCCCAAAATACGACTGGAAGAAGGAATATGTGTGTTATTGGTTGTATTACCCCGGAATTACTCCGGAATAACTCTGGTTGTCCGGAATAACTCTGGTTCTTTGGAATGACTTCGGTTCTCCTGGATAACTCCGGTTGTCCGGAATGACTGCGGTTCTTTGGAATGACTACGGTTCTTCGGAATAACTCAGTTTGTCCGGAATGACTCAGGTTCTTTGGAATGACTCAGGTTCTCCTGGATAACTCTGGTTTTCCGGAATGACTCAGGTTCTTTGGAATGACTTTGGTTCTCCTGGACAACTCCGGTTGTCCGGAATGACTTCGGTTCTCCTGGATAATTCCGGGTGTCTGGATTGACGTGTTCTTTGGAATGACTTTGGTTCTCCTGGATAACTCCGATTGTCCAGAATGACTCGGGTTCTTTGGAATGACTTCGGTTTATCCTGGATAACTCCGGTTGTCCAGCATGACTCAGGTTCTTTGGAATGACTTCGGTTCTCCAGAATGACTCAGGTTTTCCGGAATGACTTTGGTTCTCTGGAATAACTCCGGTTCTCCGGAATGACCCGGGTTTTCCGGAAGGACTCCGGTTCTCCAGAATGACTGTTTTTTTTAATGACTTCGGTTCTCCTGGATAACTCCGGTTTTCCGGAATGACTCAGATTCTTTAGATTGACTTCGATTCTCCTGGATAACTCCGGTTGTCCGTAATGACTCAGGTTCTTTGGAATGAGTTCGGTTCTCCTGGATAAATGCAGTTGTCTGGAATGAATCAGGTTCTTCGGAATGAATCAGGTTCTCCAGAATGACTCGAGTTTTCCGGAATGACTTTGGTTCTCCGGAATAACTCCGGTTGTCCGGAATAACTTGGGTTCTTTGGAATGACTTCGGTTCTCGGGAATAACTCCGGTTGTCCGGAATGACTCAGGTTCTTTGGAATGACTTCGGTTCTCTTGGATAACTCTGATTGTCCGGAATGACTCAGGTTCTTTGGAATGACTTCGGTTCTCCTGGATAACTCCGGTTGTCCGTAATGACTCAGGTTCTTTGAAATGACTTCCATTCTCCTGGATAACTCTGGTGCTCTGGAATGACTCTAGTTCTTTGGAATGACTTCGGTTCTTCTGAATAACTCTGGTTGTCCGTAATGACTCAGGTTCTTTGGAATGACTTGCATTCTCCTGGATAACTCTGGTTGTCTGGAATGACTCTGGTTCTTTGGAATGACTTCGGTTCTTCTGAATAACTCCGGTTGTCCGGAATGACTCGGGTTCTTTGGAATGCAGAAGTTAAAATGCAAATGGAGTTTTGCCAAAGGAGAGAGAGACGAGTTAATCCATCATGGACGCCTCCCAGCATCCTTATCTACACGACTTTATGCGCTCATATATATTTATCTTTTTTGGGGCGCAAATCCCACATTATCCCGGGACACAGTTGACTTCAAAAAGTCCAACCAAATCCTCCCTGGAAAAGGAAGCTTTTACTCCGCCAGCGATGTCTGCGCTGGTGATTACGTTAATCTCAGCGCGCTACGGCCCGGCTCCACGCTTGTCAGCGTAATTCCCGAGCGGGGCTACCTGCGTGACGCCTTCATGTTTGGGGCCGGGCGGAGGAATGAGCTTTCACAGCGTGACGACTTTGCTGTCGGGATAAAATACTTGGCACAGGTGGGCTGAAGGAATGTCAACATGCTAAAGAGTAGTCCTGTTGGCAGGCCAGCTGTCACTCTCAAGGACAACTCCTTTGAAACGTAGCTTCTGACAAACTGTATGTAAACACAAGAGTATGATTAGCATTATTAGCATGAATATCCAGTAAACTTTATGGCATGTATGTGCAGAAGTCGCTATTTTTGTTTTTCTTCCGTCAGAATGGAATAAATAATTCTGTGACATCTAAGTACACGCGCCCAACGTGCACGTGATAATAATTATTACTGTTAGCACCCTCAGAGCGCAAGACACTTTTGGAACCAGCAAAGAGTATTTAATAAAAGTATTTTATCATGAGTTCATCTTAGTAACATCTTATCCATTACAAACAAAATGCTAATTAACGAGTAATGATGAAATGCATCTTATGAATTAAAATATTGTCCTGATAGTGAATCAATATATAGCTAAGTAAAAAACTAACCAATAAATGAACAAAGGAAATATATCAGTATAAACAAATTATAGGTTGAACAAATAAAAAGAAGATTGAATGAATTGATAACTAACTTTAAAAAAATAACCAACTAAAAATAATGGCACTGAGAAGCAAGCTAATTCTAATTACAATCTAGCAGAAGGTTGAACAAAAAATCTTACGAAAACGACATGGGAACTAACGAAGAAACAAAAGCACCATAAAAGTAGTAAACCAACAAACTTAACGGCGGAACTAACACAATATCTAAGGAACAATCAAACGAATGAAAGAAGCAACGTTTTAATTAAAAAGGAATAACAAAGAAAGAAAAGACCAAGCTCTAATTACAAACTAACGAAGGGGCAAAAGGTTAAACACAAAAGAGCTAGCCAAGCAAATCATGGGTTAGCTAGCTAAGGAAAGATTTAGCTCGCTAGCTAAAGAAAGATTTGATTAGCTAACAAAGCAAAGATTTGACTAGCTAGCAAGGAAAATATTTGATGAGCTAGCTAAGGAAAGATTTGACTCGCTAGCAACATAAATATTTGGTTAGCTAGCTAAGGAATGATTTGGCTAGGTAGCCAAGCAAAGCTAGCTAGCTAAGAAAATATTTGGCTAACTCTCAAATGAACGATTTGGTTAGCTAGCTAAGGACAGCTAGCGAGCTAAGAAGATATTTGGCTAACTATCAAAGGAAAGATTTGGTTAGCTAGCTAAGGACAGCTAGCTAGCTAAGAAAATTAAATTGGTTAAATTGTGTGACTCACTCAAAGCGTGAGGCTTGGCAGCACTGGCTAACACTTCCATCCATCCATCCCTTCATTTGATTATCTTAATTTACATTGAAAATACGACAAAAAACTGCGGTTTTCACTGTTGAGACATTAAAGGAGAGACTTTTATTTTTTTAATCCAACTGACAATTGCGTCCACAATTCCCGCCTGGTATTTCTTCCCCTTTCTTCCGCCCGCCCGCTTTAATGTGGGTGTTAAATATTGAACGCACATCCATATTTCAGCAGAGGATTGGAGGTCGGCATGATAAACATTGGCAGGGAATTGTGCTTCTCTTAATTGAGCAAAGTTAATCTGACTTCCCGATGCGGCGTCCTGACCTCTGGTAATGGAGCGACCCCGATCCCACGCTAAATATATAAATAAGAATATAAATACACACATACATACCGTATATGTGTGTGCGTGTGTATATATATATATCAGGCATGTGATTTGAACTTAATGAAAAAGACTGAAAAAAAACTGAGAGTCTGGGGGCCACAGGTCCAGGGCTTTAAGAACACAGGTGCCTGGACCTGTGTTCTTAAATGAGTATTCCCCGTCTTCCATGTCGAGAGCAGTTTTGATTTGAGCTTACATGGTAAACAATTAAAATTAATGTTTTGGGCATTGTTTTATCCAGACGCATATATTTGTCCAAATGTGGCCAAGTAGACTCATTGTGGGTTTCCTGGATGTCGCTAAAAGAAAAATCTAAAGAAGAGAATCCCTCTGCCCTCATCCACTAGTTTTTTAAATATATAAATCGCCCGCTTGAATATTCACTCTTCTCCTCTCCGACTCTCGTCGTCATTTCAGATATGTTGTGATTTCCCTTCCTGGTTTGATGACCCACCCTATCTTGCCTCATCATAGTAAACCACCAACCAATCATAGATGTTCTTATATGTAAACAAACTAATAATCAGTGATGATTGCTTCGCTACGTAGCTTCGATTTTTAAGTTAATTTTTTATGGAAAACCGTAGTTTTTACCACTGGATTATCAAAACTGTACTCCTTACGTAGTTGTTGGCAAGTGTGGCAAAGAGACGGATCAAGATTTTAACACACATTGAAAAAACGAAGAAAAACGAGAAATATTTTTTTATATTTTTACAGAGATAAAAAAGACGGATTTCCGACTATAGACGGAAAAATCACATGCCTGATAGATATATATATATATATATTATATACGTATATATACACGTGTGTTTATATATACATATATACACGTGTATATATATATGTATATCTATATATATATACGTATATATAAAAATATATAAATATACATTTATAAACATAAATATATACATGTAAATATATATATATATACATATATAAATAAATATACATAAATACATATATACGTATAAATACAAATATAAACATATATATACGTATAAATATACATTCATTTTTATAAATATATATGTATATATCTATATATACACATTTATAAATATATACATATAAATATGTGTATATATTACAGATGCGCGGATAGGCAATTATTTCATCCGCAACCGCATCAGAAAGTCGTCAACCATCCGCCATCCACCCGATCTAACATTTAATCAGAACCGCACCCGCCCGTTGTTATATATCTAATATAGACGATGCAAGGCATTAGTGAGGTTATAAAGCTTTTGCCTGTTAAAGAAAGGAGACTGATCCAATGCAGCACAGACATTCGCGTGCCACGCTGTCACGACCCAGACGCACACCAGTGTGCAATCATATGGGAGCCGCGCTGAGCGCACCTCCAAGCGCGTCTCGCTGCCGGCGACGGCCGGGTATGGGCCCGACGCTCCAGCGCCATCCATTTTCAGGGCTAGTTGATTCGGCAGGTGGGTTGTTACACACTCCTTAGCGGGTTCTGACTTCCATGGCCACCGTCCTGCTGTCTATATCAACCAGGGTGAGCCCCACCCCTTTCGTGAGCGCACTGCGCGCGGAGTGACCCCTGTTACGCGCCCCCGGCAACAGGGGTGGCGGGTAAGTAAGCTGCGCGGGCGGAGCGCGCGGAGTGACCCCTGTTACGAGCCCCCGGCCACGGGGGTGGCGGGCAGGTAAGCTGCTTACCTGCTGCGCGTGACGCCGGCCGCGGCGAAGGCGGACAAGGCGGGGTGTCGGTGCGGTGGGCGCGGTGGTGACCCTGGACGTGCGTCGGGCCCTTCTCGCGGATCGCCTCAGCTACGGCTCCCGGTGGGGCCCTCTCGGGGGAAGGGGCCTCGGTCCCGGACCCCGGCGAGGCGTCCCTTCTCCGCTCCGTAAAAGTGTCCATCTCTTTTTTTCTTCTTCTTCTGTTGTGGCATATGCAGCAGGTGCCTGCTCGTTTTTCGTATGTGGCTAACAACATTTAACTATGTATATATATTTCCGAATTGGTTTAACTGCCACCCGCCTGAATCTATTTAAAATCTTTTTTTTTTTTATTTCAACCGCCCGACCCGACCCGCGGATAAAATCTAATTTTTTAAAATTTCATCCGCCCGATCCGCGGATAATCCGCAGATCGGGCGGTTGTGTCCGCAAACCGCGCATCTCTAGTATATATGCATATATGTGCATATACAGGTAAAAGCCAGTAAATTAGAATATTTTGAAAAACTTGATTTATTTCAGTAATTGCATTCAAAAGGTGTAACTTGTACATTATATTTATTCATTGCACACAGACTGATGCATTCAAATGTTTATTTCATTTAATTTTGATGATTTGAAGTGGCAACAAATGAAAATCCAAAATTCCGTGTGTCACAAAATTAGAATATTACTTAAGGCTAATACAAAAAAGGGATTTTTAGAAATGTTGGCCAACTGAAAAGTATGAAAATGAAAAATATGAGCATGTACAATACTCAATACTTGGTTGGAGCTCCTTTTGCCTCAATTACTGCGTTAATGCGGCGTGGCATGGAGTCGATGAGTTTCTGGCACTGCTCAGGTGTTATGAGAGCCCAGGTTGCTCTGATAGTGGCCTTCAACTCTTCTGCGTTTTTGGGTCTGGCATTCTGCATCTTCCTTTTCACAATACCCCACAGATTTTCTATGGGGCTAAGGTCAGGGGAGTTTGACCCTGGATCTCAGGAAACAGAGTGGACCGACACCAGCAGATGACATGGCACCCCAAACCATCACCCAACCATGCAAATTTTGCATTTCCTTTGGAAATCGAGGTCCCAGAGTCTGGAGGAAGACAGGAGAGGCACAGGATCCACGTTGCCTGAAGTCTAGTGTAAAGTTTCCACCATCAGTGATGGTTTGGGGTGCCATGTCATCTGCTGGTGTCGGTCCACTCTGTTTCCTGAGATCCAGGGTCAACGCAGCCGTCTACCAGCAAGTTTTAGAGCACTTCATGCTTCCTGCTGCTGACCTGCTCTATGGAGATGGAGATTTCAAGTTCCAACAGGACTTGGCGCCTGCACACAGCGCAAAATCTACCCGTGCCTGGTTTACGGACCATAGTATTTCTGTTCTAAATTGGCCCGCCAACTCCCCTGACCTTAGCCCCATAGAAAATCTGTGCGGTATTGTGAAAAGGAAGATGCAGAATGCCAGACCCAAAAACGCAGAAGAGTTGAAGGCCACTATCAGAGCAACCTGGGATCTCATAACACCTGAGCAGTGCCAGAAACTCATCGACTCCATGCCACTCCGCATTAACGCAGTAATTGAGGCAAAAGGAGCTCCAACCAAGTATTGAGTATTGTACAGTGCAGTGACGCTTGATTGGTGCCTAAAGAGGAAGTGCTGTATTATCGTTGTTGCGCTGCTGGCGGTGTTGTGTTTTTGGGCTGCTGTTTACACATTCAGGTCATATTTGCGTAATATCTTGTGTGTTCATTTAGCACCGAAATGTGCCATTTGTAGCGACTTCTTTTTATCAACGTCGGCAGCAGTGTCGTCACAGAAGTAAGTTTGGGTAGCCATAACGCCTGGTTAACGTCATACAGTCAAGTACTTCCCAGAAGGAGTGAAGAAGCTTTTCCCCGTGCGTCTCTCGCGGGACTTTACTCGGCGGCGCCCCCTCTCTCTCTCTCAAGCAGAGTCGCCAGCATCTGGGGACCCATATCAGGTTTTTGTTTGCACGCCACAGCTGCCGACGCTGGCCTCCAGCTGGAAGGATTTGTAGGCCAGATGAGGTCGGCCCTGGGGGATCAGCAGCTAGCATAGCGTAGCATACACTCCAAACCTCTGCCATGAAGCACTTTGAAAAAGAAAATCAGGCTTTGTTACACGTGTTAAAACAGTTTCTCAGTCGGTTAACAGACATAGGAGTTGTAATCATACAGCTTTTCTTCAGTGGATACGCTAATCTGGCATGATGTTAAAATGAAATGTTAGCATGTCGCTCACATAGCTATGCTAGTGTTGCTAACCTAGCATTGTGTTAAAATGTAATGTTAGCAAGTAGCCCACATAGTTACGCCAGCGTTGCTCACGTAACTTGATGTTAAAATTTAATGTTAGCATGTAGGTCACATAGCTGCGCTAGTGTTGTTAACGTAGCTTGATGTTAAAATGTAATGTTAGCATGCAGCTCACATAGCTACGCCAGTGTTGCTAACGTAACTTGATGTTAAAATGTAATGTTAGCATGTAGCTCACATAGCTGCGAAAGTGTTAACGTAGCTTGATGTTAAAATGTAATGTTAGCATTTAGCTCACAAAGCTATGCTAGTGTTGCTAATCTAGCATTGTGTTAAAAAGTAATGAGCTACATGCTAACAAGCATGTAGCTCACATAGTTACGCCAGCGTTGCTAATGTAACTTGATGTTAAAATGTAATATTAGCATGTAGCTCACATAGCTGCGCTAGTGTTGTTAACGTAGCTTGATGTTAAAATGTAATGTTAGCATTTAGCTCACATAGCTATGCTAGTGTTGCTAACGTAACTTGATGTTAAAATCTAATGTTATCATGTAGCTCACATAGCTACGCCAGTGTTGCTAACGTAACTTGGTGTTAAATTGTAATGTTAGCATGCAGCTCACATAGCTACGCCAGTGTTGATAATGTAACTTGATGTTAAAATGTAATGTTAGCATGTAGCTCACATAGCTGCGCTAGTGTTGTTAACGTAGCTTGATGTTAAAATGTAATGTTAGCATTTAGCTCACATAGCTATGCTAGTGTTGCTAACATAGCATTGTGTTAAAATATAATGTTAGCATGTAGCTCACATAGTTACGCCAGCGTTGCTAACGTAACTTGATGTTAAAATTTAATGTTAGCATGTAGCGCACATAGTTACGCCGGCGTTGCTAACGTAACTTGATGTTAAAATGTAATGTTAGCATGCAGCTCACATAGCTACGCCAGTGTTGCTAACGTAACTTGATGTCAAAATGTAATATTAGCATGTAGCTCCAGAGGTGGGTAGAGTAGCCAGAAATTGTACTCAAGTAAGAGTACTGTTACTTTAGAGATTTATTACTCAAGTAAAAGTAAGGAGTAGTCACCCAAATATTTACTTGAGTAAAAGTAAAAAGTATGTTGTAAAAAAACTACTCAAGTACTGAGTAACTGATGAGTAACATATACACACATATATATATATACACACACACATATATACATATATATATATATATATACACACACACACACACACACACACACATATATATATATATATATATATATATATATATATATATATATATATATACAGTATATAATTTATATTTATTTTTTTTGCCGTTTTTGTTTACATGTTAATAGTGTTTTAATGAATATACATGCATGTTTAACACATATAGATTCCTTTCTTTCATGAAGACAAGAATATAAGTTGGTGTATTACCTGATTCTGATGACTTGCATTGATTGGAATCAGACAGTAGTGATGACAAACGTCCACGTTTTCAAATGGAGGAGAAAAAAAGTTCCTCCTTTCTGTCTAATACCACATGAAAGTGGTTGGTTTTTGGCATCTTATATGTCCAGCTTCCATATTCGTTTTTATACACTTTACAATAAATACATTGGTGGCAAACTCCGTAGCTTGCTAGCTTGTTTGCGCAGGCTTTCGGAGACTCTTATTTTGAAAGCGCAGGCGCGATGGAGCGGCACTTTTATTGTGAAGACAGGAACTGTGCAGTCAGTCTTTAGGCTTTTGACGGCGGTTGAAATAAAAAATGGTCTTTTTTCCTTCACACTTTTGATTGATTGATTGGAACTTTTATTAGTAGTTTGCACAGTACCGTACATATTCCGTACAATTGACCACTAAATGGTAACACCCTAATAAGTTTTTCAACTTGCTTAAGTCAGGTCATGTGACCCCTGGCTCTGTTTGATTGGTCCAACGTCACCAATGACTGCATCTGATTGGTGGAACGGAGTGAACGTCACCAGTGACTGTATTTGTTGAAACGCAGGCACTATGAAGGTCTGTCTGACAGACCAAAACAAACAAAGCGTGCATTAACAGATCGATAAAAATTAGTAGCGAGTAGCGAGCTGAATGTAGATAAAAGTAGCGGAGTAAAAGTAGCGTTTCTTCTCTATAAATATACTCAAGTAAAAGTATGTTGCATTAAAACTACTCTTAGAAGTACAATTTATCCCAAAAGTTACTCAAGTAGATGTAACGGAGTAAATGTAGCGCGTTACTACCCACCTCTGTGTAGCTCACATAGCTGCGCTAGTTTTGTTAACGTAGCTTGATGTTAAAATGTAATGTTAGCATTTAGCTCACATAGCTATGCTAGTGTTGCCAACCTAGCATTGTGTTAAAAAGTAATGAGCTACATGCTAACAAGCATTTAGCTCACATAGTTACGCCAGCGTTGCTAATGTAACTTGATGTTAACATGTATTGTTAGCATGTAGCTCACATAGCTGCGCTGGTGTTGTTAACGTAGCTTGATGTTAAAATGTAATGTTAGCATTTAGCTCACATAGCTATGCTAGTGTTGCTAACATAGCATTGTGTTAAAATATAATGTTAGCATGTAGCTCACATAGTTACGCCAGCGTTGCTAACGTAACTTGATGTTAAAATTTAATGTTAGCATGTATCGCACATAGTTACGCCGGCGTTGCTAACGTAACTTGATGTTAAAATGTAATGTTAGCATGCAGCTCACATAGCTATGCCAGTGTTGCTAACGTAACTTGATGTTAAAATGTAATATTAGCATGTAGCTCACATAGCTGCGCTAGTGTTGTTAACGTAGCTTGATGTTAAAATGTAATGTTAGCATTTAGCTCATATAGCTATGCTAGTGTTGCTAACATAGCATTGTGTTAAAATATAATGTTAGCATGTAGCTCACATAGTTACGCCAGCGTTGCTAACGTAACTTGATGTTAAAATTTAATGTTAGCATGTAGCGCACATAGTTACGCCGGCGTTGCTAACGTTACTTGATGTTAAAATGTAATGTTAGCATGCAGCTCACATAGCTACGGCAGTGTTGCTAACGTAACTTGATGTTAAAATGTAATGTTTGCATGTAGCTCACATAGCTGCGCTAGTGTTGTTAACGTAGCCTGATGTTAAAATGTAATGTTAGCATTTAGCTCACAAAGCTATGCTAGTGTTGCTAATCTAGCATTGTGTTAAAAAGTAATGAGCTACATGCTAACAAGCATGTAGCTCACATAGTTACGCCAGCGTTGCTAATGTAACTTGATGTTAACATGTAATGTTAGCATGTAGCTCACATAGCTATGCTAGTGTTGCTAACCTAGCATTTTGTTAAAATGTAATGTTAGCATGTAGCTCACATAGCTATGCCTGTGTTGCTAATGTAACTTGATGTTAAAATGTAATGTTAGCATGTAGCTCATTAAGCTATGCCAGTGTTGCTAACGTAACTTGATGTTAAAATTTAATGTTATCATGTAGCTCACATAGCTACGCCAGTGTTGCTAACGTAACTTGGTGTTAAATTGTAATGCTGCGCTAGTGTTGTTAACGTAGCTTGATGTTAAAATGTAATGTTAGCATTTAGCTCACATAGCTATGCTAGTGTTGCTAACATAGCATTGTGTTAAAATATAATGTTAGCATGTAGCTCACATAGTTACGCCAGCGTTGCTAACGTAACTTGATGTTAAAATTTAATGTTAGCATGTAACGCACATAGTTACGCCGGCGTTGCTAATGTAACTTGATGTTAAAATGTAATGTTAGCATGCAGCTCACATAGCTACGCCAGTGTTGCTAACGTAACTTGATGTTAAAATGTAATATTAGCATGTAGCTCACATAGCTGCGCTAGTGTTGTTAACGTAGCTTGATGTTAAAATGTAATGTTAGCATTTAGCTCACATAGCTATGCTAGTGTTGCTAACCTAGCATTGTGTTAAAAAGTAATGAGCTATATGCTAACAAGCATTTAGCTCACATAGTTACGCCAGCGTTGCTAATGTAACTTGATGTTAACATGTAATGTTAGCATGTAGCTCACATAGCTATGCTAGTGTTGCTAACCTAGCATTTTGTTAAAATGTAATGTTAGCATGTAGCTCACATAGCTATGCCAGTGTTGCTAATGTAACTTGATGTTAAAATGTAATGTTAGCATGTAGCTCATATAGCTATGCCAGTGTTGCTAACGTAACTTGATGTTAAAATTTAATGTTATCATGTAGCTCACATAGCTATGCTATTGTTGATTTTAGGACCGACCGAGGTACTCTTTAAAAACCAAGGTACCTACCTTCAGATTAATGTACTTACCTTAAGACCAATGTACTTACCTTAAGACCAATGTTCTTATCTTAAGAACTATGTACTTACTTTGAGACCAAGGTACTTACCGTAAGAACAATGTACTTATCTTGAGACCAAAGTACTTACCTTAGCACCAAAATACTTACCTTAAGACCAACGTACATACCTTAAGACCAATGTACTTATATTGAGACTAAGGTACTTACCGTAAGACCAACGTACTTACATTAAGACTAATGTATTTACACTAAGACCAAAGTACTCATCTTAAGACCAATGTACTTAACACCAATGTACTTACCTTAGGATCAATGTTCTAATCTTGAGGCCAATGTACTTACCTTAAGACCAATGTACTTACATTAAAACCAAGGTACTTACCTTAAGACCAATGTACGTACCTTGAGACCAAGGTACTTACCTTAAGACCAAGGTATTTACCTTAAGACCAATGTACTTACCTTAAGACCAATGTACTTACATGAAGACCAAGGCACTTACCTTAAGACCAATGTACGTACCTTGAGACCAAGGTACTTACCTTAAGACCAAGGTATTTACCTTAAGACCAATGTACTTACCTTAAGACCAATGTACCTACATTAAGACCAATGTACTTATCTTGAGACAAGGTACTTAACTTTAGACTAAGGTACTTATCTTGAGACCAAAAGTACTCATCTTAAGACCAATGTACTTATCATAAGACCAATGTACTTTCGTAAGACCAATGTACTTCTCTTGAGACTGAGGTACTTACCTTAAGACCAATGTACCTACTATGAGACCGAGGTACTTACCGTAAGACCAATGTACTTACATTAAGACCAATGTATTTACACTAAGACCAAAGTACTCATCTTAAGACCAATGTACTTAACACCAATGTACTTACTAGAGATGCGCGGTTTGCAGGCACAACCGCGGAGTCCGCGGATTATCCGCGGATCGGGCGGATGAAATTAAAAAAAATTAGATTTTATCCGCGGGTCGGGTCGGGTCGGGTGGTTGAAATAAAAAAAAATTAGATTTTAAATAGATTCAGGCGGGTGGCAGTTAAACCAATTCGGAAATATATATACATAGTTAAATGTTGTTACCCACATACGAAAAACGAGCAGGCACCTGCAGCATATGCCACAACAGAAGAAAAAAAAAAAAAGAGATGGACACTTTTACGGAGCGGAGAAGGGACGCCTCGCCGGGGTCCGGGACCGAGGCCCCTTCCCCCGAGAGGGCCCCACCGGGGGCCGTAGCTGAGGCGATCCGCACGTCCAGGGTCACCACCGCGCCCACCGCACCGACACCCCGCCGCGGCCGGCGTCACGCACAGCAGGTAAGCAGCTTACCTGCCCGCCACCCCCGTGGCCGGGGGCTCGTAACAGGGGTCACTCCGCGCGCTCCGCCCGCGCAGCTTACCTGCCCGCCACCCCCATTGCCGGGGGCGCGTAACAGGGGTCACTCCGCGCGCAGTGCGCTCACGAAAGGGGTGGGGCTCACCCTTGTTGATATAGACAGCAGCTGGACGGTGGCCATGGAAGTCGGAACCCGCTAAGGAGTGTGTAACAACCCACCTGCCGAATCAACTAGCCCTGAAAATGGATGGCGCTGGAGCGTCGGGCTCATACGCGGCCGTCGCCGGCAGCGAGACGCGCTTGGAGGTGCGCTCAGCGCGGCTCCCATATGATTGCGCACTGGTGTGCGTCTGGGCCGTGACAGCGTGGCACGCGAATGTCTGCACTGCATTGGATCAGTCTCCTTTCTTTAACAGGCAAAAGCTTTATAACCTCACTAATGCCTTGCATCGTCTATATTAGATATATAACAACGGGCGGGTGAGGACGGATGCGGTTCTGATCAAATGTTACATCGGGTGGATGGCGGATGGTTGACGACTTTCTGATGCGGTTGCGGATGAAATAATTGCCTATCCGCGCATCTCTAGTACTTACGTTAGGATCAATGTTCTAATCTTGAGGCCAATGTACTTACCTTAAGACCAATGTACTTACATTAAAACCAAGGTACTTACCTTAAGACCAATGTACGTACCTTGAGACCAAGGTACTTAACTTTAGACTAAGGTACTTATCTTGAGACCAAAAGTACTCATCTTAAGACCAATGTACTTAAGACCAATGTACTTATCATAAGACCAATGTACTTATTGTAAGACCAATGTACTTCTCTTGAGACTGAGGTACTTACCTTAATACCAATGTACCTACTACGAGACCGAGGTACTTACCGTAAGACCAATGTACTTACATTAAGACCAATGTATTTACACTGAGACCAAAGTACTTAACACCAATGTACTTACCTTAGGATCAATGTTCTAATCTTGAGGCCAATGTACTCACCTTAAGACCAATGTACTTACCTTGAGACCAGGTTACTTACCTTAAGACCAATGTACTTACATTAAGACCAAGGTACTTAACTTTAGACTAAGGTACTTATCTTGAGACCAAAAGTACTCATCCTAAGACCAATGTACTTATCGTAAGACCAATGTACTTATCTTAAGACCAAGGTACCCTATCTTAAGGCCAAGGTACCCTATCTTAAAACAAAGGTACTTGTCTTAAGACCAAGGTACTTAAGACCAAAGTGCTAATCTCAGGTAGTATGCCCTAGAATCAGTTTAAAAAGTTGTAAAGTGTATATTTTGCTCTTACAAGGCCGCAGAAGTGATTGACCCCTTGAACGGCGCTGACGTTGACACACTTAATGCCGGACAGTCTTCGTTCTCGGTGAAGGCCTCACATCTGTGGAACTCTTTGCCACTGGAGTTAAAGTCACAGTCTGACATTAAACTTTTCTCCACAAAACTGGAAAATCAGAAGTGTGAGCACTAGAACTGGGTGTAGTATGCACAAATGGGGCCAATTATTTTTTATGTATTATGTCTTAAATCTTTTTGTACGTGTTTTTCCACTTTTCTCAACTTAAAAAAAAAAAAGCCTAACCAGGGACGAAGGTTGCAAATTAGCTCATGTACTTTGACATGGGTAACCTATGGGTAGCAATGTTTCATTGCACTGTTTAAACTCGGATAAAGAACTCCCCGCTCGCACCATCTTCTTCTAAGTTGGCGTCATCATTGCATCACTTTGCAATTCTTCATGGCTTGAGGAGGAAGTGAAGTAGTATGGCGTCACATTAGTGCCAAAAATCCGAGCGCATAAAAACTGTTATCGCGCGCTGATTCTCCACTTCGTGCGCGCGACACCCTTTTGCGCGCGCACGACGCCTTTCTGCGCGCTCTCTGTGTACTCCTGGCATCTCTCCTCGCGCTGTCATGTTTCTTTTTGGCACTTTGGGGGCGGGTATGCTTAGACGGCCCCTTCTTTCTGATTGGTCAGGTGAAAAATGCTGAGAGCCAATCAGAAGTATAGCAGGGCGGGTCGTCGTCAATATGTATCAAGATTTACGGAGGAAGAAGTGGATAAAAAAATGTCGTGCGCTGATGAAGGTTATTTCATACCACATGAACACAAAATGTGACCCAAATAAATAATAAGACAACAAACACCATAATCACATCTTTCAGCCAGAACTGGTCCCCCAGCAATAACATCCAACCATAACATTATTTTATATTTTTACTTCTTCTTGAACATTTGTTTTCTAATTTATGGAATTTCTTTTGATTCAGCCATAAAATTAATGAAATAATCTTTGAATTTTGTTTTTAAAATGTTAAAAATAGCTTTTAATAAGGTATTCTGAAACAGTTTAAAATAATCAGAGAACTGACTAACACTGACCCTACACAACTATGTTGCACAATTAAGTCATTTTCTTTTAAAGCGAAAGAGGTAATTTCAACAGGTACAGCATCCTATGTCATATCTACATGTAATAAGATTTGTAACAAGGCAAACCGTTTGTAAATTGGTCGAAAATCGAGCAAGTTATGGTAATTTAATTAGTACATGTACCATTGACATCAATGTAATGATTGAGGCTAGCTGTCCGAGGTAAGATGGCTACAACGTTGCTACGCTGGAGAATGATTGGTCATATGAAAAATGCTCAGAGCCAATCAGAAAGAAGGGGCCGTCTAAGCATACCCGCCCCCAAAGTGCCAAAAAGAAACATGACACAGCGAGGAGAGATGCCAGGAGTACACAGAGAGCGCGCAGAAAGGCGTCGCGCGCGCGCAAAAAGGCACCGTGCGCGCGCGAAGTGGAGAATCAGCGCGCGATAACAGTTTTTATGCGCTCGGATTTTTGGCACTAATGTGACGCCATAAAGTAGGGGTCTCCCAGAGAAGAGGAAGGTGCGAGCAGCGAGGATAAGGCTGAGGAAGAATAGTTCTGCAGTGGAGGGAGTGAACAGGTGACAAAGAGGCGGAGGCGGAACAACAGCCGCTCGTAAATTGTTCCAAATTAGCCGAGCCTTCATTTAGCAAATGTCATGGAGCGCTTATTCCTCCTTACCGTGGTTCCACCGTCCTCTCTCGCCTCAGAGTCCCGCCTGAATATTCATCAGCCTCATTTGCATATCTTGCAGATGGCGGGAAACAGACGCTCGTTACGCAAGTGTCAATCCTCGCCAAATGTGCTTTGGTGACAAAACAACTAAAGTTTTACGGGAGGATGCAGCGTTGCGAAGACAAACGCACTTCCTGTCCAGCCCCTTGTTTGTGGCTCCCACTTCCTGCTTTTGTTTCCCTTTCTCTCAGTCTCACTAATCAGGAGCAGGTGTGGCGATCCAGTGCCCAGAACAGAGGTAGAGCCGCAGCAGGGAAACACAACCGGAAGTGGGAGTAGTGTTCAGTAGACTTACCTGCGTCTGATCACTAATCAGGAGAAGTCTGCAAAGCCCATGTGGAGGCCCTCATTGGTTGCCTCCAGTAAATTACATGTCAGCTCGACAAGGATTCGAACCCAGTTCCCTTCATCCTCAGTCAACAGTCTTACCCACTGGGCTATCTTTGGTCTTATGGACATACCATACGCAAATGACATCAAGGACTCCTGGCTCAGTAAAGTAGAACAAAATACCATCAACCACAGTGGGGTTTGAACCCAGTACCTTTCATTCCAAGTCAGCAGTCTTAACCACTGAACTAACCTTGGTCTTGTGAGGAGTACTTTGCTTTCCTGGCTCAGTAAAGTATGGTGAGGTGGAACTAAATACTGTCATATACTGGTTTTAACCTAGTATGACCTCTCCTGGGTCCGATGAATTGGATTTAAAAAAAAGGTTTATTAAATAATTATTTTAACATTACATGGGAGAGAGATTAAATTACTGGGGGTACGAATGATGTGCATATTATTAAATGACTGATAATATAAAACATTCTTACAATTATATTTCTTTCAACATTTATAAACAATAACAACAAATATAGGTAATAATCTTTCTAATACTCCTCTCTGAGCTGCCACCTTACCGTGGTAGAGGAGTTTGCGTGTCCCAATGATCCTAGGAGCTATGTTGTCCGGGGGGTTCTATGCCCTCTGGTAGGGTCTCCCAAGGCAAACTGGTCCTAGGTGAGGGATCAGACAAAGAGCAGCTCGAAGACCTCTATGAAGAACACTAACAAAGGACCCAGATTTCCCTCGCCCGGACGCGGGTCACCGGGGCCCCCCTCTGGAGCCAGGCCCGGAGGTGGGGCACGATGGCGAGCGCCTGGTGGCCGGGCCTGTCCCCATGGGGCACGGCCGGGCACAGCTCGAAGAGGCAACGTGGGTCCCCCCTCCAATGGGCTCACCACCCATAGCAGGGGCCATAGAGGTCGGGTGCAGTGTGAGCTGGGCGGCAGCCGAGGGCAGGGCACTTGGCGGTTCGATCCTCGGCTACATAAGCTGGCTCTTGGGATGTGGAACGTCACCTCGCTGGGGGGGAAGGAGCCTGAGCTAGTGCGTGAGGTGGAGAAGTTCCGGCTAGATATAGTCGGACTCACTTCGACGCACAGCAAGGGCTCTGGAACCACTTCTCTTGAGAGGGGCTGGACTCTCTTCCACTCTGGCGTTGCCGGCAGTGAGAGGCGACGGGCTGGGGTGGCAATTCTTGTTGCCCCTCGGCTCAAAGCCTGCACGTTGGAGTTCAACCCGGTGGACGAGAGGGTAGCTTCCCTCCGCCTTCGGGTGGGGCTGAGGTTGCCGAGGTAGTTAAAAAGCTCCTCGGTGGCAAGGCCCTGGGGGTGGATGAGATCCGCCCGGAGTTCCTTAAGGCTCTGGATGTTGTGGGGCTGTCTTGGTTGACAAGACTCTGCAACATCGCATGGACATCGGGGGCGGTACCTCTGGATTGGCAGACCGGGGTGGTGGTTCCTCTCTTTAAGAAGGGGAACTGGAGGGTGTGTTCCAACTATCGTGGGATCACACTCCTCAGCCTTCCCGGTAAGGTCTATTCAGGTGTACTGGAGAGGAGGCTACGCCGGATAGTCGAACCTCGGATTCAGGAGGAACAGTGTGGTTTTCGTCCCGGTCGTGGAACTGTGGACCAGCTCTATACTCTCGGGTCCTTGAGGGTGCATGGGAGTTTGCCCAACCAGTCTACATGTGCTTTGTGGACTTGGAGAAGGCATTCGACCGTGTACCCCGGGAAGTCCTGTGGGGAGTGCTCAGAGAGTATGGGGTAACGGACTGTCTTATTGTGGCAGTTCGCTCCGTGTATAATCAGTGTCAGAGCTTGGTCCGCATTGCCGGCAGTAAGTCGGACACGTTTCCAGTGAGGGTTGGACTCCCCCAAGGCTGCCCTTTGTCACCGATTCTGTTCATAACCTTTATGGACAGAATTTCTAGGCGCAGTCAGGGCGTTGAGGGTATCTGGTTTGGTGGCTGCAGGATTAGGTCTCTGCTATTTGCAGATGATGTGGTCCTGATGGCTTCCTCCGGCCAAGATCTTCAGCTCTCACTGGATCGGTTCGCAGCCGAGTGTGAAGCGACTGGGATGGGAATCAGCACCTCCAAGTCCGAGTCCATGGTTCTCTCCCGGAAAAGGGTGGAGTGCCATCTCCGGGTTGGGGAGGAGATCTTGCCCCAAGTGGAGGAGTTCAAGTACCTCGGAGTCTTGTTCACGAGTGGGGGAAGAGTGGATCGTGAGATCGACAGGCGGATCGGTGCGGCGTCTTCAGTAATGCGGACGCTGTATCGATCCGTTGTGGTGAAGAAGGAGCTGAGCCGGAAGGCAAAGCTCTAGATTTACCGGTCGATCTACGTTCCAATTCTCACCTATGGTCATGAGCTTTGGGTCATGACCGAAAGGACAGGATCACGGGTACAAGCGGCCGAAATGAGTTTCCTCCGCCGAGTGGCGGGGCTCTCCCTTAGAGATAGGGTGAGAAGCTATGTCATTCGGGGGGAGCTCAAAGTAAAGCCGCTGCTCCTCCACATCGAGAGGAGCCAGATGAGGTGGTTCGGGCATCTGGTCAGGATGCCACCCGAACGCCTCCCTAGGAAGGTGTTTCGGGCACGTCCGACCGGTAGGAGGCCACGGGGAAGACCCAGGACACGCTGGGAAGACTATGTCTCCCGGCTGGCCTGGGAACGCCTCGGGATCCCCCGGGAGGAGCTGGACGAAGTGGCTGGGGAGAGGGAAGTCTGGGCTTCCCTGCTTAAGCTGCTGCCCCCGCGACCCGACCTCGGATAAGCGGAAGAAGATGGATGGATGGATGGATGGATCTTTCTAATATTTTCTGTGAATAAAATAACAATTATATTAACATTACATAAGTTGTAATATATATATTAAGAAATAAAAATACCTTCATAAGTAAATATTTTAATTTGTGAATATATATATATTAATTTATGTTATAAATGGATGTTATTACTTTTTTTCATTTATTTATTGGTTGTTTGTTGTAATGACCTTTTGAATTTTGGCTCCATAGCGCCACCTGTTGCTGTCTTCAATGCACTTCTTTTGAGTTATGAGTTGGATTTTCATGATGCTCTATAACTATTCCAAGTCTTTAATACCACTAATAAAAAACATACTGCTGGTGAAGGTGTCAAAAAGCAAGAAAGAGATCAAAGTCACCTTGCACCGCTCTGACCGCTCGTTCGGAGGGGAACACGCCGACCTTTGACCCCTGCTCTCCCAGATACATTTGTCCTGTTGGCCCAGAAGTTAATGAGCCGAGTCGGCCGCGTTTCTGCTTTTGTGTTGACACGCTCTTACTTTGAAGGGCAACACAACGTGTCCAATCTCGGATGCCTTTTTGTTTTTCTTCTTCTTTTCTTTGCCTCAATAATAATCTCAGCAATTTTTGCATAACGAAGCCTTAATTTCACAATTAAATCACTCACAATTTATATTAAGAATAATAAATATTCAGGAGAATTTACTGCATGTGTACACTTTAGCTAAATTGAACATTATTTATTTAACTATTGTCTATTATTTATTCATCTATTTATGTATTCATCTATTCAATTTAGTAGATTAGATGTATTTCACTTTCACTATTATTTAACTTATTATTCAATGTTTTTAGCTGTATTTTATCTGATAAATTATTTAACATTAGCTGTCTTTTACTTTTCATCTATTATTTGTTTAACTTATTATTCAACATTTTTAGCTGTATTTTATCTGATTTATTATTTATTTAACATTATTAGCTGTCTTTTACTTTTTATCTATTATTTATTTAACAAAGTATTTAATGTTTTTTGCTGTATTTGACTTTTGTCTATTATTTATTTTACTTATTATTGAACGTTATTAGATATATTTGACTTTTATTTATCATTTATTTAACTTATTAATAACATTATTAGATTTATTTGACTTTAATTTATTATTTTTTTAACTTATTAATGTTATTAGATGTAGTGGACTTTGTTTTTGGCTTTTTGGGAGAAGTGAAATAACTTATGTGAATCATTACACCTCAGTCAGACTATTTTATTTTTATTTTTACACTTGGATGATAATAAAGAGGACACAAATGTTACTTAACCAGGGGTCCCCAACCACCGGGCCGCGGGCCAGAACTGGGCCGCACAAGAAAGAAAAAAAATTGTTTATATATATATATATATATATATATATATATATATATATATATATATATATATAATTTTTTTTATTTTTATTAAATCAACATAAAAAACACAAGATACACTTACAATTAGTGCACCAACCCAAAAAAACCTTCCTCTCCATTCACACTCATTCGCACAAAAGGGTTGTTTCTTTCTGTTATTAATATTCTGCTTCCTACATTATATATCAATACAGTCTGCAGGGATACAGTCCGTAAGCACACATGATTGTATTTTTTTTTTATGACTAAAAAAACAAAAACATTTGCGAAATTACTAAAAAAAAATAAAAAATTAAATAGTGAGCAGAACAGAGAAAGATCATTCAGAACATTTTTTGGAAGCAAATATAGTTTTTTATGTTGAAATGGTTTGTTCTTAAGTGATCCAAAATTATGATATCACACTAAAAATAGCTCAAGTTTAAACATTAGCAGTAATTTTACACAAACATGAATATATTATACCAATGTACATCATTATTCACATAATTATTCACATCATGTAAATTGTTTTTCACATCATGCACATATTTATTCACATCATGTACATCTTTATTTGCATGATGTACATCTTTATTTGCATCATTGTGTACATACATATTATTCACATTATGTACACATTATTCACATTGTGTACGTACATATTCACATTGTGTACGTACATATTATTCACACTATGTACATATTCACATTGTGTACATATTCACAATGTGTACATACATATTCACATTATGTACATAGTCACATTGTGGACATATTATTCACATTGTGTACACATTATTCACATTGTGTACATATTCACATTCTGTACATACATATTATTCACACTATGTACATATTATTCACATTGTGTACATATTCACATTGTGTACATACATATTCACATTATGTACATATTCACATTGTGTACATATTATTCACATTGTGTACATATTCACAATGTGTACATATTATTCACAGTATGTACATATTCACATTGTGTACATATTATTCACATTGTGTACATATTCACATTGTGTACCTACATATAATTCACATTATGTACATATTATTCACATTGTGTACATATTATCCACATTGTGTACGTACATATTATTCACATAATGTACATATTATTCACATTGTGTACATATTCACATTGTGTACGTACATATTTACATTATGTACATATTATTCACATTATGTACATATTATTCACATTGTGTACGTACATATTATTCACATTATGTACATATTATTCACATTGTGTACATATTCACATTGTGTATGTACATATTATTCACATTGTGTACATATTCACATTGTGTACATATTCACATTGTGTATGTACATATTATTCACATTATGTACATATTCACATTGTGTACATCTTAATAAAGTTAAAAAGTTAAAGTACCAATGATTGTCACACACACACTAGGTGTGGCGAAATTATTCCCATCATGCACATCTTTACTCACATTGTGTACATATTATTCTCATTATGTACATATTATTCACATCATGTACATCGTTATTCACATCATGTACAACTTGTCGGTAAAGTCTTCCTGCCCCCCAGCATCCTATTGATCCAAACAACAAGTCTATAGACCCCTACCCCACCCTCCAGGTGCTTCCATTTAAAAGGAGCTCTATAAAACATCTACATCTCATCTTAATTAGATATTGAAGTCCATTAATTAAAACATTATCTCTGGCAAAACACGCTGGGCTGACTGACGACTTCATCAATGCGGATGAAAGGACGCTGCCGGCTGGGAGGTGAGGACAGTTAAACACACACACACACACACACACACACACACACACACACACACACACACACACACACACACACACACACACACACACACACACACACACACACTAGAGGACTCGAGGCTGTAGAGAGTCAAATCGAATTATTTAAGAGGATTTCAGTTGCTGCCTTTTTTGGGACACAAAAATCAATGAGCTTTAAAGTCTTCTTTGTTGTTGAATGTTAGCAGACAAGCAACATGGTGAAACTACACAATTGTCTCAGGTGTGCTGTCATTAAATTGGACGCATACAGCGCCCCCTTTCTGCCAGCGATATCATTAGTTTTTTATTTAGCAACCTACTAACTTTTACTAATACATGTTATATCCATGTACATCACTTCACTGTTTTAGTATGATGGTAAAAATATGTCTGTTTTAGTATGATGGTGAAAATATGTCTTGTTTTAGTATGATGGTGAAAATATGTCTTGGTTTTAGTATGATGGCGAAAATATGTCTGTTTTAGTATGATGGTGAAAATATGTCTTGTTTTAGTATGACGGTGAAAATATGTCTTGTTTTAGTATGACGGTGAAAATATGTCTTAGTTTTAGTATGTCGGTGAAAATATGTATTGGTTTTAGTATGATAGTGAAAATATGTATTGGTTTTAGTATGATGGTGAAAATATGTTTTGGTTTTAGTATGATGGTGAAAATATGTCTTGGTTTTAGTATGATGGTGAAAATATGTCTTGGTTTTAGTATGATGGCGAAAATATGTCTGTTTTAGTATGATGGTGAAAATATGTCTTGTTTTAGTATGATGGTGAAAATATGTCTTGTTTTAGTATGATGGTGAAAATATGTCTGTTTTAGTATGATGGTGAAAATATGTCTGTTTTAGTATGATGGTGAAAATATGTCTGTTTTAGTATGATGGTGAAAATATGTCCTGTTTTAGTATGATGGTGAAAATATGTCTTGGTTTTAGTATGATGGAGAAAATATGTCTGTTTTAGTATGATGGTGAAAATATGTCTTGTTTTAGTATGACGGTGAAAATATGTCTTGTTTTAGTATGACGGTGAAAATATGTCTTAGTTTTAGTATGACGGTGAAAATATGTATTGGTTTTAGTATGATAGTGAAAATATGTATTGGTTTTAGTATGATGGTGAAAATATGTTTTGGTTTTAGTATGATGGTGAAAATATGTCTTGGTTTTAGTATGATGGCGAAAATATGTCTGTTCTAGTATCCATCCATCCATCCATTTTCTACCGCTTATTCCCTTTTGGGGTCGCGGGGGGCGCTGGAGCCTATCTCAGCTACAATCGGGCGGAAGGCGGGGTACACCCTGGACAAGTCGCCACCTCATCGCAGGTGGCGACTTGTTTTAGTATGATGGTGAAAATATGTCTTGTTTTAGTATGATGGTGAAAATATGTCTGTTTTAGTATGATGGTGAAAATATGTCTGTTTTAGTATGATGGTGAAAATATGTCTGTTTTAGTATGATGGTGAAAATATGTATTGGTTTTAGTATGATAGTGAAAATATGTTTTGGATTTAGTATGATGGTGAAAATATGTATTGGTTTTAGTATGATGGTGAAAATATGTTTTGTTTTAGTATGATGGTGAAAATATGTCTTGTTTTAGTATGATGGTGAAAATATGTCTGTTTTAGTATGATGGTGAAAATATGTCTTGGTTTTAGTATGATGGTGAAAATATGTCTTGTTTTAGTATGATGGTGAAAATATGTCTTGTTTTAGTATGATGGTGAAAATATGTCTTGTTTTAGTATGACGGTGAAAATATGTATTGGTTTTAGTATGATAGTGAAAATATGATTTGGTTTTAGTATGATAGTGAAAATATGTTTTGGTTTTAGTATGATGGTGAAAATATGTATTGGTTTTAGTATGATGGTGAAAATATGTTTTGGTTTTAGTATGATGGTGAAAATATGTCTTGTTTTAGTATGATGGTGAAAATATGTCTTGTTTTAGTATGATGGTGAAAATATGTCTGTTTTAGTATGATGGTGAAAATATGTCTTGTTTTAGTATGATGGTGAAAATATGTCTTGTTTTAGTATGATGGTGGAAATATGTCTTGGTTTTAGTATGATGGTGAAAATATGTCTTGGTTTTAGTAGGATGGTGAAAATATGTCTGTTTTAGTATGATGGTGAAAATATGTCTTGTTTTAGTAGGATGGTGAAAATATGTCTTGGTTTTAGTAGGATGGTGAAAATATGTCTTGGTTTTAGTAGGATGGTGAAAATATGTCTGTTTTAGTATGATGGTGAAAATATGTCTTGTTTTAGTATGATGGTGAAAATATGTCTTGGTTTTAGTATGATGGTGAAAATATTTCTGTTTTAGTTTGATGGTGAAAATATGTCTTGGTTTTCATACACTGTTTTGGTTTTAGTATGATGGTAAAAATATGTTTTGGTTTTCATACACTGTCTTGGTTTGAGTATGATGGGTAACGTAAGTGGCAGCACTTTGATGAAAAAGGTGAGAAACACTCCTGAAATAAATCCTTGTCTTCGCCAACAAGAGTTTTCAATAAATATCAATGTGATGTTGAATGTTCTTTATAGATACAGTATTTCAGTTTTTTCCCCCCATTTTGTTGTTTTCTAAAATTAAGTTTAATGATGCTGACACGTTTGTTACTGGATACTTTCTAATACGCTTCTGCCTTGGCGACAATGTTTGTGTAAGTAATACGCAACTATAATCATTTTTTTGACAAATGTGATGTTTTATTGTTCAATGATTATGTATGTAAGTCTAGCTGGTGTGCTACTCTGTGCTTAGCTGTTGTGTAACTGCTAGCTCCAAGTAGCCTTTAGCCTATCAGGTTTACATCTTGTAAATGACCAATAAGCAAATTCTGTGCGTACTGGAGGACATAAATAAATAATAAATAAATAGCATAAATAAATAATACCAATAAATAACAAGTAAATAGCATAAATAAATAGCATGAATAAATGGTATTATTAAATAACATAGATACATAGTATAAATAAATAACAGGCATACATAGCATAAACAAATATAATAAATTAATAGCGTAAATAGATAGCACAGATAAATAGCATAAATAGCATCAATAAATAACATAAATACCTAGCATAAATAAATATGAATTAATAACATCAATAGATAACAAATAGATAGCATAAATAAATACTATTAATAAATAGCTTGAATAGCATAAATAAATAGCATACATCAACAGCATAAATAAATAGTTTAGATAAACAGTATAAATAAATAAAAAATAGCAAAAATGAACATAAATAAATAACATAAGTAAATAGCATAACTAAATAGCATAAATGAATAGCATAAACAAATATCAACCAATACCATCCATTTATAGCATAAATAAATAAATACATACATAAGTAAATAAATACATAGCATAAATAGTATAAATAAATAGCATAAATAAATATCAATACATATCATACATTTATAACAAATAAATATAAATAAATAAAAACATAAGTAAATAAATATCATAAATAAATAAATTAATAGCATAATGAAATGACATAAAGAGCTTAATTTTACTACATTAATAAATGACATAAATAAATAGCATAAAGAGTATAAACATACAACAAAAATAAATCACATAAAATAAATGGCATATATAAATACCATAAAAATAGCATAAATCAATGGAATAAAGAACAAACATACACAACATTAATAATAAACAAATAAATATAATTAAAAATGGAATAGAGAGCATAAATAAACAACATAAATATACAACATTAATAACATGAATAAATAGAATAAATAAATGGAATAATATAGCATAAATATACAACATAAGAAACATAAATACATACCATAAAAAAAATGGAATAAAGATCATAAATATACAACATAAATAAATAGAATTAACAAATTGAATAAAGAGCATAAATATACAACATAAATATATAACATAAATATCATGAATCAATAGCATTAACAAATGGAATAAAAGAGCATAAATAAATAACAAATAAATAGCATAAATAAATCACATACATAAATAGCATAAAAGCATAAATATATAACATAAATAAATAACATGATTAAATAGCATAAACAAATGGAATAAAAGAGCATAAATATACAACATAAATAAATAACAAATAAATAGCATGAATAAATGGAATAAAGAGCATAAATATACAACATAAATATATAACATGAATAAATAAATGAAATAAAAGAGCATAAATATACAACATAAATACATAGTATAAACAAATGGAATAAAGATCATAAATATACAACATAAATAAATAAATAAATAGCATTAACACATGGAATAAAGAGCATAAATATACAACATAAATAAATAACATGAATCAATAGCATAAACAAATGGAATAAAAGAGCATAAATATAAAACATTAATAAATAAATAAATAGCATGAATAAATGGAATAAAGAGCATAAATACACAACATAAATATATAACAAATAAATAACAAATAAATCGCATACATAAATCGCATAAAAGCATAAATATATAACATAAATAAATAAGATTAAACAGCATGAACTAATGGAATAAAAGAGCATAAATATACAATATAAATAAATAAATAAATAGCATGAATAAATGGAATACCAAGCATAAATATATAACAAAATATATAACAAATAAATAACAAATAAATCGCATACATAAATAGCATAAAAGCATAAATATATAACATAAATAAATATGATTAAATAGCATACATAAATGGCATCAATGGTTTATCTAAAGTGCGTAAAGGCCAGTGTTATTTGGAAGCAGCTGATAATTGAAGCTAGGTCATGTCATCAAGAATAGAATATAACTACAAGACTCTTTAAAGAAGTCTTTCAGGTCTCCCGAACGCATCACCCATAAAATGAAACATTTGCACAATAAAAGTTTGCGTTTATTTGGCGATTTAGTGTCCAGGAGACTGAGAAAAAAAACAGACTAACGAGCTCATTAATCAAAACTATTCCTGGGTGTAATCTCTGCTTTACTGCAAGGTTCTGCATTTAGCAGATTGTGCGGGCCCCCATTGGGCGGCGCTCTCCTCGAGAACAAACGATGCACCTGCAGCTTTTTAGGGTCTCTGCGGGCCGGACTCCACTCGTCGGAGCAGCCGTGCAGGGAGGCTAATTGCACAGCGCCTTCAAATATTTGCTTTTATTAATGTGGCCTAATTCTTCTCAACGCTCGCTACCATCTGCTGGGCCACAAAAAACACACAAAAAAAACTTTTTTTCCGAGGTGGGATCGAGATGAACGCCGTCATGCACCATTGCAGGCCATGCATCAGGGCGGATTGTGGCGCCACCTGGGGGCCGCTTAAAGCCATACTAATAGAAATGAATATTGCCCTTGGAGATGATCAAGTTCCAGGTCAGGCTATTGTTCAACCAAGAGATTATTAAAAACAGTTTTTTATTTGATATTTCATACAGAGATGTTCTTGCATTCACCAGTCGTAGCTAAAAAAATAAAATAAAGTAGGCTTAGAATACTTTGTGTCCATTTTTAGTAGCATCTCATTGATGAATTGATGGTTTACCGGTAAAATCCTATCGAGTTTGACCTCAAGCGTATTCCCAGCCACTTCCTGCTGCCTCACTGTTAAGAATTAAAAAAAAAAAAAAACATAAAAAATAAATAAAAAATTGTGACGATAACAAAATATCGATGTCATTATAGTAGTATCGACTACATACACTCCTGTGCTTGGTATCATTACAGTGGATGTCAGGTGTAGATCCACCCATTTTGTTTGGTTTTGTTAGCGGTGAGCTATTGTATCCTCCTACGGTGTGTAGTGAAGCATGTTTAGCTATTCCTCGTCATCCAGTGATAATAATACTTGTAAGAAACATACTTTTTTTGTCGCCACTGAGGCGAGGATTAGTGATGGATGTTCGCAGCCATGTCTTAAAGCACCTCTTCCTGAGGGCGTTTCAGTGTTATAACTTCACCTTTATCGTTAGTTTTTAGGCCAAAATGCGTCCGTTGTCCATTTTCTGTCTACACACTTGTAAGTGCTTCGTGATTGTGCGCTGCCGAATATGCTACTCTGCTCGTAAACCTGTCATGACGTGACGGCGTGCCGTCATGCCAGTTAAAAAAATATTAATTAATTGGAAACCGGTACTTTTCAAACAGAGTATAGTACCGTTTTTGATTCATTAGTACCGCGATACTATACTTGTACAAATATATATCTATATAAATACAAACCCCGTTTCCATATGAGTTGGGAAATTGTGTTAGATGTAAATATAAACGGAATACAATGATTTGCAAATCCTTTTCAACCCATATTCAGTTGAATATGCTACAAAGACAACATATTTGATGTTCAAACTGATAAACTTTTTTTTTTTTGCAAATAATCAATAACATTAAAATTTGATGCCAGCAACACGTGACAAAGAAGTTGGGAAATGTGGCAATAAATACTGATAAAGTTGAGGAATGCTCATCAAACACTTATTTGGAACATCCCACAGGTGAACAGGCAAATTGGGAACAGGTGGGTGCCATGATTGGGTATAAAAGTAGATTCCATGAAATGCTCAGTCTTTCACAAACAAGGATGGGGCGAGGGTCACCACTTTGTCAACAAATGCATGAGCAAATTGTTGAACAGTTTAAGAACAACCTTTCTCAACCAGCTATTGCAAGGAATTTAGGGATTTCACCATCTACGGTCCGTAATATCATCAAAGGGTTCAGAGAATGTGGAGAAATCACTGCACGTAAGCAGCTAAGCCTGTGACCTTCGATCCCTCAGGCTGTACTGCATCAACAAGCGACATCAGTGTGTAAAGGATATCACCACATGGGCTCAGGAACACTTCAGACAACCCACTGTCAGTAACTACAGTTGGTCACTACATCTGTAAGTGCAAGTGAAATCTCTCCTATGCAAGGCGAAAACCGTTTATCAACAACACCCAGAAACGCTGTCGGCTTCGCTGGGCCTGAGCTCATCTAAGATGGACTGATGCAAAGTGGAAAAGTGTTCTGTGGTCTGACGAGTCCACATTTCAAATTGTTTTTGGAAAATGTGGACGTCGTGTCCTCCGGACCAAAGAGGAAAAGAACCATCCGGATTGTTATAGGCGCAAAGTTGAAAAGCCAGCATCTGTGATGGTATGGGGGTGTATTAGTGCCCAAGACATGGGTAACTTACACATCTGTGAAGGCGCCATTAATGCTGAAAGGTACATACAGGTTTTGGAGCAACATATGTTGCCATCCAAGCAACGTTACCATGGACGCCCCTGCTTATTTCAGCAAGACAATGCCAAGCCACGTGTTACACCAACGTGGCTTCATAGTAAAAGAGTGCGGGTACTAGACTGGCCTGCCTGTAGTCCAGACCTGTCTCTCATTGAAAATGTGTGGCGCATTATGAAGCCTAAAATACCACAACGGAGACCCCCGGACTGTTGAACAACTTAAGCTGTACATCAAGCAAGAATGGGAAAGAATTCCACCTGAGAAGCTTAAAAAATGTGTCTC